>NW_027528345.1:12256557-12268475 GCF_008692635.1 Crocuta crocuta
TCCACATGACTGCAAATATCACCAGGCCAGGAAATCCGTGTGTTCTCCAAACTACAACTGACAATTTCCAGGTTACATCTCTCTCTCCCGTGCATAGACACACGCACACGCCACAGCAGAGACCACTGGCAGTCTCCATGGGCAACCCTCTGCCTCTGGCCTGAGCTGTCCCAACACCAATAGGGAGCGGGGGGAGGGCTGGGGGTGGGGGCCTCCACGGAGAACACTCTGTAGGTAGGAGTTGCTGTGAGATCAGCTTCACTGGAAATCCTTCTTATCTCCCTGAAATGAAAACCAGGAAGGACATTCCATCCCCACCCACCTCCACCCAGGATGTCCCCAAGGGCTCGGCCTGAGTGGACAAGCTGGCCTGCTCACTAGGGGGCTGGAGACCTGTCAGCTGTCTCTTCCAAAGGCTCCTTAGGTGGTGCCTCTCGTTGAACCGCTTCTGGGGAGAACGGGGTGGGGGGTGTGGGCGGGGCCGTGTGGAGAGTGCTAGGCCAGCATGGCTGGCGGCTCCCAGAAAGGAACCCTCTGAAGCTGTCTCGGTCCAGTGCCCCCTGTCCCAGCGCCATGCTTCTCCCCATCTCGGATTGGGTTTGAATCTACTGGGTCTTGTTTGGTGGGAGACACGATAAGAGCTGGGGACCTTTAAACAGGCAAACGGTGGCAGTGGAAGATGGGGAGGAGTGTGTGCGTGCAAACCCAAGAGTGCTCAGAGCTGCCTACACAAGTGTGCAGCCGTGCATCCACAGACACTGCACTACACACCGAAGACAGACTTCCACCTGCACAAGACCGTTCACAGACACATACGCACGTCTCAGGTGAGCACACAGAGAAGCCCAGTGGTCTGCAGGCGTGTACACACGGAAGTGTACAGATATCCACAAAGTGTCCCAACTACCCGCAGGTGTCCGTTTCCTCTACACAAGGTGTCCCTTGTCCAGGGGCAAATACATTAAGGGGATAGGAATGTGACTTAGGGGTGGGGGGGAAGCACGGCCCCAAGGCGACCATTCCACAGCGTCTCTGGGCTTTGGATGCCCATTGGAGTGAAGAGAGGGACCAAAGAGGGGTCGTGCCCACTTGGCCTAGTTTCTATAAGGAAATCAGGTGGAATGGCCAGGGAAACTAGCTAGGCCAGGCCACCGTGGGGTCAGATTACTCAAGAACTGAGCTGATCTCTCAAGGAGGAACTTGACTTGGGGGCTGGAGGCTGTCAGGGAATGCCTTTCTGGAACGCCTGGGGAAGGGAGCTGGGGGCTGACTCCTAGACTAGAACTTTTTGTTCACCCCAGTCTTTTCCGGCTTGATCTCTCTGCTCTGGCCTCAGGAATCTTGCCAAGCCTCCTCCCGGAACACTGAACCTGTTTCAGATCCGCTCAGCTGGCTGTCTCCCACCACTCAGCCCGCATCCGGGGCGCTGGGGGTCTACGGCCCTGCTCCCCTACTTGGGACCTTTCAGCTTGGACCCAAAAGCACGGCCTGGGGCCTGGGCTCGGAGAGCGGAAGTGTGGCCGGGGAGGGGCCTTGCAGCAGCCAAGGGTGGCCGGCGGCCAGCCCCGCCCCTACCTGTGTAAGCCGATCCGCCGGAGCCTAGCGGATAAAAGCCACCGGGCCGCGGGAGGTCAGCGAGTTCGGCTCCCTCGCGCCCGCCACTAGGTCCAGCCCGGTCCAGCCAGCATGTCCATCCACTTAAGCTCCCAGGTCTTCAGCTCGCGCTCCGCCGCCTTCCCGGGTCGCGGCGCCCAGGTGCGCCTGAGCTCCGTGCTCCCAGGCAGCGGCGGCTTCAGCAGCCGCAGCCTCTACGGCCTGGGCGCCACGCGGCCGCGGGCGTCCGTGCGCTCCAGCCACTGGGGCCCGGTGGGCGCCGGCATCCGCGAGGTCACCATCAACCAGAGCCTGCTGACCCCGCTGCGGATGGACATCGACCCCTCCATCCAGCAGGTGCGCAAGGAGGAGCGAGAACAGATCAAGACCCTCAACAACAAGTTCGCCTCCTTCATCGACAAGGTGAGCGGCCGTACTGTGCCCCAAGCCACGCTCGGGGCCACAACAGTCGCCCCAGAGCCAGGCGCCGGCAGGCCTGGTGCGTTCTCTTTCCGCCAATATCAGGAACTTTTCTCCTTCTCGTGAGCCCTGTGGCTATTTCCGCCCCTCAGTCTCCAAGCCTCCTCTTCCAGACAGCTGCCCAAATCGCCCTGCCTTTTCTTCCCGGGATGTGGGCTTGAGTCTGTCAGGCAGCCCCAGCTGGCCGCTCGCGGTGTCTGTGAGTTGGCTGTGGTTCTTGGCCGATTCAGGCTGGGAGCTCCAGAGACCAGGGCCAGGAGTTTCTCTGGGAGGGGGCTGTGTGGAGTAAGAGATGGGGGTCGGGGGTGGCACACCCCTTCCCAGCTCAGGAGATCCCCCCTCCTCCTCCTGCTCGTGCTGGGGCAGATGCTGAGAATCGAGGGCTAGAAGGAGGGAGGGAGGCTCCCTGCCTCACCTGCCCACCTAACTGGTCCTCCGGTCTCCCTTTGGTAGTGGGAGCCAGTGCCTTGGAGATAGCCACCCCCCCGGGGGGGGAGAACACTGAGAGGCCCAGGGGAAGGGCCATTTGGAAGGGTTTTTTCCTGGATGTTTGGGTCCCACAGGAGTGGGAGTGAGAGAGTGAGAGTTGGGAAGGGGAGGAGCAGACTTGACGGGAGGTCTAGGAGGGGAGCGAAGGGGAGCAGAGTGGAGCTGGATCAGGAGCTAAGGGCTAGCCCAGCTAGGCCCCTCTGGCCAGGGCCTCCTCCCTCCCGGGGTATAGACCTCTCCGGCTTTGATGTAGCTGTCTCTTTCCCCCGCCCCGTGCCCTCCCCTTCACCATTCACACTGTGTACATCCTTGAGGTTCTCTTGAAGCCTCTCCCAGGCCCAGGGTCCTCCCCTGCTGTTGAGCCGCTCTACCTTACTGTCTGCAGCACCCCCTCGCCCCCGCCCCGGTCCTGCTGCTCTTAGTTGCTAGTTTGAGGCCCCAGGCTGAGCATCTAGTAGGTGCTCATTTTACATCGACTTGATTGTAGCATCCTGTCCTGAGACCTCGGAGGAAAGGGCAGGCGGAGAGAGGATCCTGAGGGAGGAGGATCAGACAGGGAAGGGGCAGCCCTTTGGAGAGGGAGGCGGAGAAGGTCCTCTGCAGTGTGGTGGGGGACATAGGTGGGAGGGGACACATTGGGGACCGGATGGACCTGACCCCTGGGTCATGCTCTAAGACACTTAAGACCGAGAGACCTGGAGGAGGGGACCAATGGCTTAGGGGAGGTTGGGGGGAACCGCCCGTGGGAGCATGGGCTGTGCTGGGTGGGTGGAGACCCTCCCAAGCCCAGTGTGGGTGACACAGCCTGCCCCTCGTGAGTTTCCCCCTCTATTTCCCCCTCAGGTGCGGTTTCTAGAGCAGCAGAACAAGCTGCTGGAGACCAAGTGGACCCTGCTGCAGGAGCAGAGGTCGGCCAAGAGCAGCAGCCTCCCCAGCCTCTTCGAGGCCCACATTGCTGGCCTGCGGCGGCAGCTGGACGGGCTGCAGCTGGAAGGGGGCCGCCTGGAGGTGGAGCTGCGGAACATGCAGGACGTCGTGGAGGACTTCAAGAACAAGTACTGGCCCCAGCGCGCTGTGCCCTGGGGCGTCCGCACCCCGCGCCCTGCACCCCTCCCGGCTGATTCTCGGCGAGCCCCGTCTGGGCTTAGCGGTCAAGGGTGTAGCTGCTCAGTGCAGCAACCCCTGAAGGGAAGGCCTTGACCAACACACTCCCTGTCTCTCCTTTCCTCTCTTTGTTCCTGGGGGGCTGCTTCCGAGTCTTCTCACCCGACTTCCTCCCAGGGAGATATCCCCGCTCAGCCCCGACCCGCGCTGTTCGCTTTGGGTGCCTGACTAAGGCCTCAGGACAGGGTTGGACTGAAGGTGTCCTGTGACAGATGTGCTTCAGAATGGGGAGGGCCCTTACAGATTATTCTAGAACAGCCCCTCTGTTTAGATGAGGAGTTAGAGACCCGAGAGATTCGGGGTCCTGATGGAGATCACCTTGCAGGACTTGAGAGTCGGGCCCCTGACTCCTGGGAGGGGACACAGAGCCGACGTGGGACTGAAAGAAGCAAGGAGAGGCGGGATCGCTGTGACCCACGGGAGGGTGGGGGAGGCTGAGGGGTGGCTCGGGTCAGTGCNTGAGTTCTGTGCTCTGCCCTGGAGGTCCATGACTCAGCCGAGCCGGGACCGGAGGCAGAACAAACAAAAAGGCCTCTGTGGAGGGTGCCCACTCCCCTGCTTCCCTAGAGCGACAGTCAACAGCAATAATCCCGCAGCAGGTGGAAGCAGGCAGGTGCAGAGCAGAGAAAGCTCTGGGCAACCAGTGAGCCTCGGTTGTCATGTGTGCGCGTGCGTGTGCACTCACATACACCCTCACTCCAGAGCCTAAGTGTAGAGCACTTGATTGTAGAGCCAGGCTGAGCTCAGGATTGGGGCCGAGGGAGGCCTGGGAAGGGCACAGGGAGGGGCAGCTGCCCAGTGAGGGCCTGTTTGTACCTTCTGGGCTCAGCAGCGTGGTGCTGAGGCGAGAGCGAACAGATGGCCTTCCGGATATTTCCACAACTATTCTATAGAACCCGAGGGAGTGGGGCGTTGGGCGTCTGGGCACCCGGAGGAGCTCTGCCTGCTTCCGTCATAGTTGCCCTGCTGCCCTCCTGTAGTCCTTGGGCACTGCTGCGTTCCTGTTTCTGATGCTTTAAAAAAAAATTCCTACATACATGCTGGGTCAGGCCCAAGTGATCTCTTGCTCTGTGTCCTGAATTGCCAGTGTCCTCCTACAGGTGGGGCTGGATTCTTGGGAGAAGGAGGGATGGGGAGGGGGTGCCCTGTGGAAGCAGGGATGGAGCCAGACCGCCTACTTGGGGTCTGGTTCTTCCCCAGAACTTGGCTGCACCCTCTTCCTGAGTTTGTAAGTTTCCTTGGTGTTGGGCTTCTTCTTTGCCTGCTGAAGGTGGGATTAGGTAGCCGTTAGGGCATGGGGCTAGAGCTAGATGGCCAGGGTTTAAGTCTGGGCTTTGCCACTTAACGTAGTGACTCGACAGATTATGTCCCACTCTGTTCCTCCTGCTGATCATGGTACCGTTGTTACGCGGTTGCTGTGGGGGGTAAGTGAGCTAATCCATGGTTAGCGCCTAGCAGCGCAGACCCCAGTTGAAGTAGTCCCTAAGCACGGCTCTTACTATTGCTTTCTCGCTCCTATGATGTGCAGCTTTCGTCCTATACTTCCTATGAATTCCCTCCTCTCCCCGTTTTCATCCCGTGCCGGGATTCCTAGCCTCAGGAATAGCTATACGGGAAAGTCAGGGCCATTTGGTTGCACAGCTGACACCCATTTTCCCAGGCGTGTCATGAAGGAGGGGTGAAGTCAATGCAGGGCAGGGTTCCACACCTGGATAGGAGGGGGGACAGAGGCAAAGCTGCACCCACACCACGCACCCTCCCTCTCCTGCAGGTACGAAGATGAAATTAACCGTCGCACGGCTGCTGAGAATGAGTTCGTGGTGCTGAAAAAGGTGAGGGGGCAGACAGGCCAGGTGTGGGGGGCATTGTCTGAGAACACATGGGGGGGACCATGTGGCCCTCACACCTGAGCAGTCAGCCAGTAGGGACCTGTGGTACTACAAGAAGGGTGCGATGGGCTCAGAGAAGGAGAAGTCTGGAAGCCAGGCCCTCATACATGGCCTGTCCTGTGTCTGTGTGCACGTCTGGTGAGTTACTAGACTTGTTTTTGGCCTTGAGGAGTTAGAGTTAAGACCAAAAGATGCAGGTTAGTAAGGGAGACTTCAGGCCCAAGTAGGGAAGTGCTCTGTCACAGTCAGAACATTTCACGACGGACAAAGGTTGGCAAACGGCAGGGCTCAAGTATTTGCGGAAGGAATGTGATGGGCTGTCTGAGGCAGAGCGACCTCCCTGTCCCTGGAGAAGCGCAAGCCGAGGTTGGAAGGTCCTAGGAATATCTTAGAGGGCTTGATTTCAGATTCCAATTCAGCCCACTCACTCGGCAACTCAGTGTTCATGGCCCATCCACATGAAGACAACCTGCCCCAGGGTGCATTTAGGAACTTTGGGGATGAATAAAAGCGGGCCTTACCCACTGGAGTTTGGGCACAGGAATGTGTGGCTCCCCAGGGTCACCTGGGCTTGCACTGTTATCTGTGGCTTACCTGTGTCACAGTCCCCTAAGCTGCATTTAGGCTGGAGAGCCTCCTTGTCTGCAAGCCTTATCCTGCAGTCTGAAGGATTTTGTGCTCTCCTCTTTCATAAGACGTTGAGGCTCACAGAGTTGAAGTGGTTTGTTCAAGGTCACATGGCTAGGAGGTGGTAGAGCCAGGGCTGTGTCCAGGCCACCAGCCAGGAACTGGTAGAGTGCCAGGTTTGGGGCTGCAGGCTGCTTTGGGCTACCAGTGCTGGGAAGGCAGGCACCAGTACGGTGCCTAGAATGATGCACAGAGATGATGTTCCTCGCGTAGCCTGGGAGGGCCCAGCAGAGGAATCTCCTATGGCCAGGTCGCACAGTCTGGAGAAATGGTATGTTTTTTGGTGGGGCCCTGGTGTTTGAGCCTGTGGGTTGGACAGTGCTGGCTTGCTCCCATTCCGCTAAACGGTCTGTGTATGAAGCCGTGGCGTCTCTCTACCCCTTTTCGCCACCTCCCACGCCCCAGGACGTGGACACTGCCTACATGAACAAGGTGGAGTTGGAGACCAAGTTGGATGCCCTGAATGATGAGATCAGCTTCTTCAAGACCCTCTACGAGACGGTGAGAACCTGGGATGTGGGAGCCACGTCATGTCTTCCGTGTCCTAACCCAGGGGCTTACCGTCTGCCTCTGGGCTGTCTGGGTGTGTGTTGAGTGTGTGCGCACACACTTATCTTCTTCTTTATCTTTTCAGGATTCAGGAATCCATGGTGGGCAGACAGTTTAGGAGGGGCTGAGGGTAGCAGAGCAGGGTGGGGTCAGTTAGGATTGGCCTTCCTGATACATGGGATCACTGTTAGGAGGGGTGTTGGGAGGGAGGGCTTGGAAGGAACCAGGAGGATGTCTAGGGATCCCGGGCTGTGACAGAGATCAGAGGTGGGCTGGGTGGGCTGGGCAGGCGGTCAGGAGAGACTGGAGTGCCTAGGGGTTTATGCCCAGAGGGACGGGATGGGTGGCCTCCTACCAACAGGCCACTCTGCCTGCCCCTGTGGTCTCTTTCACTCCTTCTTCCCCTGCCTTGGGCTTTCAGCGATTTTTCCGTTTGGGGATGTAGAACCTCTCCACTCCTATCAGTGGGAGTCTCTGGCCTTCAGCAGAAGATAGGATAGCCAGACATCTGGCAGGGCTGGTCTGGGACTTTATTATACATGAGATTAATTATAGACCAGTTCTCAACTCCTTTCAGTCTGGCTTTTGTGAACGTCCAGCCTCCATTAACCCCTCAGTGAATTTCCACGTGTGTTAATGCAGGGGCTGGCTTCTTAAGGTGTCCTACAGGTGTTCTGATCTCTGCTCAGGCCTTCATGCGTCTGTTGCATGTTATATATATGCGTGTCTCTGTATATATATGTGTGCATACATATATGTATACGTGGATTTAATTATTTTCCTCTCATTATGAAAGAAATACATGCTCATGGCCAAAAATCCAGAAAATCAAGTCAAGCACAAAACTGAAAACAGGTCATTTATCTGTGTTCTTATCATCTTGATATCTACCTTTTCAGACTTTTTCTGTGCCTGTACACACAGATTTAGAAATATATATTTTAATAGAAATAGGAGCATATTTTTTTCATGTAATGGTGTATCATGGCTATACATACAGCCATATCATCAATTTTTTTAATTTTAGTTTTTTAACGTTTATTTATTTTTGAGAGACAGCATGAGCAGGGAGGGGGAGGGAGGGAGACACGGAATCTGAAGCAGGCTCCAGGCTCTGAGCTGTCAGCACAGAGCCCAATGCTGGGGTTGAACTCAGGAAACACGAGATCATGACCTAGGCTGAAGTTGGACGCTTAACTGACTGAGCCACCCAGGCGCCCCATCACATCATCAGCTTTGAAGGCTGGAGAGAGTTCCGTTATAGGGTGGGATATTTTGTTTCACCTGCCCCCTAGTGATCTGCTTCACAACTGAGCTCATGCCACACCAAAGCTCACAGAAGGAGCAATTACAGCTCATCACATTCTGTCACTTCGTTATCTGCTGGAATCCCATCAGACTCTTACTGAGAAGTTACTAATGGGCTCCCTTGGCTGCCAGGGGTGGGCGGGCTATTTAGCAGGTGCTGGGTCTGTGCCTTCTCGCCGCCTGGTGACTCGCACCCACTCTGACCTCTTCTCCCTTTGCCTTCCCCTAGTGTGAGGGGCGGGGTCCCGGGATGGATGCCGGAACAGGGATGGGTCCTGCCCCAAGTCCTGACATCCCATCTGGTCCCCGCAGGAGTTGGCGGAGCTGCAGTCCCAGATCTCGGACACGTCCGTGGTGCTGTCCATGGACAACAGCCGCTCCCTGGACCTGGACGGCATCATCGCCGAGGTCAAGGCCCAGTACGAGGACATCGCCAGCCGCAGCCGGGCTGAGGCCGAGTCCTGGTACCAGACCAAGGTGTGAGGCTGCTGAGGGTCCTCTTTTCTTCCTGGCAGGGTCCTTGGTGGCAGCTTCCCTTACTCCTCGCCTGTCTCAAGCCTCTAGGGTGTGGGTCCCAGTGTCCTGGCAGGCACCAGTGGTTAAGTCTATGGTACTCGCCAGTGCCCTGGGAAGAAGAAGATGTGAAGGCCAGGTCCCTCCCCAGGAAGAGATCCCAGCCAGATGGGGGGACAGGGTAGAGGAACTTGAAGCACAGAGAGGTTAAGTAATTTGCCTAACCCCACATAGCTAGTAGATGGAAGGGTAGGGACTAGATCCTGGGTCCTAGGTCTCCAGACCAGAGAGGTTTGATCAGTGCACATGCGGTATGGAGACTGGGTGGCTGACTATGCAGGTGCTGAGGGAGTGTGGGGGGGTACACCAGTGTTCTGGGGTAGGGAGCCTGAGGCAGCATTTAAAGCAGCTGAGGGATGTCTCTGGCGAGATAGGGAGTCATCCACGGGACATGGGCGAGAGCACAGGATTGCCAACAAGGTGACCTGGGTTCAGACTTGCTGTATGATCCTGGGGCAGTGGCTTCCATTCTCCAGGACTCATTCTTCCCATCTGCAGAATGGGTGCTGCTGATGTTTTTAATAAGTGTGTTTTTAATAGGGGTTTAACAGGTGAGGATCTCAGACATCAAGTGATTCTCCAGCTGGTGGGATACGATGGGATGGGTGGAGCCCCAGGATCAATGGGGTTGGGCCCCAGGGAGCCAACTTTGCCCTTCCTATCCCGAAAGGGAGGGAAGCAAACCCCTGTACACCCCACTGCCTGAGAAGCTCGCTTGCTGGCAGGGTGTGAAGATTGCTGGGGGTCAGAGCGTGGCTTCTTGGGAGGTCTCGTCACTCAGAACCTTGGGCCTTCGTTGGATGGGACAAGGGAGAAGTCCCCTGTAATCTCTGACCACCTTCCCACCATATGTCTTTGTGCGGCCCTGCAGTTTGAGACCCTCCAGGCCCAGGCTGGGAAGCATAGGGATGACCTCCGGAATACCCGGAATGAGATTGCAGAGATGAACCGTGCCATCCAGAGGCTGCAGGCTGAGATCGACAGCATCAAGAACCAGGTGGGAACAAGCCCTCTTCCCTGCTCCTCCCTGTTTCTTGGGGTACGTGAAGGGCGGCCACCTGAGAACAAGCTCTCCCACCCCGAGGCTGGTGCAGCTCAAGTCTCGCGGGCCCCACGAGATCTCACAAGCCCACGTGAAATCTCCAGGACAGGACTTTCATGGCCAGTTCCTGGCTCCGACCAGAGGGAGGAGAGGAGTCCTAGCTGGACATAGAGCCTGTGGCGGGACACTCAGGCTGCCCAGCCCGAGAAAAGCCACCCTTCGTTACCAAGTTGGTACTGAGCACTCTCCTTGCGCCTCGCTCTGGGTGCAACGTGCCGTACCTGGGGGCTCGCAGTCTGCGGGGATTCGAGGGACAGAGTCCAGCAGATACCCTAGTGTGGCTCACAAGGTCCTGTCCCTCACTCCCTACCACTCACTGCCTCTCACTGTGCTCCAGCCACACTAGCCTGCTTCCTGCATCTTGCGTTTGCCAGACGCATTCATGCTTCAGGGCCTTTGCACTTGGTGTTCCCTCCTCTCGGAATGTGGCTCTCCCAGCTCAGCACACGGCCACCCCTTCGTCATCCCTGGGGTTTTGGACACAAGTCCCCTTTACAGAGGTGGCTTCCTCAATAGCCAGCCACTCTGTCAGCAGTGTTTTGGAAGCTCCCCGAAACATCTATCACTCTCTGGTTTTCTGTCTTATTCATTAAGTGGTTGACTGTCTCCCACCCCCACTGAAATATAAATAATGCGCCCATGCCGGGGCACAGGCTTCTGAGACAGGCTGAAGGGAGGGTGTGCTGTGTAGCCAGCAGGGGATAGGTGTTGAGGAGGGGGTGGGGCAGCTCTCCCCCAAGGTGTGGGGACAGACAGGGCATCGAAGCCCTCGGCAGGTGTCCTCAGTGGGGAGGCAGGGCATGTAACTGGTGCTACAGCTCCAATGAGCTCATTTCCAGATTGAGCTGGGGGGACGGGAGGTGGGGGTGATTTACCCAGAAAGGCCGGCCCCTCGGAGCCCTGCAGGCCACTTGACCCGAGGGTGAGGGCGGAGGCGGGCTCCTGGCACAGATGCAGGACTGTGCACCGCTGGCAAAGCCAGCCAGCTTCCCGGCCAGGAGGGGAGGCACAACATGACGTGTGCCGGCTTCCCAAGTCCTGTAGCTTCTCCCACGTCTGGTTCTGCTCTTGTACAACACGGCAGAGCCGGGCCCCGGCGTTGGGGTGACCACCATCGAGGGGCCCAGAGGCAGCCAGGTGGCCCTGGCCAAGGGGGCACCAGTGGGATAGGGAAGGGCACTGACGGGTGGACAGGAGAGGGCCTCCTGGGAGGATCCAGGGTCATCGGGAAGGCTGGCGGAGGGGCAGGGCTCACTGGAGACCAGGGAGGGTCTGAGGACAGAGAGTGGCCGGTGAGGAGGCAGGGGGAGTGCTGGGCTGCTGGGGGGGGAGGAAGCGGCGGCTCTGGTCCATCATGAATCCAACCAACCTGGCGCAAACCAGGGGGCTGTTGATCAGACATTTTGGGTCTGGGGGTTCTAAGTAGTGTCCCTTTGCTCCAAATCCCCCTGACCTGGACCTGTTTTGAAGACGGGTTTTGTTCTGGCCAGCTGCCTGAATCCTGGGGACTCAACGAAGATCCTGTGGCTCTGGATCTCCTCCGGCTGGGGAATGGAGGGACGGGCATGTGTGAATCCTAATAGCATTTATTAATGATAGTGATCATAGTAAGTGGTAACAAGTGTTGGCAAGAACGTGGAGGGAAGGGTACCCTGGGCACTGTTGGTGGGAACGTACATTAGCACAGCCACTGTGGAAAACAGTATGGAAGTTCCCCCCAAAACTAAAAATAGAACCACCATACAATTCAGCAATTCAATTTCTGGGTATATCTCCAAAGGACATAAACTAACCGTCTCAAAAAGACACCTGCACCCTTATCTTCATTGCAGCATTTTTTACAATAGCCAAGACATGCAACCAACCTAAATTGTCCATTAATGGATGAATTAATAAAGGAAATGTGATATTATATATATTATATTACATGTTATATAATACATTATTATATTATAATACACATCACACATTACATATTATATGTTACATATATAATAATACACATAACATATATAATATGTTACATATTATATTTTATATTATATTATATTATTCAGCCACAAAAGAGAATATTACTCAGCCAT
>NW_027528345.1:12268555-12281746 GCF_008692635.1 Crocuta crocuta
TTATTCAGCAAAAAAAGAGACTATTACTCAGCCATGAAAAAGAAAAAATCCTGCCATTTGCGACAACACAAACCTTGAGGGCGTTATGCTGAGCGAAAGACGTCAGACAAAGACAAATACTGTATCATCTCACTTATAGGTGGAATCTAAAAAAACGGAACTAGAAACAGAGAACAGATTGGTGGTTGACAAAAAATAATAATGATTACAATAGCATTTATTAAGCACTTACTGTATGCTAGACCTTGTGCCAGGGACTTGTGTGTAGTACCTCATTTAATCCCTGCAGTATCCCGGTGAGGAAGACACCGGGGTTACTGCTGTTTTAGAAGAGAGGAGACTTTGGCCTTGAAGGGTTGATGTGTCCAAGATCATGTGGTTCCTAAGTGGTAGAGCTGGAACTGGAGCCTAGGCATTGGGTGTCAGTCTATGCTTTTAATCCTTGGGGTTCCCGGTGCTGGAGGAGTAGGATGGTGCCAATAAAACCACTGTGAGCCAGTTGCCCAGGCGCTTGCTGCCGACTGGGGAGGCAGGAAGGCAGTGACTGGTGAAGCCTGCCCCCCAGCTGACAGCTGTGCTATTGCTTGAAGTGTGCCAAGTTGGAGGCTGCCATTGCAGAGGCCGAAGAACACGGGGAGCTGACTCTCAAGGATGCACGGGCCAAGCTGGACGAGGTGGAGGCCGCCCTGCACCAGGCCAAGCAGGACATGGCGCGGCAGCTGCGCGAGTACCAGGAGCTCATGAACGTCAAGATGGCCCTGGACATCGAGATCGCCACCTACCGCAAGCTGCTGGAGGGCGAGGAGAGCCGGTGAGGTCACAGAAGCCAGGAAGGGGATCCTTCTGGGGCTCAGTCGGGACTGGGGCTTGCCATTCATCCATCCACAGGCATTTCCTGTGTACTCTTTTCTGCAAGGCACGGGGGTGAGGGACAGGAAGTGCAGGGAGAGAATAGCTGATGCTTGCTTCTTTGCCCTTGATAAGATGACCTTGTGGTAGGAAAAACCACGTGAAGTAAAGCTCAATGAGAAAGCTGGAGTAATAACAGCTCCTTCATATGTGTGGCCAGGGTCATCTTTTTTTTTTTTATACATTTTTTAACATTTATTCATTTTTGAGAGACAGATAGAGTGAGAGTGGGGGAGGGGCAGAGAAGAGAGGGAGACACAGAATCTGAAACAGACCCCAGGCTCTGGGCTGTCAGCACAGAGCCCGATGTGGGGCTTGAACCCATGAGCAGTGAGATCATGACCTGAGCCGAAGTCGGTCGCTTAACCAACTGAGCCACCCAGGCACCCCCAGGGTCGTCTTATTTGATCCTCATAACACATTGAGGTAAGTGGGGCGGGCATGGTTTCTAGTTTACAGAGGGGACACTGTGGTTTCGTTTTATGAATTAAAAGGGCAAGTCAGGTGTGCAGTCATGCTCTGCCGATTCCTGGTCCAAGCATCTTCCACAATGCCAGGCTGCTTCTCGCTGCATAACTGAGTGCTAAGTCATAGGGTGTTGACTGAATGTGGCGAGGTCCCAGAGATATTTGCATTCCTGCTGCCAGAGACCAGGGCGGGCTGGGTCAGTGTTATAGGAATTCTTTGTGAAAGACTTGGAACCTATGTCTGTGATGTTGGGCCTTCATTCTTGCCCTGATGGGTTGGTTGATTCATTCAGTCAATTTGCAAGGCTTTAGAGTTGTTCCTCTGGTGAAGGTTAGGGCTTGGAGAGGGTGAGAGGGAACAGCGTGGGCCCCGGCTTGGAAGTAGGACTCACCATGGTTTGCCTTAGTGGAACCCAGCACGGAGATAGGGAATTCGTAAGATAGGCTTCTGGGGAGCCTGGGTGGCTCGGTCGGTTAAGTGTCCAACTTTGGCTCAGGTCATGATCTCACCGCTTATGGCTTTGAGCCCCGCGTCGGACTCTGTGCTGACAGCTCAGAGCCTGAGCCTGCTTCGGATTCTGTGTCTCCCTCTCTCTCTGCTCCTCCCCTGCTTGTGCGCTCTATCACTCAAAAACAAAACAAATCAAAAAAGACACGCTTCTGCCCTTGGGGAGATTGTACGGAGGCCGAGGAGACCAAACATTTGCAAAGGAAGCACCTAGAGACAACTCAACTTGCATTCATAAAAGGCTGAATTTACACAGAACTTTTTCTTTTGGGAGCATTATTCCTGAGGGGCCGGAGAGGCCAGAGGATGAATGAATGGAGAGGAAGGAATGGAGGAAGGAGCGAGTGCTAGGGTAGAGTACCTGGCTGCAGGGAAGAGGGAGAGAAGAAACATGGTTACAGGATATGTGAGTGGAGGAAGGAGAAGAACACCAGTCTCTGCTATTACAGTTGACCCATCCCCTACCTGGGTTGGCAGCCAGGCTTTGCGGGAAGAGGGATTGAACACAGAAGCCTCTGAGAAGGGAGAGCAGCTGATCTGGGACACAGAGCCCCTCCAGAGGCCAGCTATCCCAGCTGTGATGCTTATCTCTGCACCCATCTCCACCACAGGTGCAGGGACAGCACTCTCCTGGGAACACATACCCTGGGCCTCTTTTCCTCATAGAACCAGAGCTGGGGACCCTTAGAACGGGGCCTGATCTTCGTCCCATGGGCAGCTGAGCAGGCTGAAGCTCAGGGATGGGGAGTGGCATGGCCAAGGTGACACAGAGAGTGGAAACATTCCCCCCTCTAAAGCCTAATCTCAGGGTCGGTTGCTACCATCGGGGCTTACATCCTGGTTCTCCAAGAGGAAACGGTCCTCTCTCCACTCTTAGGAGACATGGAGATGGACTCTTCGTGTTTTTATCCCTCACCCCCTGGACTCTTCCCAGGTGCAGACCTAGGATTTGTGATCTTAGGAACTTATACAAGTTGGGGTGCCTTCGTTTAAGAATACAGAGTTACAAATATCACATTGCCCCAAAACAGATATTTAGTTGGGATGAGAAAAGAAAATCACACCCATCATTAGAGCCTTAGACATTCTGGTCTCTTCCTTCTGTGTCCTTGAGGCGTGGTGCCAGAAATCATTACATGGAATTGCTAGCCTAATTGCAACCCGGTTTCCCTCCCCACCCACAACTAATAGCAATTACCAGCACTCGCAGGGGCCAGTCAAGCAAGGGGCCTGGAAGCTTCCTGGCATATCCATCTCTTGCCCTTGGCCCTTGCTCTGCCCCCTTCCTGGACTTGGGAATGATAAGGCCAGCTGGGCTCCCCTCACTCCTTCTAAGTAAAGTGAGGTCTCCTCTCCCCACTGCAGAGTAAACTCAACCCCAAGGCCAAGGGCTTGGTGACAGTGGAGCTGTGAGTCACAAAACAAACACATCCAGCTGTCTCCCATGGCTTTCCTATTTCCAGTAGAGGTGGCTTAAAGCCATCTTGACTACCTTCTGCTCCCTAGCTGCATTCATGAAATCTCCAATTCACTAATTATTTCAATACGTACTGAGTAATTACTACATGCCAGACTTCATGTGGGGGGCCAGATACCCAAGCATCAGTAAGCTATGGCCCGCTTTGAAGACGTTATTATTTGGTCAGGGGAGGCAACTGTCTTCATAAATAATAACAGCTACCGTTCACCGAATCCTGTGTGCTCAGGGCTTCAGGTGAATGATATTATTTAGCCCTCGCAAACAAGTCTGCGTGGCCGGGACTGAGTTAGGCCCGATTTATAGGTGAGGAAATGGAGGCTCTGAGACACTGCCCAAGGTCACGTCCCCTTCCTGCAACAAGGTGGAAGGAAGACTAATGTGTGGGGACAGGGAGGGAACACCAGTGCTGCCTGGTGCCTGGATGGAGGGGCCCAGGGCGGCGTCCTCCAGCGACTCTCACGGGTCTCTCTCCTCTGCCCCCAGGCTGGCCGGAGATGGAGCAGGAGCTGTGAACATCGGTAAGTCCTTGGCTGCGGCCCATTTCCTGTGCTGTCCGGACTAGACTGGGTCTACAGGATGGCACGTTGGCTTGAGGGCCTGGCCTTGTCTGGGACAGGAGCTTCTTTCCCTCACCAGCTTTTAGCAGGTGCCCTGAGGCTCCCAGCGAGTCAGGCTCAATGGCCCAGGGACATGGGGGACATCAGTGGTGCATTGTCCCAGGCCCCGAGGAGAGTGGTAGTGGCTGGGGAGGGGGGGTTGAGGTGAGGCAATGGGGAGGGGGAGGGACAGGTACAGCAAGAGGGGAGGGTGGAGTGAGGGGTGGGGCCTCAAGTGGGGGCCCCCATGCTGACCTGACGAGCCCTCCTCCCCTTTCTCGCAGCTGTGGTGAATTCCACCGGCGGAGGTGGCAGCGGGCTGGCCAGGCTGGCCTTCGGAGGAACCATGGGTACCAATGCCCTGACCTTCTCTAGCGGCGGGGTGCCCGGGGTCATCAAGTCCTATTCCACCAGGACCTCCACCACCACCCACAGGAGCGTCCGAAAATGAGCTCTGATGTGTGGAGACCCGTAGCACTGCCCCCCACGGTCCCAGGAGGACTTCCATCACTGGTCCCAAGAGGGCCGGGCCGTCTCAAAAGTGATGTCAGAATAGCTTCCAATAAAGCAGCCTTTCTGAAGCCTGGGTGAGACCCATCCTGGCTCCGGGATCCTGGCTTCATAAGCCGGTTGGGGAGCCATGGGAAGGAAGAAGCTGTGGACAGGATGGGGTCTGCTGTGAATACCGAGAAGCCACTTGTACAGGCTACTGGGAAAGCACCCTGGTGACGTGGTGGTGGTGCTCTGAGGGGCGTGGCTCTTTCTTAGCCCATGAGAGGCCTTGGCCTCTTCCCAGGGCGGGACTGAGTCCAGCTCCTCTCCTGAAGCCCAGAAACACCCCAGGGAAGGCCAGCTCTGCCCAGGAAGTGGGCACTGAAGCCTTCCCCTGCCCAGGGAGGGGAAGGCTGTTTGCACACCCCCACCCCCATGTCCTGTGCTGTGAGAAGGCCCCAGACTTTCAGTGGCCACGGGCCTGGGTTTCGGACGCACCAGCCAACTCCCGCGCTTGGCCCTTGCTGGTGTTGGGTCTGCCAGGCCCTCAGGCCCTGGAGGGGACTTCTGGGTCTGGGATTCTGTGAAGGTGAGGATGGCGGCGAGAGGAGATCTGTGTGTGTTTGGGAGGAGGAAGCTCAAGGAGTCCCAGAGTCTAGATCCCCTGGTGGGGGGAGGGGCATCTGTGTATTATCTGCTTGATAAGAGCATCTGTGTGTGTGTGTTGGGGGGGGGAGTCTGTGCGTCTGTGTGAGTGTGGGGGTGTTTTTAGGGTCTATGGGGGCTATCTGTTCCTGATGGGCAGCAGCACAAGGGATGGATGGTGGGGAGGGGGTAGTGGAGAGGTCTCTGGGTCTGGGACGCCTCAGGGGTGATGGTGGTGGCATGTGTAGGGGGGACTATCAAGAGAGTGTTGGTTTCTAGGGGGAGGGGTGGTCTATATTCGATCCCATGGTCAGGAATTTTCATATATTGAGGTGGGGGTGGAACAGGGGAGTGGGGGAAGTGGACTTTCGGTGTCCTACCAGCCGTGAGTGATAAAGTTCCCTAGCACAGGTGTCAGGAGAGCCAGGCCCTGGCCCTCCTGGCTGAGTCTCCTCCTGGTTGCTCTCTCTCCCTTCCCTTCCAGCTCCTCCTTGCATTCAGTGTCTGGGTATTTGGGGCTGCCTGCAGGTCCCTATGCAGCCTTCAGGCTGTGTGAATGTGGCCTTCGGGCAGGGGCAGGGCACTTCGGAGACAGCCCTCCTTCCCCTTGGGCTGTGAACTCTGAGGGGCCCAAACTGGGCTGGACATCCACAGGCGGAGGCATAGAAGGGAGCTTTTCTGAGCGCATGATATATATGGCCCATGAGCTTTATTGGAACCGTGGACACTAAGCAGAGGGAGAGGGAGCCCAGGCAGCCACCAAGAGATGTCCCCGTGGAGCCGCAGCCTCGGTCACTGCCAGGGTTTGGAAGGCAGGGGAGGCCCAGGAGATTAGAGGCGTGTCCACAGCCCACGGGACCTGGGGCCAGTCTGTCCCTTAGAAGCCACAGGTTTGTGCCAGGCCGGCTCCCAGAGCAGCCCGAGTCAGGATTGGCTTTCTGCCCACGGCTGGGAAGGCAGGCATTTTAGCCTCCTGGGGCTGGGGGAGGAGGAGGAGGAGGGCGGCAGCCAGCTGGGCGGGGAGGCCGGCCCTCTCCGGAGGAAATTCCGAAGAGCAAGGGCGAAGGAGAGGGAGAAGATGGAGGAGACGCAAGAAGATAAGGCTGCAGTTTGGACAGGTCAGGCCCGCAGGTTCTCAAAGCCCTTCCGCTTCAAGCCCCGGGACCTGGGGTTGCTCCCGGACCCGCCGCGGAAGGCAGGGACGGCTGACTTCGAGAGCCATGCATTTACAAAGCGAGGGGCGCTACGAGAACCGCACCAGGGAGCTGCTGCTGCACCTCTGGCCGCAGGGCGCGCACATTCCGGTGCTCACCGCCACGTTACCGCTGCAGGGGGCGCTGCACACGCTGCCGGTCACGGGCCGGGAGCCGGACACGCAGAGGTCCCCGCAGACCACCCCGCCCCGGGAGCTGCTGACGCCTGCGGGAGGAGAACAGGGCTTATTAGTCTCTGTGCAAAGTCGTTGCTGGCGGCCCCTACCTACTGGCCGGGGCTCCCTACTCTTGTTCAGAGCGCCTCCGTTTCATTTCTATTCCTCCCTTCCCCCCCAACACCCTCACCCCTGGGCACTCCTTCCTGCACTCAGGCCTCAAGCATCCTTGAAAAACTGTTCTCCCAGGCCCTCCCTATAGGCGGAAAAAGCTATTTAATTCATAATCATTCACTGCCACACTCCCTCCTTCCTTTCAGGGTTGCAAACTATGGCCTGTGCTGGCCTCCTATGTTTGTAAATAAAGTTTTATTGGAAGCAAGCCATATGTACTCCTTAGGTATTGCTTATGGCTGTAGCTGCTTTCACATTACAGTGACAGAGTCCAGTAGTTGAGACAGAGTCTGGATGGCTCACAAGCCTTAATATCTGGCCCTTTAAGAAAAAGTTGGCCCAGAGGAACCCCGAACCCTCAGTTCAGAACCCACAGTGTAGATTACTTACAGACATTCACAGCACCAATGCCTTCACACAACCTTGTGGGGAGAGCAGAGACAAAAATTAGTTGGGGAGAGCAATGCTCACAAACCCTGACCTCCACATAAATTTGATGCAAATTAGATGCAAATGATAGGCAAACGGGCTCCTGGCTCAAAGCACAGTTCAGGGGAGATTGAAGAGGTATTCTCACAGGTGTGGTTCTCACCTCTGCTCCTCGCCCTCCAGCAGCCGCCTGTAGGTGGCGATCTCGATGTCCAGGCCCAGCTTGGAGTTCATCACCTCCTGGTACTCCTTGACCAGGCAGGCCATGTCCTGCTTGGCCTTCTGCAGGGCGGCCTCCAGCTCGGCCAGCTTGCAGCGGGCGTCGCTCAGGGCCGCCTCACCCTGCTGCTCTGACTGGGTCACTGCCGTCTCCAGCTTGGTGTTCTGGGGCCCAGGAGAGAACAGAGTGGGTTATGGTCCTGGGTCTCTCAGTCCATTTCCTGGGGGTGTCCAGTCTCTCCCCTCCCCCAGATGGGAACACCCCAAGAACAGGCCTCTCCCCTTCATTAACCGAGTCCCCCTGAGGGACCACAACTAGGGATATCTGTCATGCAAATGAGCTGAAGCTTGAATGGTGAGACCCATCTGGGGCACTCACTGCCTGTGTGGCCCTGGGGAGGCCCCAGGCGACCCATACCTGGCACTTGGCATTCTCGACCTCGGCGGTCAGCCTCTGGATCATGCGGTTCAGCTCGTTGATCTCCTCCTTGGTGCGGCGCAGGGTCTCCCCGTGCCGGATCACCGTGGCCTTCATCTCCTCGCACTGGGGGGAAGCAGAGATGCTCCCGAGGCTCAGGATGGAGTTTCCTCCCATTCGGACCCCACAGATGGTTGGGAGGTTGTACAGAGCTCAGCCTGTGCAACCATACAGGGCAGCCCTGCCCAGACACTAGAACCTGAGAGCTGTGTGCCCTTCTGTTACCATCCCTAGAGCCAGAAGCCCCAGACAGAAGAGGCCTTGTTAATATACACCTGGCTTCCCTCCCACTGTCATGCCTAGAGGCAGGTGTCCTGTGCCCCTCACCTTGCTGCGGTACCAGGACTCGGCCTCAGCCCGGCTGCGGGTGGCGATGTCGTCGTACTGAGCCTTGATCTCGGCCACAATGCTGTCCATGTTGAGGTCCCGGCTGTTGTCCATCTTGACGATGACCGAGGTGTCAGAGATGTGGGCGTGGAGAACGCGGATCTCCTGCAAGCGGTGGGGGTGGGAGGATGGAAGGATCTTGTTTATACCCCAGCCTACCACCTCAGTGTGGACCCAGTCTTCTCAGCCCTTCCTTGGTCTTCACCTTTGCTCCCACTATAGCCTCATGGACTGCAACCCCCCCCACCCCTGCCCAAATCTCTGGCCAGCCCCCTCCCCCTACTCTCTAAGGATCCCTGGCCAGTCACCAGTCCCAGGTCAAAGCCGCCTCTTCCAGGCTGGCTGCTTCTTTTCCACCTGGACCACAGCCCCTCACCTCCTCATACAGGCGCCGCAGGAAGCTGATCTCCTCTTTCAGGGCCTCGGCGTTGGCCTCCAGGTCTGACTTGTGGAGGTAGGCGCAGTCCACGTCCTAAAGGGGAGAGAGTGGCACAGGAGTCTCGCTGTAAAGGCGACACAGCTTTCTCCCCCAGGAGGGCACCCCAGCCTAGCTGCTCATCCAAGTAACTCGTACCATGGCGTTGGCAAAGTCCTTTGTATAGGGCTCAGAAGCAGGTTTGGCTAGGGGATGGGGATGTTGAAATTTCTAGGCACTTCCTCTGCTACCTACCCGAAAGAAAACTCCAGAATCCACACCTTGCATTATCACTGAAACTTAGGCCGACTGTCAAATGGGTCAATTCTAATGACACCTCACCCCTTTCTGCCCTGACCCCTCATGGAAAGAGATCAAGATCTCTGGTCAGGAGAAGACGTCTCAGGGATCAATCTGCCCCTTCCAAGCCAGGGCAACTCAGGGCAAGACCCTTGACCTCTGTGCCTCACTTTCTTCCCAGCAGCCCCTGCCTTCCTCCCGTGGAGGTGATTGGAAGGAGAGTCCACATGATGGCATTTGTGGCGAATTGAGTCTGAGAGGTGAGGAGCAACAGCTCTGTTCATACCAGCATTTCACAGCTTGTTGGTGGCCTGAGGGCGTGACCACCCCCCTGGCATTCGTGTGCTCTTTCATCCACGGTATTTAGGAACACCCACTCTCTGGCAAGCACAAGGCAGAAAGACATGGGAAGCTGGGGCGCCTGGGTGGCTTAGTCGGTGAAGCGTCCGGCTTTCACTTAGGTCATGATCTCGCGGTTCATGGGTTCGAGCCCCGCGTCGGGCTCTGTGCTGACTGCCAGCTCAGAGCCTGGAGCCTGTTTCAGTCTGTGACTCCCTCTCTCTCTGACCCTCCCCTGCTCACGCTGTCTCTCTCTCTCTCTCTCCTAGAAATAAATAAAACATTAAAAAAAAAAAAGAAAGAAAGACATGGGAAGCCATTGTCCAGATGGGAGTTACCTCCGATGGAGGAGTAGGTGCCCTGCTTGAAGCAGGCAGTGTACTCTGATGTCTGGGGCCACCCGAGGAGTGCTGGGGCGCTGGAGGGGGAGGGGAAGGAAATAGTGGATGGATTGCCTCTCTGAATTCCTGAGCGCTCCCTCCTGCCTCTGCCCTGCTTTCTGAGTTGTGGGACAAGTACTCTGGAGTCACTCACCTTCTTCAGGGCTACAAATTCATTCTCGGCGGTGGCCCTGAGGGCCACCTCCTCTTCATACCTGGAGACAAAGGGCACACGGTTCAGTGGCTAGAAATTTACTAGGCTGGGATTTGAAGAGGAAACAAAGAGAATGAAGGCCCAGAAACACGTGGCAGTAGTCTTAGAATCAAAGAGTGTTGGCCTAGAGGGGATCTGTCCTTCCCACGCTTTTGGGGTACTGAGTCCACCCTGTCACTCAGTGCTCTTCCTGTTTCAGAGACTCTCATTCCTGATGGGGGCGGGGCTGTGTGTGTGTGTGCGTGCACATTTTGTAGGCTTTCTCTCTGTTTCTGGGCTGTAACTCCCGGGGCGGGGGGCAGGAACCCCACACTAGTTCTGGTGCCCCCCTTCTTCCCTCCCGCATCCCACCTCGGGGCTTAACACGGCACCTGCAACACAGAGCAGAGGTCAATAAACATTGGGTGAAATAATGAAACAAACACACGCTGATGAGGTATCGGGAGCAGCTCCCAGTCTCTCCGCTGTTTAAACCCCCAACTGAGAAAGGAAAAGTCTTCCTCTTCCTGTCAGTCTTTTTCCTCTGGGCAAGCTCCTCTGGCGGTCTCACCCAAATCGATCCCGCTCTGACTTCATCCCATTTCGTTTCTGGGGACCATGCTCCCGGCCGCACTCACTTCTTCTTGTAGCCCTCCAGCACCTCCTGCACGTGGTTGAGCTCGGAGGCCAGCCTCCCGCTGTCGGCCTCCACGCACTCGGCCTCCCGCCTCAGCGTCTCGATGTAGCCCTCGAACAGCGGCTCCAGGTTGCTCTCGCAGCACTTGCGGTTCTGGTAGAACTGCCACTTGGTCTCCAGAAGCTTGTTCTGCTGCTCCAGGAAGCGCACCTGGTGAGCAAGTTGGGGGGTGGGGGGGGAAGTCAGTATCCCCAGCCCTCCTTGGAGAACAGGTAGAGTTAAGACAGAACTAGCAGCAGGGTGTGTGGGACGGACAGCATGGCTTCTGCCGGGCTCTCCTGGCTGGAGGAAGCACCGGGAGAATTCTTGTTTCACGATTGCTTGTTTAAGCCTGAGTGAGGGCCTGTTCAGGTGGGCTTGGATGGGAAGAGTGAGAAACTGAAGGGCATCGCGGTTGCGCTGGGTTACTGTTGGGCTTGGGGGTGGTGCCAATCAAGGAAGGCTTCCTGGAGGAACGGGATGTAGAGCAGGCTTGGGAGGTATGGGGTAGGATGAAAGCCTTTCACTAGGAGCTCCCGTCAGGGCAGGACCTAGGGTTCATTGATCTCTATCCTCAGTGCTTAGCACGAGGTTGCTAAGCAGTGTCTGAAAGGACAGTCAAGGTGGGAGGGGCTCCCTAACTGGGGAGGATAGAGAGGGCAGGCTCTCGGTAGGATGGCAGGATGGCTTGGGCTTGAGGAAGGGGAGGTGTGGTCTCAGGTGGCCTGAACTCCTGTGTTAGATGCTCAGCTCACCGGTCTCTGGAGGCCAGGCAGATGATGTGAATGGGGGGAAGGTTCTGGAAAATGGGGAGGGCGAAGACTGCGGGGGAAGGGAAGCACGCGAGCCTTTACTGGAGGTCATTTGCACTGAAGATGTGCAATGGCAACAACACACTGTGCCGGCCAGAGAGGATGTCAGCAAACAAGGCTAGGCCCCCGGGCCTCCACTGCTCCCCTGGCTCATACATTCGAGCTGGAGTTGAGCCACTACCTCGCTTTTTAGCCCCGGTGTCCTTCTACCCAACAAGTGCAGCTGGGAGATTCCCTGCTTGGACTTCCAGCAAAGGGGAACGGGGACTGCTGATGTTATATGGGCTCACTTCAGACGGTCTTAGCTGACAGGGAAGTCACACACTCACCCCATACAGCTCTGGTGTGGAGAACTCTGGGGCCGAGACAGGGAGCTGCTGCCCAGGGGCACCCGGCAGATCAGGGGAGAAACTGGATGCGGAGCCCAGGCTGCCTGTCGCTGGGCCAGGACAGCTTCCGTGCTCCATTCCCCGGCCGCCTTTCCCGGGTGTGGACGTTGGCAGTGCCCGCTGAGATGGACCGGCTCCCACTGGAAGGGGAGCAGCCCCCATGGGTTGGACCCTCTTGCCCCAGGTGCTTGGAGAGCTGGAGGGAGCCTGGGCTTGGAGCCTGAGCTGTCACCCACTCCCTGTGGGCCTTGGACAGCCTCCTCTGCCTTATATCCCCGTGTCCTTTGTCTTCTGTGTAAACCCAAGGGCTGGTCTGGTGGCAGTGATTCTCAAATACGAAGCCTTCACAGGCTGACTTCAGGATCTGCCATCTCCTCGTACTATTTTACTCATCATTGATCTCTACGTGGATTTGCTTAGCATTTACACTTAAATGGGGCTTAAGGGGTAAGTTTATTTTACCCCCATAGTTGTAAAACCAGTATCAGTAGGCATACATAAAAGCAAGTCATAAAACATTCAATTCTAGCTGAAACTGTTGTCCCAGATGACTCTGAACCCGAGGCTTGCTCTCTTTATTAAAAATAAGGGAATAGCAAGGGAAGACGTATCAGCACCTAATGCGATTTAATCTTAAGGACTGAAACAAACATGAGAAGAGATGAATTCTCCCATCAGATGTTTCAGTGTTAAGTGCTTTAATGCACCGCCTAATATGATCACATAAAATATCAGCAGTCCCCATTCTCCATTTCCAGAGACTGGCCTGGGAATTCCAAGGTTCTCCCAGGACTTCAGGCTCAGGAAGAGTGTGATCAAGGACATGCCCCTTGTCTGTGGAGACCCTGCCTGTCGGGACAGGGATTGTGTATAATAATAGTATTATCAAATCAGGAGCTGCTGCCCATTTCTCCGTGTCTGTCTCTGCTGGGGACGTTTGTTCATCTCCTCTACCAGAGTGGGAGCTCACCTGGGCCACACCCCTCCTGCTTCTGGCTCCACCCTCAGCGCCCAGCCTGAGTTTGAGCATGTATGGGTTCAGGAAAGGCGTGATCAAGGACACCCACCTTGTCGATGAAGGCAGCGAACCGGCTGTTGAGACACTTGATCTGCTCCTTCTCCTCGTGCTTCACGCACTGCGCGTTGGGGTCGATCTCCAGGTTGAGGGGCGTGAGGAGGCTCTCGTTGACCGACACAGTGGTGATGCAGGGCGGGCTGGGCCCGCACACGCCGCCGGAGCGGTAGCCGAAGCTGCGGCCGCAGGAGCCGGCGCGGAAGCCGCCGCAGACGCTGCGGCTGCCGAAGCCGGTGAGGCCGCGGTAGCAGGAGACGCCGCGGTAGGGGGCGGCGGTGATGCAGCAGCGGCCGGGCCGGGGCCCGCAGGCCGAGGCGCAGCTGAAGGCGCGGCCGCAGAATNACGTGCGCCGCGGACTCGGGGCGCCCCCCTCTGCGCCCGTCGGTGGCGCTGGATCGTCGTCGGCTCGGTGGCGCTGGATCGTCGTCGGCTCGGGTCTCGGGGCTGGCCGGTTAGGCA
>NW_027528345.1:12281935-12289955 GCF_008692635.1 Crocuta crocuta
GGCTCCGCTTGGGTCCCAGCCACGGCGCCACTGCCCTGCGGGGCCCGGCAGCCTTGGTCTCTGTGCTCATGGAGTGGGGAGCAAGTATGTGTGTTGAAGGGGAGGGGTCTCTGAAGTCGGTCTTGCAGATTCTTGTCATGACTTTGGACAAGTGAACAACCTTTCTGAGCCTCAGTTTCCTCGTGTGCAGGTTAGGGGTAGTAAATAGTACCCATCTGCAAGCTGTTGGGAGGACCTAATGAGGTACTGGACGGGAGAGCATTTAGGTCCCTACCAACACTTAATAAGAGCTCCATAAATGTTTGTTTGTTTGTTTGTTCTGTTTATTCTACCATAGTTACTTTGCCATATTCATCCTGTCTCCCTCTGGGCAAAAACTTTCCCTTCTCTGTTTCTGAGAACTCAGCTCATAACTCCTTTCCTCCTAAGTGTGGGCCCCCTCTCCTAAGTCCCCCAAATTGCTTCCTGTACCCCTCTCCACTCTCCTGGGGGAGGGCTTTATAATGCATTATCTTATCTTTATCTAAGGGCTGTCTCCCAAGGTCAGTATTATTGTGCCCATTTACCTGATTGGGAAGGTGAGTTCAGAGTGGTCCAGTGACTTGTTTAAGATCAAGCACAGAAAGCTCTATTGAGGAGGGGATTCAGAATCTGAAAGGGGGCTCCCAACCCTCTCCCATGCTGGCCCCAACCAGGTCTGAGTCTCTGGGGACTCAGTGAGGGTTGAGTTCTTCCCTAGGCGGGAGCCCACACTTCTAGGCTTTGGGCTCTTAGAAAAATAGGCCCGATCCAAAGCCTTCCCCTCAACTGGGGCTTGGTCATGGCCACCAGTTCTAGAAAGCCATAACCCATTATAATGGAAGTTAATTATACGTCCAATTATGGGCAGAGGAAACTAGAGTGTGAACTCAGCAGGCAGCATTAAAGAAAAACATGCAAATCATCCTTAGCTTCCTTTGCTTTTAAATATAAGTTGTTATTATGCAAAGGGTAATTAAATCCTGGAACCCCAGAGATCTTCATGGCCTGCTCTGGCTGGCGTTGGGCTATCTGGCAACCCATTTTTAGAGAGCGCCCCTCTGCCCCCTCTGCTCTGTTTCTCAAGGTTCGTGTGGGCCTCAATCCCTTTAGTCTAGCTTTGACTTCGCAGGGCTCCAACCCAACCTTGGTGCTGTCTTCTGTGGAGGGTGGAGTCCAACCCCAGTGTCTTGTGGTTTTACTGCCAGCTTTAGCTAGGGTTGCCAGTGGTGTTACTGATGGCTTCAGTACAGGTATTTCTACTCCAAGTTTCTCCAGGGAACGGTAGTGTTGACCAAGTCTTCCCTTGATGTCTCCCTCACAAGAAGAAACGGAGTTACCCTGAAGCATGGAGGGTTTATTTTATTTATTCATTAAAATTTTTTTTTAAATTTCTGAGAGAGAGAGAGAGAGAGAGATACAGCGTGAGCAGGGGAGGGTCAGAGAGAGAGGGAGACAGAATCTGAAGCAGGCTCCAGGCTCCGAGCTAGCTGTCAGCACAGAGCCCAATGTGGGGCTCGAACCCCCGAACCGTGAGATCATGACCTGAGCCAAAGTTGGACGCTTAACCGACTGAGCCACCCAGGCACCCCTATTTATTTAAAATTTTAAAAAATACTTATTTATTTTAGAGAAAGAGCATGAGCAAGGGAGGGGCAGAGAGAGAGGGAGATATAGAATATAAAGCAGGCTCCAGGCTCCACGCTGTCAGCACAGAGCCTGACATGGGACTTGAATCCACGAACCAGGAGATCATGACCTAACCTAAGGTGCTGCTATTTTGTTTATTTTGAGAGAGGGAGAGAGAGAAAGAGAGAGAGCAAGTGGAGGGGCAGAGAGGGAGATAGGGAGAATTTTAAGCAGGCTCCATGCTCAACACAGAGCCCAATGTGGGGCTTGATCCCATGACCCTGGGATCATGACCTGAGCTGAAATCAAGAGTCAGGCACTTAACCAACTGAGCCACCCAGGTGCCTCTAAAGCACAAAGGACTTGAATCAGACTTAGGGAGGCCCTTATGCAATGCGTGCTTGGACCCCTTTCCAGGTTTTGGTGGGTGGATAGAGCTGATTCTCCTGAAAGTGTCCCCAAAGGGAGCCCTTTGAAAGAGACAGTCTGGGAACTGTGGTCCCCAAAACATGGTTTCGTTGAAAGAGACTCTATGTTGGGCGGGGGTGAGAAATCTTGAAGGCACACGGGAAGGCATGGAGGTGAATAGGCAGCTGTGGGTTTTAGGAATCCGGGCGTTTGGAACCCTCACACCACATGCCCCAAGCTCATCAGTCTTGCAGCACGAAGTGGCTGAACAAAACCTCTTTGGGCCGTGGGGTTGACTTTGCCATGGCTTGGTGGTGTAGACGCAGTCTCCCTCGGGCCATGCCAAGGGTCAAGTATCTCAGGTTGCCTTGAAAACTTGTCCCCTGAGGCCTTGCCTGTGGATCCCCTAGAACGTTCTTTCTCTCAAAGCTGTCAGCGTTCCCTGAAAGAAACCATCCCAACCCAGCTTCCCTTCCCTTCCGAGTTGTTGCACAAAGTGCAGAGTCCATGGCCTTGGCTGACCTTGACTCTTTGGGCGCACTCAGGCGCTCAACTGTAGAAGCAGTGCTGCCATCACTTCAGGGTTGTCTGAGGGTAGGGTTTTCCAAAGCTCCATCTTGAGTATGTTACCCCAGGAAAGAGGAGAAATGGCTGCAAAGTGTCCCAAGCCCATGAAGGTGACAAAATGGCCACTCCATGTGGTCGGGCAGGGAGACCTAGGTGGGCAGGTTTCTAAAAGTGGGGGTAGTGAAGGAGGGGTCAGAATGCATAACCTGTGGATCGTCTTGCTGTAGCTCCCTTGATGGCGTCCTCAAGCCCTGCTCCGAACAGGACCACTCAAAGATACAGTTCTGGCTTCACCTTCACCTGTACCTTGGCCTGTGACCCTGCTGCATCACGGCTGTCCCCTCCCCTAGCCAGGCGCAGGAGGAGCTGGGGCTACAAGGAGCGAGTCGGTGGGAAAGGTCTGCTTCCCTCAGAAGGGGTTAGATGATATGACAGCCGGGAGCCACTTCTTCCTTCATGAACCCACTTTGTGCTTTTATCAGCCTTAGAGGCAGTGACAGGCAGACACAGGAAGGAAAGAGAAGCTGAGATATCAGCTAAAAGCCTTTCCCCGTTGCATTATGAACTTAGGATAAGGGCCGTATCCCTATCATCCACCCATCCTGTAGACCTGTTCTGAGCACTTAACTCAATTCCAAAATTACACTAGGTGCTAGAGAAATGACGTCACTTCTGCTCCACTGTTCACACTTATTGGTGCCTGTTGCTAATTCCACCCACTTTCCTGGATTGAGGATCAGGCAGTCAGTTTATTATATTAGAGTAAGAACAAAACCAAGATCTTTAAAATGAGTAATGCTTATTTAAGTTAGAGAAATGTACTATGAGAGACTGGGATCAGAAGGATATTTCAGACATCCTGGGGGGAGGAGGTGATAGGTCATGTTGGGGTGCTCTCTGCTCCCTTCCACTACTAGCCAAATCTCCGATAATTTCTCTTGTTCCAAATCCCTCTCTCTGGGGAGGTATGAAGAGTAGGTCACTTTGGGGACCCACTGCAGAGAATGAGCTTCTCAGAATCAAGCAGGCGAGTGGGTCTGCTTGTGGCAGCCCTCATGAGCATCAAGTACTCCCTCTGTCAGTTATAAGCTTATATTTTATTTCTACGCATGGAAGGGCATTATCCTCATTCAACCCCAGGAGACCCACAAGGCAAAGATTCTCTGGATCTTCTTTATAGAGAGGGCTAGTGAGATAAAAGAACTCCCCAAAGTCACACACTATGTTTTGGTAGAGTGGGAAGGAGAGCTTAGTCCTGCAACCCCTGACTTCTGGATCTATGCCCATGACCAGCTCTGTAGGGCTGGAAATGGGATTGGACATGGGCTGCACTGTGACTGAGATCTAGGCTAACTCTGATGACATCGCCAGCCGCAGCTGGGCTGAGGCCGAGTCCTGGTACCGCAGCAAGGTGAGGGGCACAGGACACCTGCCTCCTAGACATGGCAGTGGGAAGGATGCCAGGCGTATATTAACAAAGCCTCTTTTGTTTGGGGATTCTGATTCCTCGAGATGGTAACAGAAGGGCACACAGCTCTCAGGTTCTAGCGGCTGGGCAGGGCTGCCATGTATGGTTGCACAGGCTGAGTACTGTACAGCTGACCAACCATTTGTGGTGTCTGAATGGCTGGAACACCCCATCCTGAGCCTTGGGAGAATCTCTGCTTCCCTTCAATATGAGGAGATGAACACCGTGTTGATCTGGTGTGAGGGAACCCTGCCATGGTGGAGATTAATGATCGGACTGCATGATCCAGAGACTGACTAATGAGGTTGAAATGCCAAGTTCCAGGTGTGGATAATCTGCCACCTCCATCACCCCTCCCCTCCATGCCGATCACACAGGCAGTGAGTGCCCCAGATGGGTCTCACCATTCATGATCCAGCTTCCTTGTATGACAAATGTCCCTGGTTGTGGTCCTTCAGGGGGACTCAGTTAATGAAGGGGAGACACCTGTTCTTGGGGTGTTCCCAGCTGGGGGAGGGGAGAGACTGGACACCCCCAGGAAATGGACTGAGAGACCCAGGACCATAACCCACTCTGTTCTCTCCTGGGCCCCAGAACACCAAGCTGGAGACGGCAGTGACCCAGTCAGAGCAGCAGGGTGAGGCGGCCCTGAGCGACGCCCGCTGCAAGCTGGCCGAGCTGGAGGCCGCCCTGCAGAAGGCCAAGCAGGACATGGCCTGCCTGGTCAAGGAGTACCAGGAGGTGATGAACTCCAAGCTGGGCCTGGACATCGAGATCGCCACCTACAGGCGGCTGCTGGAGGGTGAGGAGCAGAGTTGGGCACCGCCAGCACTGGGGGCCAGAGCCTTAGTTGCATAGCCCTGGCCCATTTTTTGTTCCACTACTTCTCCACCTCCCATTTCTTCTTCTGCTCCCATCTTAGAATCTTCTCAGGGACCCTCCCTGCCCTGAGGAGAGGCCAAGGGGAATAGTTTTAGCTGAGGTCCACTGCCTGATTTCCAATATGCCTCTTGTATAATTTAGTTAGGGGCAATGGCTTGCTGGTAAATATTTAATGACCGGCTCTCAGAGGGTAACAAAAGTCCGATTTACACTGGTTGCCAGTTTCAGTGGTGTAAAAGATTCTGTCCTGGCTGGCTGTGGCTTCACTGAGGGTTGGATAGGGATGTGTAAAACAGGCTCTGTGAACTGGTTCCAGACCACCGTTCGTTAGAAGGTGGGGTAAAAGGAGGCCTCACACTGAAAGTGCAAAGAGCAAGATGGGTTCTTCATTGGAGAGAGGAAAGACAGAGTGGTGGCTGGGGGACATTGGATCGTGCGTGATCATACAGTGATCAGTGTGGGTGGGGAGGCAGCCCGGAGCTGGACTCCTGGGCAGGCCGGGGGATCTCTGTGTCCTGCTGCATTTGGTGGGTCCCACTTCCCACAGGGATCTGGGAGAGCCTGTCCCTTATGTCCTCCTGGAACAGGATTGGGGAGATGCTGAGTCTTTGGGGGTACTGCACCCCAGACCTTCTCCTTTGACCTTCTGGGGAAACTTGAGTGATTCCTTTGGTGACTAGGTTCAGAGCTGGGGACCATGTTGCTTCCAGGACCACTGTCAGGAACTAGTGTTCAGTCCTAACAATGTCCTTGTGTCCCCTGCATCGGGCTGTGTGAAGGCAGCAGTGCTGTGAATGTCTGTGAGTCATTCTGGTCCTGAAGGGTAACACCGAAGTTAAACAGTGGGAAGAACGTTTGAGCTCTGAAGGTGGAGAGGCCCAGGGAGACGAAGGGGTTTCCTTCATTTCCTGCCCCCACAGTTACGAAGAGGGAGCTGGTTAATGGGTCACGAGTGGAGTAATTCCTCATGCCATGCCCGTCGAAGTGAAAGTCTTACTTTCTAGAGTCTTACTTACTAGAGTAAGAAGGGATTGAGATGAAACCACAAGATGGACTCCCCGTGAAGGCTGGGACAGGCCACAGGGAGGCTCATGTAGTCTTCCTTTATCCTTGGAAATGTGGATGAGCAAGCATCCATCTGGGTGGTCTTGGCTGGTAGGGCGAGAGTTCTGGTCCCCACACCACCAAAGATTCTGACTTATCATTGTCCCTGTGCAGGTGTGCGCAGCTCTCAGGCAGAGTTGTACGCGGGGATGTCTCAGTCACCCATTTCTGTGGCATCAGAACCTGTAGATGGGAGTTTGTGGCAGCAGGTTAGGAAGTGTGAAGCTGACAGGGGTTGATGAACACTGAGCCTCTAGTGCTCTCATCTTCCCTGAGGTTCCCGGCGGACTCTCTACCCAGCCTGGCCTTGGTGGTGGGGTGTAGCCCCTTGATCTCACCCTGGCCCATCTTCCCTTCTGTCCACTTCTCATTTCTTGTTGTGTAGGACTCTCTCTGCTTGTCTCCTGTCTCCCTGAGGCTGAGAAAGGACACTGGAGGAGAGGCACGGGGATATATTCTGTTAGAGGATTCTGGGCTGCCTGACCCATGAGGGGAACCCTTGCCCTGTCTCTACTCCTTAACCTTGCCCTTCCCTGAATTCTCGCTCTTCTCTTCCTTTCCTGAATCTTCCTTTCCTCCTTGCTATTGGTGCTTAAAATAAAGTCCCATAGTTCCTGTCATGCTTTCGATCTTTCTGTCCATTATTTCAGTCCTAGGAAGGGTGGGTGGGATCTCCAGGGGGGACATTCGAAGTGGTGGGGGCTGCTAGGACCATTCCAGCTATTTATTTAATTGAGTGTCAAGGCTGGTGACATTGAGAAGGGGTGATCTGATGGCTCTGGGCTCTCCGAGGAAGTGTGTCAGTGCCAGGAAGCTTCTGGCCCAGTGTTGGCTTGTAGCAGGCATGAGCCATGTGAAGAGGATAAATGAATTCATCTCTAAGGTTTCCAGTTTCCCATAGGGCATCTTCACTTGAATATTGCACTGATATCTGGAATTCAAAATGCCTTAAAATCACTTTGTCATTTCCCCCATACTGATGCCGATTCATCAAGTTTCCCTCTTTCTACTAGTTCCTCTTAATATCTCCAACTTAAAACTCTTTGATACTATTTTCCCCATCCAACGAGTCATGGAATCCTATCTTTCTCCTTTGAAAAATGCAACCAGGAGCCTCTTTTCTGGCAAAATGTCAGACTAAGAGCTCTGAAACATCCTTTTGCCATGAGTCACCTGAAATTCCGGAAAATATACTTAAAACTACATTTTAATGGATCATTGAGTCAGCAAAATGGTATGGGAAGTTATGAAGAAGAACAAAATAAAAAATTCTAGGATTGAAAAGTATGGGGATTGAAATGAAAAATTCAATGAAGGGGCTTAACCAAAGACCGAAGGTGTCAGAGGGTGGGATTGGTGTCTTGAAGACAGATGAGTAGAAATTTTCCAATCCAAACAACAGAGAAAATATTGAAGGAAAAGTAACAGAGCCTCAGAGACCTGTGGGACAGTATAGAATCATCTAGCATATGCATGCCTGGGGTTCCAGAAGGAAAAGAATGAGAGTGATGTGGAAAAGTGTTTGAAGGAGTACTTCCACATAGTTGGGGAAAAACATCAATTCACAGAGCCAAGAACACTTGTTGTGCCCAAGAAGACAGCTGGCTGCTTAAAGCAAAAGTAATGATATTGTTTGTAACATCCGTAGAAGTAAAAGATCCGGGCAAGGATGACACAAGTGATGGGAGACGGGGCACTGGATTGCACTGTTGTCAAGGGTGACATGTGGGTTGTGAAGTGGGGAGTGTGCAGTGTTAGCTCTAGAACAATCACTAAAAACAAACATGTATTATAATAAATAAAACCAAAAGATTTCGATAGGATAAATGATATCAAATATTTAAAAGTATTTGATGGGAGCCATTCTCTGTCTGAGCTGTCCAGACCGGTCTACTCTGAGTCTTGCTTTTTTTTTTTTTAAACATTTTTTTAATATTTTTTTTT
>NW_027528345.1:12289998-12346078 GCF_008692635.1 Crocuta crocuta
TTCTAGGAGAGAGAGAGAGAGACAGTGTGAGCAGGCAGACCGGTCTACTCTGAGTCTTGCTCTGTTACGGCTTCTGTAGTGGACAGTTGTTGCTTAAAACATGTAAAGCCATGAGCACTACTGAGCATAGAGCCTGGCTGGCATTAATTGCAAAAATAGGTATGAACACCATCTCCTTTTTTAATGGACAAAAGATTTGAACAGCTAATTTACAAAAGAATATAAATAGCCAATAAACCTATGAAAAGATGCTTAACATGGTTATTCATCAGGGAAGTGGAAATCTGAACTCCCACAATCCCACTGAAAGGCCTAAAAGTAAAGATTCGAGGATGCGGAATGCCTGGAACCTTGATCCATTGGTAATTTCCAGCCATTTTGAAAAAGTTTGGTATTTCTTGAAAAAACGAAATTTAGGGGTGACTGGGTGGCTCAGTTGGTTAAGCATCTGACTCTTTTTTTTTTCTCCTCCCTAAGCCTCTGACTCTTGATTTCCAGCTCAGGTCATAATCTTAGTTTGTAGGCTGACAGTGAAGAGCCTACTTGAGATTCTCCATCTCTCTCTCTCTCTCAAAAATAAATAACTAAAAATTAAAATATAAACTAAATTTATACTTACAAAAAAAATAAAAGTATTTGATAAACTCCAAAGAAAGCAGAAAGGAACAACAGAAAAGAACAACAACAACAAAAACCCCACGTGAGATAAATGAGAAACAAAGAACAAGATGGTTGACTCAAATGCAATCACACATAATTACATCAAATGCTCATGGAAAGAACTAATCCTTCAATAACAAGAAGACAAACAATTCGGTTAAAATGAGCAAAAGACTTCAATCAGCACTTCATAAAAGAAGGCGTATTAAGGGCCAAGAAGCACATGGGAACTTGCGCGTCATTATTAGTCATCAGGGAAGCCTATTCTGGGAAAAGTTCAACACTCACTAGAAGGCTAACATTTTTTTTTTATAGAGTTTTTTTTTTTACAAATAGTTTATTGTCAAGTTGGTTTCCACATAACACCCAGAGCTCATCCCCACAACTGCCCTCCTCCATGCCCATCCACCCCCACACCCAGCAGTCCTCAGTTTGTTCTCAGCATTCAAGAGTCTCTAATCGTTTGCCTCCCTCCCTCTCCCCCACTATTTCCCGCCTTCTTCTCCCCCACGGTCCTCCGTTAAGTTCCTCCTAATCCTCCTCTACGTGCAAACATATGATATTTGTCCTTCTCTTAGAAGGCTAACATTTAAGAGACTGACAATACCAAGTGTGGAGCAGCTGGAGCTTTCATGGAGCATACAATGGTCTGGTCACCTCGGAAAACAGTTTGGCAATTTCTTATCAAGGTAAACATATGCTACCAAATGACAAAGCAATTGCACTCTTGGATATTTATTCCAAAGAAATGAAAAATAGGTTGAAATAGAGACTGAGTACATGACTTTCATAGGACCTTTAGATCTAATAGTCTCCAACTGGAAATGACCAAAATGTTTTCAACGGGTGAGTGGACAAACTGAGATATAATTATACAACAGAATATCACCTAGCAGTGCAAAAGAATGAACTATTGATTCATGAAATGACATGGATGAGCCTTAAAAACCTGCTGAGTGAAAGGGCAAATGGGAGGCACAGTCGGTTAAGCATCTGACTCTTGATTTCAGCTTAGGTCGTGATCTTGTGGTTCATGAGTCCGAGCCCCACATCAGGCTCTGCGCTGACAGTGTGGAGCTTGCTTGGGAATCTCTCCTTCCTTCCTCTCTCTGCTTCTCTCCTGATTGTGCTCTCCCTCAAAATAAATAAATAAACTTGAAAAGATTGAAAAAACATGCTGAGTGAAAAAATTAGACACAAAAGAGCACATACCGAATGCTTCTATTCATATGAAGTTCTAGAAGTGGCAATACTAATCTACAGTGACAGAAATTAGATCAGCGCTAGCCTGGGATGTGGTAAGAAGATGGACTGCAAAGAGACATGAGGGAACTTTCTGAGATGATGCAAATGTTCCATGTCTTCATTCAGTGGTGGTTACGTGAGGCATGCATCTGTCAAAACTTGTTGAACTGTATGCTTCACATGTGTGATTTTATTGTATGTATATTTTATCTCAATAAAATTAATAAAATAATGACTTAAACACCAGTCAAATAAATATGGGAGAAATCTATACCTACAGAAATATAAATATTATGTAAAATGTAAGATAATAAAACTGCCTTAACTAAATGAAGAGCTATGTCATATTCATAGGTGGAAGTTTTATTATCATAAAGATATTAATTCTCCTTAAACTGATATACAGGGTCAATGCAGCTATGATCAAATTCCAAATAAGGATTTACATAAATCTTAACAAGCTGATTTTAACATTTATGGTGAAGAATAACAACGAAGAATAGGCAAGGCACTGTAAAAGAGTACATGGGGGGGGCGCCTGGGTGGCTCAGTGGGTTAATCATCTGACTTTGGCTCAGGTCATGATCTTGCTGTTCCTGAGTTTGAGCCCCACATTAGGCCCTGTGCTGACAGCTCAGAGCCTGGAGCTGCTTCGGATTCTGTGTCTCCCTCTCTCTGCCTCTCCCCCACTTGTGCTCTGTCTCTCTCTCTCTCTGCCTCTCAAAAGTAAATAATCATTAAAAAAAAAAGAATACATGGGATAAAAAAGAATGAATAGGTATTTTCCCTTTCAGAGATAATTATAAAGCTATTAATGCAGTGTAATATCCATACAAGAATAGACAAACTGACCAATGGAACACACTAGAAAGCTCCTAAATTGACATATATTTTATATATGTAATGACACATAGATTATGCATATATATCATATCATATTAGATGTGCTTTATGCATACTTTTATTATAATATGTAATACAACATATTTTATAAAAACATTTTATGCTTATGTTAACAACATATTATATATGTTTTATGTGTAATATACATAATGAATGTCAATTTAGGGGCTGTCTAGTTTGTTTCATTGATCAGTTTGTCTATTCTTGTATGTATATATTATATAAATATATTAATTATATAAATATAATATACAACTGAAGTTAAATGTAATATATAAAAATATACGTATATCTAGTCTGTACCTTTGAGTTATATATATAACTTTATATATCTAAATCTGTATCTTTGATATGCAACATTAGTGATATTGCAGGTCAGTAGTAAAGAAGGGACTATGCATTGGTTATCCACATGGAAGAAAAATGAAACTGGATTCCTGCCTTGTATTATACACAAAATCGTTCCAAGCACGCTAAAAATATACATGTCAAATTCAGGGGCACCTGGGTAACTCAGTCGGTTGAGTGTCTGACTTCGGCTCAGGTCATGATCTCACGGTCCTCTCGCCCACGGTCCTCCCCCTCTCGAACCTCAGGGTTCGAGCCCTGAGTCGGGCTCTGTGCTGCCAGCTCAGAGCCTGGAGCCTGCTTCAGAATCTGTGTCTCCCTCTCTCTCTGCCCCTCCCCTGCTCCCACTCTGTATCTCTCTCTCTCTAAAATAAAAACAAACATTAAAAAAAATAAATAAAACGTCAAATGCAAAACTTTAAAAGTTTTAGAAGAAAAAAATTAGTGAATGTCTTTTTTTAAATTTTTTATTTTAGAGAGAGAGAGAGAGTGAGCAAGGTCTAGCAGGGGAGAGGGGCAGAGGGAGAGAGAGAGGGAATCCCAAGCAGGCTCTGCACTTGAGCTTAGGGCCTGATGCAGGGCTTGATCCCATGATCCTGGGATCATGATCTCAGTGGAAATCAAGAGTTGGATGCTCAAGTGACTGAGCCACCCAGGCGCCCCTCTCTTTCTGACCTTGGTATAAAGAAGGATTTTTACACAAGGCATGCTGAATGCTTAATCTAAAAGAAAAGGTGGGTAAATTAGACACTAAAATTAAGAACTTTTATTTATTAAAACATTCACAAAGTGAAAAGACAAGCCATAAACTTGAAGGTGATATTTGTGATTCATATAAGTGACAAAGTATAATATCTAGAAATATGAATTTATATAGGAATGTGAAAAACACTTATAATCTAGTAAGAATAAGGCAAACAGCCCAACAACAAAAAAATGGGCAAAAGAAAATCCATACAGATAACAAACACTTAAAGAGATATTCAGCCTCAATAGGAATCATGAAAATGCAAAGTAAAGACCAAAAATAAGACAGATTATATCATTTCATTATTGAAACACAGGTGCGTCAGAGAAGATACGAAATCTTTTATATATTGCTGATCAAAGTATAAATAGGTATAAAAGACTTTGGCAAATTGGGGCGCCTGGGTGGCTCAGTTGGTTAAGCGTCCGACTGTGGCTCAGGTCATAATCTCACCACTCGTGGGTTCGAGTCCAGAGTCGGGCTCTGTGCTGACAGCTCAGAGCCTGCAGCCTGCTTCAGATTCTGTGTCTCCTCTCTCTCTGCCTCTCCCCCACTCGCACTCTATCTCTCTCTCAAAAATGAATAAATGTTTAAAAAAAATTTTAAGGGGTGCCTGGGCGACTCAGTCAGTTAAGCGTCCGACTTTGGCTCAGGTCATAATCTCACGTTGAACCCCGCATCGGGCTCTGTGCAGACAGCTAGTTCAGAGCCTGGAGCCTGTTTTGGATTCTGTGTCTCCCTCTCTCTCTGACCCTCCCCTGTTCATGCTGNCCTGGTAAGAGAAAACAGAATAAAACAGAAATAAAATTACATAAAGTGCCTTGTATTCACATAATAGAATACTATGAATCCTAGTGGATGACCCTTAGTTCCATAATATTAAAAAAAAAACCCTTTGGAAGTGATATACTTTAAAAGCCTAAAACCCCAAACCAAAGCCCAACCAAACAAGAAAAACTAATAATAATAATAATAATAATAATAATAATGTTTTGCAGTACATGCATGATGTCATCAAACTAGAAGAAAAAGCAAGGGAATGAGGAGAAATTCAAGGAAGTGGTCCTTCCCCCCCAGAGCACCTGGGTGGCTTAGTCGGTTACGCATCTGGCTCAGGTCATGATCTCATAGCTCGTGGGTTGGAGCCTAGAGTCGGGCTCTGTGCTGACAGCTCAAAGCCTGGAGCCTGCTTCAGATTCTGTGTCTCCCTCTCTCTCTGCCCCTCCCCACTCATACTCTTTCTCTCTTTGTCTCTCAAAAATGAATAAAAATGTTAAAAAAACACCCATCCTTTTGCCAAAATACGACAGCAGATATGTACCTAAAGGTTCACACCGGCGTTGTTTGTTAGAACAAAAACAAAAGTACACATATATCTACCCACAAGGGAATGGAAAAATAATCACACACTGGGATACTGTGCAGCAGTGACAAATAAACTAAGCTGTAGGCATCAAAATCTCACATATAGAATGTCGGGGAGGGAAAAGCAAGTCATAAAAACAACATAATTCTATTTTTATAAAGCTCAAAGGTAGGCAAAACTGAACAAATACTGGGGGATTCATGCACACGAGAATAAAGAAAAGCAAAGGAATGCTTAATACAAACCCCAGGAGAGTGGTTACTTTGGAGATTGGAAGGGATCAGGCACAGAGAATTCTGTGATCATGAAGGGTCCCACATGGGGCTTCGAAGGTACTGGTGGGTACACACGGATTTGTTTTTACTACTGCTGCTGTTTAAATCATTAAATGTAGGTTACACACACATTCTTTTGCATGTCTGACAAGTTGATAAAACAGAAAGAAAATGCTGATCGGTGCGTGCTGTCTGGTCCCTGGCTACTCCTGTAGTTTTGAGGCCCCGTCCCATCCCAGATTGCCTACCTAGTCTTGGCACTGAAACCCCAGCCCCAGGGTCTCTCCCTCCTGTTTGCCTGCCCACTGTTACCAGAAAGGCCTTCCTAAACTGCATCGCACACCAGGGTGGTGGTCTGCTCAAGCACCTTCTGTGGCTCCCCATTTCTCACTCCACAAGCCCAAACTCCTTGGCTCTGTACATTCCCCCCACCCGAAGGACCTTTCCTTCCTTCTCTTCCTCCTGCCTTCACGGCCCATTCCAGCCCAGGGACTGCCACTCTCCCACGTGGGCTGACAGAACAGCCCCTTCTGGCCCCTGTCAGAACTCTGCAAGGTGAGGTCACAAAGCCCCCTGGGAAGGAGTGGCTTTGTCCCCAGAGGCGAGGATTCTGGGAGCTCCCTGGGCTGGAGCTGGGCTTAGGTGCTCCCTGGAGGCTTGGAAAGACAACAGCTCTCTTCATCATGGTGAGGTTTGTCTACATGGCACATCGGGTCACATGGGATGAGGGGTCTTGGACTCTGCCCAGGTCTGTTGGACAAGCCAGGCACAAGCTTGCCTGCCATGTCTACAGCTTTTGGGAATGGGAGCCAGAAAGGGTGGGCTGTGGGAGTCTGTTCATATCCATTTCCCATACCCCATCTGCCCTGGAAAGCACCTCGCACTGGGCTTGGTGTGAATAGTTCCTGTTCTCTGGGCTGAAGAGCGTGTGTGACTTTATGTTCCTCGGGGTGTAGAGCAAAGAACATGGGCTTAAGACACAGTCTAGCTCAGCTCTTGACTGGCAGGGTCACTCATGTCCCACTGGGTCCCTACTTCCTTGGACAGTAGCTGTAATGAGCTTCAGCTTGCCCAAGGAAAGATAATGGAGACAGTAACACCCACCTGGCCCACTTCACAGATGGTCATGAGCCCAGGTGAGACGGTGGAGATAAGAGACCTTGAAGAGAATACGGCTCTGTGTGTCAGTTACCGAGCCCAGGCTGTTTATGGGTGGGTGTGTGGGGACAGGTGCAGGAAAGGGAAAAGACCCCCTGATTTTGTCCCTTCTAGATAGCTCTCCCCATAGTGGCCTTGGGTTTAGCGAAGGAGCTGGAATCTGGATCCCTGGGTCCCTGGATTCATCAAGTTAAGGGAGTTTCTTCATATTCTGAGATTTTCAAAAGTATTTTTAAAATTAGGAATCACTGTTGGATTTTTAAAAATGGTTTTTGTATTAATTGACACGATCATATGTGAATGACCATAACTGATTTGCTAGAGGTTGGCTACTCTCATGCCTGGGATAAACCCTATGTGATCACAGTCCAAAGACTTAACAGATCTGCCAGTGTGCCTGCCAAGTGCATTTTTATTGTCTCATCAACCCCTGGCAATAGAAAAGATGATCATCCCCATTTTCCAGATAGAGAAACAGAGGCCCAGAGAAATTAGATCTGCTCGTGACGGAAGGTGGATGGGCTGGTACTGGAGCCTGCTGTTGGTTTCAGCTGGGTGCCCTTCTTGGCTGCCCTCCTCTCCTGACCCTCCCCCGTTCTGTGTTGCCTCTGTCCCACAGTGCGAGGAAATACAGTCGCCCATGCAGAAACACACGCAGGGCCTGAGGCACAGCAAGGAGGAGTTGAACAGGCTTAACGAGGCCATCCAGCGGCTGACAGCGGAGGTGAGCAGTGCTGAGAGTCAGGTGAGGGGTGTGTGCGGGGGGGAGGGGGTGGGCGCACCGGAATGATGAATGGTGGGACGGTGTCCATTATCTATGACAACTGGACTAGTCATTCCCCATCCTCTGGAATAGATGGGTGGAGTTTCTCCCCGTGACTGTCCGAACAACCAGAAGTGTGGCTGTACACGTGTACATCATGCCGCCTTTGCCTAGGACTCTGTATTTCATGTGGGCATGTAATTAACATGTAGGTAAATATGTATAAATATGTACGCTTGTTTGCCTATGCGCATGTGCAATTTTGTATCTGTGTGTTTTGTTTGTCCTACATAGCATTAAACTTGAGCCCGTCTCTGGAAATTGCAAGATTTTATGGAGAAATCCAGTTTTCTGGGTTCTCTTTAAAAAATGCACAGATCTGGCCACATTCGGCTAGGGAAGGGAGGCTCTGTCTTCTCTGTTGCCTTCACCCAAGGTCATGCTCCTTTTGCTTGCATTGACCCCACAACCCCAAGCTGCGTCCTTTGATACAGAGACAGAGGGCTCTTGCCATTTCTCGAATCTTGGCTGGTGCTGTTATTATCTATCCTTGTGGAAGACAAAAGGTACCACGCCCGTGTCTCTAAATGAGAGATGTGAGAGACTGAAAACGAGGCAGAGGTCCTGGTGATTGCGGGAGACTGAGAATGTGCACATTTCTTTCTGGAACCAAATACTGTGGCTATAGAGTTAACATTTGGCCTTTCCCTTCGGATGCCTGCAGCCAGGCCTCTGTAGGCATTCGGGTTTGCAGCTCAGGCCCTGGGCCTTAGAAAGGAGAGGTTCCCACATGGATGTTTTCTTTCTTCCGACTTCTCTGCCTCTCAACCTCCCCTCTCTCCTCCCAGCAGCTGCCCTGTCAAGCTCTCCACACCTCCCCCCCCCGCCCCCCCCTCCCCCGGGCTCATGCTCTGTCTGTAGAAGGCAGGGATTCTGCTCCCTGTTTCCCCTGCTTTCCGTGGACACAAGTGTCTGAGGCTCTGAGGGGTCCTTCCTTCTTCAGGCTGTGAGGAGGGACAAGCTATTCAGGTTTCAGGGGGGTGGCAGAGCGAATGGGTGGCCCTGTCACAGTTCAGTCTGCCACCAGCCTCCGTTGTTCTGATCCTTGCCCCCCCTCCCCGCCCCCAGTTTCCTAAGCAGCAAGCACAGCTCACCAAGGCGAGCATTTATTATTGTTATATTTCCACAGAGACTACAGATGCTAGTTTCTTGGGAGGAAATCCGTTTCCTCCTGTTAGCATCCCTGATGAAACCATAAACCTAGCATTATGTGTGCAGGAGCATTTGATGCTTCCTGGAACATAGAGTCACCATATGTGGTGACTTTCAGAAGAGTCACCATACTAGATATGAAAGGCACTCTCCCCTGCCATCCCAGATGGCTGCTCCCAAACCTCCACACTGGGAGCCAGGAAGTCACACAAACACATTTTTTTGGAACGGGCAGGCCCATTCCTTAGAGCGATCTCTAATCCCTCACTGGGCTTCCAGCCTCCAAGAAGGGTCTGGATCCTTGATGGGGGTGAGGGTGGGGGCCAAGGATGTCCTGTCTGTGCTCTTCCCTTCGCCCCTCAGCCCTGTGAACTAGACCGAGCCAGGGAGCCGCCAGCTCTGCAGGAGGAGATTGCCTCAGACAGCGCCCAGGGCAAGCTGGCCTGGCTGGAGGCCGCCCTGCAGCGAGCCAAGCAGGACATGGCGCGGCAGCTGCGGGAGTACCAGGAGCTCATGATTGTCAAGCTGGGCCTGGACTTTGAGATCGCCACCTATCGCAAGCTGCTGGGCGGTGAAGAGAGCAGGTGGGGGTTGGGTGGTGCTTTGGGTGTGGCCACAGTGAGGAGAGCAGGGGCACAGGGAGGTCACCATCTGGGTCCTCACTGGCTAGGGAGGGGTGGAGAGAGATGACCTGGGACTCCAGGGCCTTGTTCTCCCGCAGCCAATTTCTCCCCACCAGCTTAGGGCCCTTTAGACAAAAAGGTGGAGCTAACAAGCACCCCTGACACCTGGGATGGGATGACACATGGTCATTCACCCCCCAGGAGCAGGGGCCAGTCTGTCCATTGAGGCAGCTGCAAGGACCAGGGCCCAGTCAGGGGGAATGATGTCCCCAGTTTGGAATGCCTTCTCAATTCTGCCCCCTTTTTTAAAAAAAATATTTTTATTGTTTGTTTTTTTTTTAAATTTCTGAGAGAGAGAGAGAGAGAGAAAGAGAGAGACAGCGTGAGCAGGGGAGGGTCAGAGAGAGAGAGGGAGATACAGACTCCGAAACAGGCCCCAGGCTACGAGCTAACTGTCAGCACAGAGCCCGACGCGGAGCTCGAACCCACGAACTGTGAGATCATGACCTGAGCTGAAGTCGAATGCTCAACTGACTGAACCACCCAGGCGCCCCTCAATACTGCCCTTCTTGCCCCAAAGGCAGGGTTTATGGGAACAGGCAAGGGTCTGACTTTTAACCTTAGCAGGAGAGACCCAAGGGCTGCTGGCTCCAGCTGGGTACTGTAGGCTGAGGGGAGGGAAAGGGAGCCCGCCATGCAACAGGCATGCTGCATTTATTATCTTTCAATCCCACAACCCCCCTGGGATGGAGTGCTGTCACCCCCATTTTACAGATGGGGAAACTGAGTCTCAGGGTAAAGAACCACCTCAAGGACCCACAGGTAGAAACTGATAGGTTGAGGCCTGACCAATATTCTCCTCTACAGTGTCCTTTAAAATGTTCCCTTCATCATCTCTCCTTTTAGGCTACCTTTAGGCCAAAGAAAGTATCTTTAGCCTTCTCCCTCCTCCAAGAGGTCATCAATAAAACTGAACTATCTGAATTTAAGGAGGAAGGATTGAGTTTAAGATCCAGAGGAGTCTGATGGGAAAGGGCTCTGGGGATCTGAGCGAACAGGGGGCAAGTAGGAAGGACAGATCTCTGCCTGTCCGGGGAGGGCCAGGAGAGTTTTGTTTTGGAGAATGGGGATTACTATACCCAGGAGGTATGTTCACTCACCTGCTTCCTCCTTCTCTCCACAGGCTTGGCCTGGGATTTGGAGCAGGGAGCTTCAGTAAGTAAATAATAGACATAGCTTGGGTTAGAGGAGTTAAATCTTAACTCCCGCGTTCCTTTGTGTGCATTCTCTTGGGAAGGGAGAAGGGATCTGCTTCTGCTCTGTGTGTCTCCCTTCTGTGGAAGACTGTTTTTTCTCTCGGGGTGATTTCTGTGTGTGTTGGGGGAGGAGATCTTGTGGTCTGTCTTTTGGGGGCAGGTTCTGTTGGTTTGTCTTGGGGTTTGGGAGGAGGTTCTGTGGGTCTGTCCTTGTGGAAGAGACTGTTTGATTCTCGCGTGGGGAGAATCTGAGTGTCCGACCTCAGAAGGGGGGGGGGCTTCTGGAGTCTGTTTCTTGAAGGAAGGGGTCTGTGTATCATTACTTTGGGGAGTCTGTACCTCTGACCCCCCGGGGGGCAGGAGGGTCTTTGCATCTGCCCTCTGGGAGAGGAGTCTGGATGTGTGTCTTCTGGGGGCAGAGCGGGAGAAGACGGCTTTCCCCTCTGACCGCTGCTCTCCGCTCAGCCCTGGGCAGCTCTCCCACCTGCGGGCTGGGCTCAGCCTCGGGCCCCACCGGCCAGCTGCCTCCCGCAGGGGGCTCCGGCGCCCTGGACACGAGCGCCCCTGGCGGCGGCTGTGCGCTCTGCGGCTCCCCCAGATGCGTCGGGGGCTTCGGCTGCGGTGGTGCCTGCGGATGTTGAACCTTCCTGCCCCGCTGTGGAGAAGTCAAAGAACCCTAGCTTCTGCCCCAAGGACTTGACCCTGTGTCTCAGATGCCTTCTCCCATGGAGCTAGACTTCACCTCATCTTTCCCTCTTGCCTGCCCCCCACCCCGAAGCGTAAAGTCTTGGGATCTAGTTTCCTGGATGGTGGCTGCCCGAATTCCAAGGTGAAGATAGCCAGGATGCCGGGCCACTGGGGAGGCGTGTGGCTTACCTGGACCCAGCACGCTGCCCCTCTGACCTGCCTCCCACTCTCCACTCTTATTTTCCTGGGACACCTCACTTGCAATAAAAGTTCTTCCGTGGACTGAGCCGGTGGGCTGTTTGTGCCTGAATTCCTGAATTCCTCCTAGGTACAGAGCCAAGAGGAAGTTGGCTGGATTTGGGGGTAGGGGAGATGGCTGGATTTGGGAGTAAGGGAGAAAAGGAGGGAACACTACCAGGAAGCAACCCTCCCCTTGTGAAGTGTAGGTCCACATGACCTCAGTTTATGGTGATGTCACTGAACCAGGATCCTGAGGTTGAGGGGAGGGGTGGGTTGATAGAGGGCCCTTGGGGGAAGTGAAAGAAGGGGTTAATTTGCTCTCAGACCTGCCTATTCCGCAGCCTGGGGCCCACATTCCACCATGTCTTGTTGCTGAGCACTGCCTTCATTCATCTGCTCACTCGGTCTACAGACACTTACTGAATGGCCTTTGAAGGTCAGGGGCAGTACTGAGTGAGGCACTCTGGTCCTGGCCCTGCACAGGACATTCTGGTGGGGAGGCAGGCCAAAACCAGCCCCAAAGAGGATGGAGGAGGTGGGGATGAGGGCGGATCAACCTCTGCCGCCCTGGCAGGGGCACTTGAGGACAAGCCCCGGGGAAGATGGCCCTCGAAGATTGCGGTGGGGGGATATGAACATGAATGGGTGGTCCAGGCCCACGTTCTAGTTTAACAAATGACCTGATGGTGGGCTGGGAACAGCACCTCTCGGTGGAAGAGAGCATATATTTGGAATCAAATGGAGTTCCAGCTCTGCCTCTACTTCCAGATCTATGGTGTGGTTTGTTCTGGGCTTTCACAAGGCAATTGGACTTTGAGGAGCAGAGGATAGACCAGTTTGTTGGGGGTGGGGGGGAGGTGGCCAGAGAAGGGCTGGATTTCTGGGCTCTTTCTTTGCCACACAGGCCCAAGAGAAGCTTCTACTTGGTGAGCTCACATTTTTTTCTATTGCACAAAGAGTTACATCATCAACACATGTGGGGAACAATGGTTCCTGCTTTCTATGTCCCTGGGTGGGGTGAAGGTGCGTCATTGGCCAGAGGCCCTGGCTTTACCTTTTAAGGTACAGTAGTGCCAGGCTGTCTGCTGTGTTCTCCTGGGTCCCTGCCCAGGAAACAGGTATCCAAAAGGCCCCCTTCCTGGGTAAACAGGACTGTCTCATGCAAGAGGAATGAGACCGAAACTTGGCATAAGGCTGCCACCCAGCAGGGGGGCAGGGGACATGGATGCACACTGGACGCACACAGCAGCCCTGTTTGGTCAATACTGACTGACACCAACTGTATAAACAAACATTCTTACCGACACTCACAGTGCAAAGCAGCTAAAAGCAGAGATTTTGCGGTTGGGCTCCACGTTCCCTGCATTTTGCTGGGAGGTAATGACATTCTGTGATTTTCAAGGTCAGGTTTCTCCAGCTCCTGCTGCGCTGATCATGTCAAGGAAAGGACTTGGAGGGAAGTGCCCAGGGAAATGTCACCTAGGAGTCGTTGGCAGGGTTTATGGTGAGCACTCTGGGGCCCACACCACCCAGGACTGGCTGCTCACGTTTTCCCATTTTGAATCCCAAGCCTGACGTCAGTCTAAATCCCAAGGGCTGCTGGCTCAGGCTTGCGTGTCTTGGGTGGGCCACCAGCAATGTTTGTGGTTTGGGGACGGATTCTCTGAGTGGCTCCCTTGGCCAGGGGCCACATTCCAGCCTGGGGCGGGAGAGAACTGTGTGGTGCATTTAAGGAGAGTATTTCCAGCCTATTTATAAGCTTTGTTAGTCAAGGTGACTTCTGAAGGGAGGCGGGTGTCACCAGTTAAGACATCACTTCTCAGCAGAAGGGGACCACTAGGGAGTCAGCCTTCTTCTGCTGGCTCCCCCTGCCTGCCTCACACTTATGAGCACTTAAACGTGACAGATGTAACTTAGATGTTGGCATCTCTATATAAGCCCCTCAGAGCCAGTGACTGTCTTGTCCACCTATCTCCAGGGTCTGCCATGCAGTGGATATGAATGGGTGATGGGTGAATGGGTCGACTGAGGCTCTATGGTCCTCTGTGGTCAGCATTGGGTCACTCTTCCACTATTAACCTGTTTCACCTTATGGAGACCCCTTAGGAGTCTCTGGATGAGTCTACACATGATCCTTCCGGATGCAATTCCAGCCACAAGATCTCAGCCAGGCCGGCCTGGAGTAAGGAAGGAAGGGTCTGGATTCCGTTCCCAATCTTGCTGTTGTCCTGGCCCCTACGGCTTGTTTCTGAGTCTCAGTCCCGCCCTTCCCAAATCTAACTAGTGAAGATTCATCCATCCCTTTTCATTTTCCTCCGTTCTGAACCTTTCTGCACCATGGTTTACCAGGAAAACAAGAATAGTACCTGTCACAGGGCTGTGTAGAAAAATATACTACTCTGTGTGAAGTCCTTAAAACATAGTAAGAGTTACATAAATGCAATTACTATCTTGTGTACTGGAGTCTTGGGAAAGGCTCTGAGCACCTTTATTTATTTATTTACTTCAAATATAATTTATTGTCAAATTGGCTTACATATAACTCCCCGTGCTCATCCCAATAAGTGCCCTTTAAAAGAAGGCTCTCCAAGTCTAAGACCAGCTGGTCTCCTGGCTGCCCCAGCTGGAGCTGGAGTGTGTACAGGGCAGGAGAGGAGTTAGGAGATCCCATGGGTTAGAGCTGGGGCTCCCTGGCCAGAGGGCACCTCCCCAGGATAACACCCAGCGGCACCAACCCTCACCACTCCTGCCTTAGCCCCGTTCTCTGCTGCCTCTCCCCACCGGCACATGAGTCTGCCCGTGACCCACACTGCAGTCCTATCCACGTGTACCCACAGAGCTTCCTTCTTCACATGTACACACCGGCATATGCACATTCACAGGCACAATCACGTGTGTAGAAGCACTCTCAGTCACACACAGGGGCTTCCACACAGATGCCGGGAGATGTGCCTGTACCTGGATGCGGTCATATTGTTCTACTCACAGACAGCTGCCTAAAGACAGCTCTGCGGAATGAAGGTACAGACAGCAATGCACCCTGCACAGCTGCACGGCTTCTGGGCTCCCCACCTCCCTCCTCCCTCTGGCTCCTGGTCCTGTCCCACCTCTTCTGAAGCCTAATGGAGCTTGACATTGGTGACAGACCTCAGCAGCCACTAGTGAAAACACTGAGGCCCTGAGAAGGGAGATGACTTGCGAAAGGTCACGCTACGAGGTACTCCATTTTTGTCACCATTCTGCATCAGGAGTATTATGCGCTTGATGCATTCACTCTTGCTCCTCCTCTTGAGCTTTTCAGGGAATGGAAACTGGAGGGAGATTGGGAGTGAGTAGGGGAGTAGGGCAGGTCATCAGGGCCCTGCCGGGCTAATGAGACCAGCGGGATGGGAAGGGAGGGGTCTGTTGGCAGAGATGGGAAGTTCATTGGGACTGCAGTCGATGGCGGGTAGTTTCTGAACTCGGGAGGGACAGAGTGATGGGGCTGGGGTTTGGGCTTCAGGTCTGGACTCTTGAGCTGGGAGCTGCATGGTGGCATAGCACAGAGGGTTGGTTAGAACAATTGCAGGCTCTGGAACTCTCTCAGGGTCCTGTCCTACTCAGAATTCCATCAGGAGGGGAGAGGGGCCATATTGGTGGGTGGGGGGCCTTGGATTGATCCTCTCCCTTTAAAAAAGCCTGGTCTTTTCAGATCCCTAGCTTCTGGCCTCTCAATAATCTTATTTATTTCTATTGCCCCAAGGGATAGGAGTGGGCTTAGATTTCTGCTACAGTTTTCTGTGCCTGGAAATTTAGAGATTCATCCTGCTGTACAGATGTATATTCAGGGAACTGCCTTTGCCATAGCAAGGCCGAGGGGCCATCTCCCCACTTTCTTTGCTACTTGTAAGAGCCCTGTCAGTGTCACGGGGGAAACAGTTCTCTACATGAAGGAGCTTAACGGGCCTGGAAGATGTGGAGATTTCTCTATTTGCTATCTCCAATCACAGATATAAGTGTAATAAGAGGTAAATGTAATCAGTTTATTTATTTATTTATTGTTAAAAATTTTTAAAGATGTTTACTCACTTTTTTAATTAAACAACTTTTTTAAATGTTTATTATTGAGAGAGAGAGAGAGAGAGCGCACGCAAGCTGGGGAGGGGCAGAGAGAGAGGGAGACACAGAATCTGAAGCAGGCTCCAGGCTCTGCGCTGTCAGCACAGAGCCCGACATGAGGCTTGAACCCACGAACTGTGAGATCATGACCAGAGCTGAAGTCAGATGCTTAATTGACTGAGCCACCCAGGCGCCCCTGTAATCATTTACAGATGTGCACAGGAGGCTGGCCATATCCTTGCTTCCTGGATGGATTTCCACTTTATATTCTGCAAAAGAATACGGCTAATGACAAGCGCATGTCATGATTACTTTGGGGCGGGCACCGTCTACACATGTTACATGTATGGAATTCCTAGTCCTCCCATCTACCTATGAGGTAGGTGCTCTTTGATCTTTCTCCCTTTAGAGATGTGGAAACTGAGGCACAATGAAGCTAAGTAAATTGCCCAAGGTCACTCAGACAGGAAGGAACAGAGCCCAGTTTTGGACCTAAGTCATCTGGCTTCAGAGTCTATGTCCTTCACCTCTGTGACACCTCATCATCTTGCTACGCACTGCTTTCTACCTTGGAGGTAATTTATCAGCTATGGCAGGTCTCCAAACCTCAGAAGGANAGTCATGTTCATATGGTTACCCTTTAAGGAATTCTAATAAATTGCTCAGGCATGAGTCTTCCCCAGTAAAGCAATGAGTGATGTTTCCCTAGGTTTTGAGTGGCTGCTGAATCTAATTTTCGTTTTCCACCAGTTGACAGATATGCACAGGGATGTTTTCTGTGCGGCAACAGCGTGTCCGTGAAATGACCACTAAAGGTACACACAGGGATCAAACACTAGCTGGACCACGGAAGCTTCTGAGGCCCTGTCCGGGTTATGGAGCATCTCTGGGCTCTGGCTTCTTCGTCTGCAAGATACTCTGAGGCGGGTCTGGCTAATTTTAAGCACACATTTCATCACACATTAAAGTTGTGTGAATAGGGGCGCCTGGGTGGCTTAGTCGGTTGAGCGTCCGACTTTCGCTTAGGTCATGATCTCGCGGTTCGTGGGTTCGAGCCCCGCGTCGGGCTCTGTGCTGACTGCCAGCTCAGAGCCTGGAGCCTGTTTCAGAGTCTGTCACTCCCTCTCTCTCTGACCCTCCCCTGCTCACGCTGTCTCTCTCTCTCTCTCCTAGAAATAAATAAAACATTAAAAAAAAAAAGTTGTGTGAATAAAACTACTTGGTGTAGAGGCCTAGCTCCATGCTTGGCTCAAGCTGAGACTGCTCTGAGCTCAGGGACAGAGCACTGTGCTGTAGACCCCAGAGCAGACCTCCTTCTATTCCACATGACTTTGGGGACTCCCCCAAACCCTGACCCTTGAGGACAACAGAGGTGCAGACAAGGCTCAGCGTTGGCTACATTGATTTATTGGAAACACAGATCAAGACAGATGAACATGGCAGAGGTGGGAGGGGAGTGGTTAGGGGGTAGGATATGGCCATCAGCCCCGTGACAGCCTAGGGTAGGCCCTGGTCCTGGTCCTCTGGGCCCCTGAGCCCCCTTCGTAGGGTCATCAAGGGGACTTCTTCTTAGGGGTAGCCTTTCCCGGCATGGGCAGCAGAGCCAAGGAAGAGGGCATCACACATAGACAGGAGAGGCCTGGAGTGGGACAGACCTTTCAAAGTGCCAGAGAAGTCGTTGGGAGCTTGCTCCATGGGGAGGCTGCGGGAGAGCGACCCCAGGCCCGAGGCTTGAGTTCAGTTGCCTAACACTTGCGGCAGCTGCTGGCGCAGGAGCCCACGCCGCAGGAGCTGATGCCGCAGGAGCCCAGGCCGCAAGATGTGACGGAGTTGCAGGGGCCGCAGGGCGCGCACATTCCGGTGCTCACCGCCAGGTTCCCACTGCAGGGAGCGCTGCACACGCTGCCGGTCACGGGCCGGGAGCCGGACACGCAGAGGTCCCCGCAGACGACCCCGCCCCGGGAGCTGCTGACGCCTGTGAAACCCAAAGTCTCAGTCAGAATTCTAGGGGTGAGCCATCAGCCTCCTTGCAGGTGCCCATCCCCAGGCCCTGAGCCCTGTGTATTAAAGTCAGGAGAATCTTTACTTACAACACTAGACCCAAAGCTGTGGTCTTCCCTGGCTCTGACCCCAAATGCCTCCTGATGTGATGCCAGCCCACCTTATTATATTTAGCTTTCAGTTGAATCCCACCCACCAGAGTCCACTACCCCTTACAGGAAGAGAATAAATCCATCTACACAGAGGCTGAGTTACTCACAGACATTCACGGCCCCAACGCCTTCACATAGTCTAGAGGGAAGAAGAAAAAGGCAACATGAGTGATTCATCCAGAGCTCCCCAAATCCTTGGGGTAGGGTCCACAAGTGGTCAGGGTAGGGTCCCAAACCACCTCCTCCCCCAAAATGATGATTAAAGATGTTCCTAGACCCTTGGCCATGGCTGAGACAGAAGAAAGGATAGGGTTTATTCACGGGGCAGGAAGAGGCAGCTGAGAGCCAGGCTAGGCTGGGTCCTACCTCTGTTCTTCACCCTCCAGCANGTGCTTTGGGTGTTCGGGGAGCAGAGTACTGGAAGGAGGTCTGGAGTCTGGTGGAAACTCCAATGTGCTCCGTGAGGGACCTCAGTCCTATTTATGCTCAGATCTGAAGGGCTTGGCCAAGCATTTCGGTCAATTTGTGCTTTATGGGCTTGGGCGGTTTGTTGAGTCCAACACCTGTTTAGGACATGCTTTCATGGTGGAGTGGCCCGCACCCTCCTCTGTGTATAGGATGCCAACCTCTGGGCTGTAGCGGGAGTCAGTATGTTTCATCTTCAAAGTGCCCCGCCAGCAGGCATGCACTCATCTGAGGAGATTGGGGAGAGAAGGGAAGGGCAGGGGAGGGAGGAAGGGGACCAGGCAGGAAGCTGGGAGATTCAGAGCCCCTGTGTGTGTGTGTGTGTGTGTGTGTGTGTGTGTGTGTGTGTGTAGCGGGATGGTCCAGAGGGGACTTGGGAAACACTGAAGTGTTAACAAATAACATCTAGAAGTTTCCATTCCAGTAGTGGCCAGTGTGCTACTATATCACAGATCTGCATCTCACCCGGTCCTGGACTGTCCAGTGGGCAGCTGAGATACATCCCATTTTTCCTACTGAGACCGCAGCCAGCAGTTTATTACATATCTGTGTGTGTGGTTTTTTTTTTTGGTCTTTTTCAACTTTTATTTTGAGAGTTTCTGAACATATGGAAACGCTGAAAGCAGAGAATAAAAAACACCCTGAGATGTTCACTTAGTTACAGAGATCCAGCCGTGGTTAACGCTGTGCTGTCCTTGCCCGCATATTTGAAAGTGTGGCACGGGTAGAAAGCGGGGCTGTACCCCTGCGTGTGCAAGAAAATGAACAATTCCAAAGAATCATTTACTAGCCATGCCATTTTCCATTTTCCTGATTGTCCCAAGAGTTTAAAAAAAAAATCAGTTTTATGTGACTTGTCTTGTGGCTCCGTCCCTTACATTTTAAGGAAACTAGAAGTTAACTCTAGAGTTGGCCCCTTCAGTGTGATAGCCTATAGGCATATGTGGCTATTTAAATTGGTTAAAATCAAATACATTGAAAATGGAGTCCCCCAGTTGCAGGAGCCATATGACCACACGGCCACTGGCCACCTTATTGGATGGCGCAGATACAGAACATTTCCACCATCATAGCAGAGTCTGCTGATAGTGCTGGTCTAGAGGCTTGGTTGGGTTCTACTGAAATGTCTTTGGGCAGAATACTTCATGAACAATGCTATATGACTCTTGTTATATCACTCCAAGAAGCACAAAAATATCAGGTTGTTCTATTATCTGTGATGCTAAATCGGATCACTTGCACACATTTCTCCTTTATAATTAGAAAGAACACTGTAGGCAAACATATTCCATTTTGATAAAAGGATACTTTCTTTTCTTTTCTTTGTTTTTGGGGGGGGGGTGCCACCTACTATCTGATAGCATATGTTATTAACAATCTCTAATTCTCCCATCAACCATATGAAGTATGTATCATTACCCCCATTTTATAGATAAAGAAACTGAGGCTCAGAGAGCTTCAATAACTTGCCCAATATCTCCTAGCTAGTAAATCATGGAGCCCAGGAGAGGCAGTGCTTTCTCACTGACAAGCTATGACAACCCCTGAATTTCCTACTCTCTGGAAATTTTCAAGAGGGTAGGGAAGGTTGTTTAGGAGGGCTATTTATGGCCAGGAGACTCAGTCTACGGCAAATGGGCAGAGTTACAGGGGGTTGGGGTGGTTAGAACCGGGAGGGGCCGATGGTGTGGAGTGTAGCACAGGGGCAATGTGAGGCTGGGGCTGGAGATCTGCAGGGCCCTGTGGCTGAGAACGGAAGGGACAGTTGTTTGTATACCTCTGGTGCTCTGTGAGTATCTTGACAGACGGTACTGTATCTACTTACCCATGTAGCCTCCTATTCCAGTGGAACGGGTCTAGAGCAATTCTGTCATAAAGTACAGAGATTTGCATTGAATGAAAGAGAAGAGAAGTGATGTGGCTGGCAGCCCCTGTAGCTGTCTTAGAAGCAAAGGCAGGCTGGACAGCTCTGGGGAGGAAGAAGGGGTGGGGCTGGTAGGAAAGGAGAAGGAAGGAGGGGAACAGACCAGGGCTGGGGTAAGGCTCTGTGTATTTGTGTGAAACATTCAGGGGTGAGGCCTTGTGACAGAACAAACATGGACTTGTGGACTGTGTCAGCCATCTGGCTGTCCAGAGGAGGGTGTGGCACCCGCTGTCACTTTATGTGTTTGGGGAGCTGGGCCAGCACTTCCGAGACCCTTTATACCCTCATTGCCATTCTGGGCACTGCCCACAACTGAGCCACGGCAGTGCTCCTAGCAAACCAGTTGGCTGGTGTCCCGAGGAGAAGTGCTGTGAGTCAAGGTACATCTCACACATGCTTTACCTTCTCTGCCAGTGTAACTCCTTATAAAAATGACATGCATAAACATGAACTAATTACTAATGGCTGGCCCTTCCTAAGCAATTTTAAAGACACAACAAGCAATTTAAAGAAACGAGATATAAGAAAATTCAAATGTGACACCATTTCATTGAACTTCAGGCATTATTAATTGCTGCTAATCTTTGAAGACCTAAAAGGACATTCAATCTGTATGTTTTCTTAGAGTAAAAAAACTTGTGGTGGGGGAAGGGGAGAGAAAAGAGGAGGAAGGATTGGCCGAATCAGCACCATAGTCTTGGCTCTGGCAGTATGAGTTTTATAGAGGGTAAAACTGTTTTTATTGTGAAATATGTTACCCACACAAAAGAATGTATAGGTGGTGTGCCTACCCCCCATAGGGAGAAATAAAACAGATGTGTGACTTAGGAGCTTCCTATGAGTCTCATTCTGATTGAACCCCACTTTTTTCTGGCCTAGGGATAGCATCTCTGTGGGATTTTGTGTTGACTCACTTCCTTGGTTTTCTTTGCAGTTTTAGAACCACTGTATGCATCCCTAAACCATAAATTATTTAGTTTTCCAGTTTTTAAAATAATATTTATTTTGAGAGGGACAGAGACAGTGTGAGTGGGGGAGGGAGGAGAGAGAGAATCCCAAGCAAGTTCCACGCTGTCAGTGCAGAGCCCAACTCGGAACTCAATCTCACACAAACCATGAGATTATAACCATGAAATCAAGAGTCAGACACTTACCTAACTGAGCCATCCAGGCACCCCATAGTTTTCCAGTTTTTGAAGCTCATGTAAATGGAATTATATTGCGCGTATTCTTTTGTATCTGGTTTCTTTTTTTCAGTGTTTCTTCCTGTAGCTGTATTGTGTACATACTCATTGTATGAATATGCCACAATTTATTTATCTCTTGACACTGATGGCCTCATGGTTGTTTCTAGAGTCTGTACTATGAACAGCGGCCATGAACATTCTTTTTCGTGTCTTCTGGTAAATTTGTGGAAGAGTTTCTCTAGGGTATGTGATTATGTAAAAAAATATGCAAGTAGTATATGCTTAGTGTAGAAAACCATTTTATGAGTATTCGTCCAAATTTAAAAAGTCATAACATCTCTTGATGTTCATCTTACTTCATACTAAATACTATGCTAATTGCCTAACATGCACTAATGCATTTAATTTTTACAATTACCCTCTGAGGCACGTGTTAGATGAGGACACTGCGGCCTAGAAGGTTAAGAGTCTTGCTCAGTTTGTGTAGTTAGTGGCAAAGCTGGCACTCGGAGTCTGCTGGTGTGTCTGATCCCAGTGGAAGGGATGAACTTATCTCATTGCCCTTCCATCTATTCACCGTCTACCATTATTAGAAGTATTACACAATAGATAGTGCTTGTGTATAGCACATTAACATACACTCTCACTAATCTCTTCCCCCAGTACCCTCTTCATGGCCCCTTACAGTGCTCTTAGGGTTCAGGACCAGAGGATGGAAGGAGAGCTCACCCTTGTTTGTGGTAAGCTTCTAGTTCTAAGAGAAAAGCTGGATACATACTCAGATCATGAACAAAAATGCAAACCTTGCAACACACCAATGAGCAGAAATGTTTGATTCATGGATCTATTCCAAGGGGTTGGCACATAGTAGGTGCTCAATAAATATTTTCTGAATGAATGAAATGAATACCAGCTGCATAGTAAATGCTGAGTAATGGAACCATCAAAGCATGGTCATTAATTGTGCAAAGCTTTCTGGTAGGATGGGGTAGGGATCCGATGAAGCAGACCAGAGGGTTGCCATTCCTGGGAGTGGGGGATGGGTAGGGAGACGTTCCTGGCTGGGGCCTGAAGGAGGAATGAAGTGAGTAGATGTGTTCTTGATCAAAGCGAAGTCCTTGAACTGAACAATGATGGGAGTGGTAGGAAAGGCCAGTCCACAAGGGCAAGAATCCTAAAAGCCATGGGGGCAAAGTAGAGACTGAGGGCAGGATTGGGGAAGGAAAGAGAGAAGTGGATGGGAGGCGGATTTCTAGGGAAAAGAAGGGAGAAGATCCTTGGTCTTAGACTATTACTCTCTAGGGCCACTTGGAAAGACGTAGACCATCTGGGGGGTGAGGAGTATGGGAAGAAGGGGAGACTGGGAGAGATGAGGGAAGAGGAGGGTGGAGGAAAAGTGGGGAGAAGACCCATAGGAGAACAGAAAGGGGGACACTCCAGGGGTGGAAGAGCAGAGGAGGAGGGTGTCCAGGGAGGAAGGAACACAGCACTGAGGGCAAGATACCTGAAGAGGTGGGCAACCTTGGCTCTAGGTCTATAGCAACAAACCCTCACAGGGTAGTCACAAGGGCTGGAGGAGATGCAGGGGTTCAGCTTGCTTAGTGGGATGGACTTCATCAAGGGCAGAGCTCCTGAGTCAGTCTTTATTCCCCCATTCCCCCAGGCAATCCACAAGGACCTTTGGCTCCTCCTTGCTCTGGTAAATTGTCCACTGTCCCAGGCTGTCTTGGCTGAGAAGGCAGGACTCAGACTTAGGCCTCTCAACTCATGAATCCAGTCATCCTGCCTGCTGGCTGGCCTAGGGTCAACTCCCTCATCAACACACTGAGTGTTATGTAAATAGCCATTCTTTCACCCCTCAGTTCCCCTCTCTGAAACATAGCCAGCACCACTTTCTGTAAACAGAAAGCATGAGCTGCAAGATTAGAAAGGGCACAGCCCCTTAGCCTGGTGTGCATATGTTTTGGTATCTTCCAGATGTAGAGCCCACAGGCTGTCTCCCACCCTGTAGCTTTGAAGCAGAATCCCATAGATGCTACTAGCCCTGTTTCTGAGGTCTCTGCCTCAAGTGGCTCTCCACTGTCACAGCATCTCACAATCTCCACCTCTTCTGCAAGGTCCCCCAGGTTTCCCTACTATCCACTCTCTGAAATATCTCCATGCATACTTTTTCACCAGTATACCCCACCTGCCTCCTTACTGGTGGTGTCTGTTCTCACCCTTTCCAGGGAGCCTTTCTTATTTTTCCCCTTAGACTAGCTGCATTCTACATTGCCTCAGAATGGGCACTGTCAGGGGTGCCTGGGTGGCTCAGTTGGTTAAGCATCCAACTTTGGCTCAGGTCATGATCTCATGGTTTATGGGTTTGAACCCTGCATTGGGCTCTATGCTGGCAGCTCAGAGTCTGGAGCCTGCTTCGGATTCTGTGTCTCCCTCTCTCTCTGCCCTTCCCCCACTCATGCTCTGTCTCTGTCTGTATCTCTTTCTCAAAAATAAACATTAAAACATTAAAAAAAAAGAGTGGGCACTATCAGTAGACATTGCATTTCTGAGCATCTGAAGGTACAACTGAAAAGGATCCTTCTTCAGACTTTCGGCCTTTCTCATGAATGTGGGTATGTCTTCCCTGTCAAATTGGGAGCTTCAGAACTCATGTCTCCTTCTTTCTGTTAGTGCCTTCCTCCCTTTCCCCAAAATTAAGATAGGCTTCAGCATATGGCAGAGACATAGCCATCACAGAATCACTGAATTCACCAACAAGATGTTATCTCATCTAACCCATCATCCATGTGGGGGAATCTGCCTTACGACATTCTTCACAGAAGACTGTACTGAAGGGAAGCTTGAATAAGAACTTCCTAATATTAGAACACCAGATTTGCCCCTTCTTTCCAGGTGTCCCTTGAAATAAGATCCACTTAGGCTAAAAGAAGAAGCTCTAATATCCTGATCTGAAGGTTTTTTTGTTCACCCTGTTTCTGTAAACACAGTGACCACTCCAGAATAAAGGGGGCTTCTCTTTTATATAAAGCTTCCCTAAATGGGAGACATAACACAAGCTTCTTTTTAGGATACCATGACAACCTGCTCTCCTCCTGGGATGTTTCCCTCAACTCGAATTTCCATCTGTGCAGCTGCAGTGAAAACCAGACTTCTTTTGCTCTCTTTGGAGTTCCGTTGTACCTGGATGGATGGCATATCTCCCACCCTCAATTTCATGCAGGCTACTAACAAATCAGGGGGTTTCAGGATCAGTAAAAAAGCAAGATAAGTGAGTATGTCATTGATTCATGGCTGAGGATTTCTGGTGTCTGTTAAGTCCAAGTTAGAAATACAAATATATGAATTATTATAGATAACAGACTTTTGGGACTGTCCAAGCTTCTCTTTTCATCCAGTAGTATGGTTGCCTAAGGACTGCTGACATTTTCTCTTTGTCTAAGAGGAGAGATCCTCCTTGGGCCTTCCTTGGGGGCAGTTAGTCTAGAGTGGGGATTGAAGGAGGGGCATTTGATTTTGGGTTATTTTCTAGGATAAAAGAAGTAACCATGGCCAAAGGTCTCAGGTCCTCCCTATACCTTGGACTGAAATCATTGTAGAATAATAATAGTAGATAACATTTACTGAGCATTTGCTATGTGCCAGGTTCTGTGTTAAGCATCGTCCATGTATTATTTAATCCTTTTACTAGTCCTTTAAGATAGATACCATTAGTGGGAATTTTACACAGGTGGTTTAGAAATGTGGGTAGATATATTACACCAAACTTGCTGATATATCTACAGAAGCAGCATTAGCAGCAATAACAACTACGAAAATGATTACATAATTAGAGTGTCAGGCTCTGTTCTAAATGCTTTACATAGATTAATTCTTTTAATCCTTACAACAGCTTTATGAGGTGGATATTATCATCCCCATTTTATAAATCATGAAATGAAGTACAGAGAAGTTAAGTAATTATCTGAGGTTACATAGCTAGAAAGTGGCAGGGCTGCACTTTGAAACTAGGCAGTTTGGAATCTGGGTCTGTGTCCTTAATTGATATGTGATGTATTTAAACTTTTTATTTTCAATCATATTAAGAAATAATTTTATGTAGTCATGAAGTACACACATAATACACACCACACACTCTTGAAACAAAAAAGAAATAAAATGTTATTTTTACTACTTATGATGCCCTCTGCTATTTTCTATGCCACTCGACTTGATTTTGTTCTAATTTACTTCATTAAAATTCTATTTAGTGGGCCACAATGTGAACCCTGAAAAAAATGCTGCCCCAGAGCCTCCTGCTTCTTAATGATTAAAATAAAACACATCTATACCATGTTTGGAGTCTACTGAACACATGGACATCTCTGTAATTTTCCCAGGAAGTGCTGGAAGGAAAGACTTAATATATTTCACAAAGGAATGAAGTGCCTTGCCCCCAGATCACACAGAGCTATTCATGGCAGAGCCTTGGTGTCTGTCCAGCCCTTTTAGGTTCAAAGCCCACACTATCCTCACTACAGGTGGCACACACGAATATAGATCTATTTTGACAGCAGCCAAGATTACTGACAAACTGCAGTAAAGGGAAGGGGGTTACAGGGTTGGTAGAGCATAGGAAGCAGCACAGATCTGGGAGGGGGGAGGTGGCAGCAGGGGGTTGGATGCCCTCCTGATGGCTCTGTATAATTGATTCTATTATATTCTGAGCCAAATGCTATACAGATTCATAACAGTAGTGTCTACCCCATGCTTTCTGGGCCCTAGAGGAGAATGGAAGTTTGAGATGAAGTCCAGACATGCTTATTTTTTCTTGGAGATTTGCTGCAATTAGTTGGGCATTCCTGAAGCCAGTGAGCCCATGGAAGATTTTGAGGAAGGGAATGCCTCCTCTTAGCATAGACTGGACAAAATGGCCTAGGGACTGGTCTGTGTGCAAACTGAGATGGGCGAGTGTACACATGAGCAAGTGTATGTGTGTGTGTGTGGGGGGGGGAGAGTCATCCGGNGACAGATATGGGCTATCGGTGTGAGGGAGACCACCAAGTGCATCCCAAATTTCACATCATCTACTGTAGATCTCACATTCCCCCAGTGTTCCAAGGCCGGTCCAATCAGCACCACGGACAGCAGTGGCGGCTAAGTGAAATGGGGCGGTACAGGAGCCTTGCCCCGCCTTTCTTCTCCCTCCATTCTAATCTGAGTCATTGCTTCCGCATCCACGAATCGCAGAGTTCTGCCAAACGTGTAAGAGTAGTGTACGAGGAGGGTGTGAGGGTGGTGAGCTGGCCTTTTGAAGATAAACATTTTGCAGTTTAGGGTAAAAGGCCATAAACATCTGGCCTCATCTGGCCCTCAATTAAGCATATAAGGGAGGAGCCAAGGCAGCTAAACAACCCAAGCCAATAAAGACATCTAATTGCTCCTGACTCGTGGACGCACTAGACTCCCTGCATATATAAAGGGCCCAAAGATGTCCAAGACCTGAACACATCAACCACCATATCCTCCGTTAGTACGTTTCCCTCCTCAGAGCCTCCCTTGCCCAAAGAAGGAACATGACTTGCGGATCTGGATTCTGCGGCCGCGCCTTCAGCTGCGCCTCGGCCTGCGGGCCCCGGCCCGGCCGCTGCTGCATCACCGCCGCCCCCTACCGCGGCGTCTCCTGCTACCGCGGCCTCACCGGCTTCGGCAGCCGCAGCGTCTGCGGCGGCTTCCGCGCCGGCTCCTGCGGCCGCAGCTTCGGCTACCGCTCCGGCGGCGTGTGCGGGCCCAGCCCGCCCTGCATCACCANGCGGCTGCTGGAAGGCGAGGAGCAGAGGTGGGTATAGTAGCCTATTTCCTCTCCCAGCCCTGCCTGGGTTTCCAGCGTACAATGTGCCCTGTGGCATCACTGGACTCCCATTTCCAAATACCCCATCCTGCAGTTTTACAGGTAATTTGAGTAAGTCCTTTCAGTATGTTTCAAGCCTTTCTTGAGTCAGTCATGCCCACCTACATGCTCATATGAGATTGGTACCTTTTGCATCTGCTTCAGAGCCAGGAATCAGGACATATTAATTGTTTTCCTGAGAACCCAAGTCTGGGCTTGCAGCCACCCCTCCGTGAAAGTGCCTTTCCCCTCCTGACCCTGCTTGTGTATAATCCAGAATGTAACTCTCTTCACAAGCCTGGCCTTGGCCCCATCCCCCAGGGGTTCGTATTTATCCCATAATGACTGACTCAGATGGGGGTTTTATGAACTCACGTTTATGTATTGCAAGTACACCTGCTCTAGGCATGTTTGCTTACTGCCAGTGTTAGAGGTGGCAGGGCTAGTGGATGACTGATCATCTCCCTTGTGCCCTACACTCCCAGGATGTTGCCCCTAGGGGGTCAGTTGCTCACTCTCCAGGCCTCCTCCTTGTGTATGGCCTGGCTGCTTGTCCTCAGCAGAACAGAGTGTAGGGTGAGGATGCCGAGGGGGCCCTGGGGGCACGCTGTGCAGTGAGGACATGGGGACCCAGCTTTGGTAGCTGGAACTGAAGTGGTCACACAGTGAGAAGACTCGCGGCAAACTGGAGTAGTTGCTTTGGCCCGCGGTTTGTTGGGCCTGGGAAGTTTGATTAGTGGACAATTCTGCAGCAAAGAAGATCTCAAGACTGAGTTTGGAAGGCCTGGAGTTAGCACTGGATACTGAGGAGCCCAGCCCTCCACCACATTGGGCTTGTGGCAGGGTGGGGGTGGGGAGGACTCAGAAGCTTTGGTGTGGGCCCTGTATGAAACCAGGGCTTGGGGTGAGTAGGTGGTGGGCTGTGGATTCTCCCCACACCTGAAGTTGACCTTGTCAAGTCTTTGCCATGGTGCGAGCAGAGAGACTCCCGTTCCCTTCCCTTGAGATGTGTTGCATGGGAAGGGAATGAGGGTTGAGTGGAGTTAGGTGGCCCAAATTATAGCCCTGCCTCTATTGGCGGTTATTTCCTCTCTCTGGGTCTCAGTTTCTCCACCTGTCAAATGAAGGAACTCATGGAGACAGTCTGTCTGTTTGAAGTCGGTTCTAAAATCCCATTCATTCATGCAACAGTTGTTTATTGGGCCAAACACTGTTTTAGGCACTGTTGATTCTGCAGTGGGGAAAAGACAAGACAGAAAGTTCTGCCCTCCTGAAGCCCACGTTGTAGTGACAGCAATCAGACCAGATTTAGGGACTGAAATCTGCACCTCCTCCAATGCGTTTACAAGTCAATCAGAACCAATAGCAATAGTAGCAGCGGACAGGTCCGATCTGCTCACCACGTGGCAGGAGCAAAGCCCTTACGTGTGTCACCGGATTCCAACCTGACAGGGGATCTAGGAGTAGATAATCCTGATTAAGAGGCAGGTGGAGTGAAGGAGGGCAAATCCAAGGTTGTTGAGCCAGCCAGGCGCACCGGGCATCGCGTCTCCAGAGCCCACGTGGCGGCTGGGCGACCCCGGCTTCCCGATTGGCGCGTTTATAGTCCCTCCCCCTCAGCAAGTGCCCAGAAGGAGGGCATGGACCTCGCTCGCTGTAGCCTCTGGCCCACAACACCGACCTCTCTCTTTTCCTTTCCCAACAGGCTGTGCGAGGGTGTCGGAGCCGTGAATGTCTGTAAGTAACCCTTCCGTTCCCGCTGCTCCCGCGGGGGCGGCGCCAAGCCTTTGCGCAGGGACGTGTTTGCGACCGCCGAGCCGCCTGGCCGCCTGGCCGAGGCCGTGCCTGATGCGTTCTCCCCCCTCTCCCATGCAGGCGTCAGCAGCTCCCGCGGTGGCGTCGTCTGTGGCGATCTTTGCGCCTCCGGTGCTGCCCCTGCTGTCAGCAGCAGCGTCTGCAGCGCCCCCTGCAGCGGCAACGTGGTGGTGGGCACCAACTCGTGCGGCGCCTGCCCCGTGGGCTGTAAGAAGTGCTGAGGCCGCAGCGCCCCCTCCAGCGCGCAGCCGCGTCACCCTCCACCCGGCCAGGACCTCGATCGCCCCGCCACTGCCCCACGACCGCCGGCTGCCCGCCCCCAACATCCAGTCTCCAGATGTGCACACTAGGCACGTCCACCCTACGTGCTCCCTCTGTGCGCCACCTCCAGGCGCCCCGAGCCCAGTGCACCTGGGGCGGCACCTTGGCCCCTTTCCCGTAGCCTTTCCTAGTAGTGGATTTGTCGTCTTGAGGATTCATCCCTTTCTTCTGCCTTCTGTGTTGTTTGCTGGATTGTTTGCCTGACTCCCTCAGCTAAGCTTGCAGGGATAGGGCAGGCCCTAGACTCTCCCTGTCTCCACTTCCTGGGAATCCGCCAGTGTGCTTGTTCCTGTGGAATGGAGGTGGGGAACACCGACGGTGGTTTTTCCTGTAACTCTGTGAGGCCCGTGACCGTGGGAGGGAAGAGCATCTCCTTCCAGGGCTGCCTGCAGAAGCTTCTGAAAAACCAGTGACTCAACTGCCAGCCCATTTGTTTGCCTTCCTTTCACTCTTGTGTTTCCAATAAACTAACTGTAGCTGATTAAACCTGGTGCCTCAGAGTCTTCAAAGTGCCAGGGCTGTCCTGGGATAGGAGCTCCCTGCCACAGATTTCCTCAGGATCCCTCCATCCACTTAGTTACTACGGGCAGTGGGTGCTCCCCTCTGATCTTGAGCACCCCAATTCACAGTGAAACAGAAGAAGGCTGATGGATGGAGGGAATCAAGTAGGGTCATGGATTTCTGTAGCCCAAGATCTCTCAGCATCAACAGTATTGTCATTTGGGGCTGGAGCACTCTTGGCTGGGGGCTGTGTTGAACATTGCAAGGTACTTAGCAGCTCACTGGTCTCTACCCACTAGATGCCAGGTACACTCCCCCCCACCCCGCCTCATTGATTGGGACAACCCAAGATGTCTCTAGAAATGGACAAGCATGCCGTAGCAGTTCTCCACCAGGGTGATTTTGCCCCCCTCCCCCCCCCAGTCATTTCTGGAGGGGAAAGAGCTTAAGGAAATGTGTGAAGATGAGAACAGAAGGAAGGAGTGTGAGACAAGCAGTGTGGGGGAGAGAAAGAGCATTGGGTCTGGAGTCAGACTAGGATTCTCACTCAGAGTCCTGACTCTGCCATTTCCCAGACGTGTGACTTCAAGCAAACTGCTTCCACGGTCTGAGCTTCCGTTTCTTTCTCACCCCTCCCAAGATCCCCCAAAGTTTCATCATGTCATGATATCAGCTTGAAGTTCGGGATCTCACTCTTTGGATCAGATCCAGGTATGCACAAGGCTCTTGGGACATGGTTCCTTTGTTGCAGCCCCCTCCTGCCCCCCCATCCCATTATGATTTATCTCAATCTGAAGATCTGTGAATTAAGAGTGTTTGTGTCTACCACACACCTGACCTGCCATGGTGAGATAGGGGTAGGATAGCCAGAGTGGGCACTCCCATTTAGAGGGAGGGAAAATTGGGGGCACTGAGAAGTCACTGATTCTTAGCAATTCCAAGTATGGTCAGGCAGGCCCTGCTACCTCCTCCCATTCTAGAGTGTTGTTAGTGCCCATTTTTGCCCCTTGGAGGTCTCCTCCTCTGTTCTTGGCTCTATCCTTTGGGATCTTGGCTCCATCTTCTGGATTGCTCTTTCTTTTCCGTGATAAGTGGCTCGTGTTTTCTTAGCCTGCTTCCTGTCTTTAGGAGGTTGGGGACCAGAGGCCCATTTTCATCTCGAATCATCCCTATTCCTTTAGTGAGAACGGCTATAGTTCTTTCAAAAATGTCATTTCTGGGGCGCCTGGGTGGCTCAGTCAGTTAAGCATCTGACTTTGGCTCAGGTCATGATCCTATAGTCTGTGAGTTCGGGCCCCGCATCCGGCTCTGTGCTGACAACTTGGAGCCTGGAGCCTGCTTCAGATTCTGTGTCTCCCTCTCTCTCTGCCCCTCCCTTGCTCATGCTCTGTCTCTCTCTCAAAAATAAATAAACATTAAAAAAATTTTTTTAATATTGTTTCTGGTGTATCAAATGATGACAGACTTTGCTGGACAGAAGCTATCCCCATATATCTCTTTGAGATAGGCTCCTCTCAACCTTAGGCTGAGAGTCATAATGTTTTAGGACAACACTTAAGATTCTTGGAAACCCTGTTGCTTAGCAGACAGAGAATATCTACGATGGTGCCTTTCAGATGCTTAGAAAACTTTTGGTCCATGGAGTGAGTCTAAGAGGCCATGAATTTAATCTTTCTGAGATCTCAGCAAATGACCTAACAGCCACAGTATTCATCTGGCTTTTGCTTGAGGGCATAGCTTACTGGCAGGGCTTTGAATTTGAACTTTTTTCTGCAGCCATTTTTTACTTTGAGAACCTTTTGCTAACTGGAAAGACTGTCCTTCTGAATTGTGCTAAAAAGCTGAACATTTCCCTCCACAGTCCATCTCTGTCCCCTTGTATTTTATCGTAGGCAGCTAGAAGCCAGTGGCACCTTCGTCATTCTACCTGGAAACCCTAGCCAGATCCCCAGATCCATAGATGTCCCTTTTATCTTCCTTGTCACCACAGGCAATAGTACTGCCAAACATGTCACCACTACATAATATGGGTCGCCTTTTACAGCATCTAATAATAACTTCATTGTCTATCCGCCTTTCTCTAATGGTCTCCTTGAGGACATTCAGACTCTGCCTGGTGCCTGGTCCCAAAACCAGTTGTGACCAAACCCAAGTTTGTTTGTCCGACGTGCAGCCAAGCTGATCCTTGAGACACTGAGTATGCAGAAAGGAAAGGTTTATTCGAGAGGCAGCCAAATGAGGAGACAGGATGGCAAGCCTCCTATTGGCCTCAGTGAAGGGGGAGAGAACAAGTTTTGCTTTGTTTTTTTTTTTTTTTTTTGTTTTTTACAATCATAGGAGTTGAGATTATGTACTTTTTTTTTTTTTAATGTTTTATTTATTTCTAGGAGAGAGAGACAGCGCGAGCAGGGGAGGGTCAGAGAGAGAGGGAGTCACAGACTGAAACAGGCTCCAGGCTCCGAGCTGGCAGTCAGCACAGAGCCCAACGCAGGGCCCGAACCCACGAACTGCGAGATCATGACCTAAGCGAAAGTCGGACACTTAACCGACTAAGCCACCCAGGTGCCCTGAGATTATGTACATGTTAATGGAAAGGACAGGGGCACTTAGGACTATTAATGAAAACAGATGCAGCACGCGCCCCGAGCAAACATACATATAATGAAACATACATCCCATGTTCACCTGGGTGTGGACACTTAGCATCAGAAGGCGGCAAAATTCAGCCCCTAATGTAAGAGGTGATTTCAGGACAAGGAGCAGGGACTATGGGCACTCTCCGAGAGTGAGTATAAGCAGGGTTCTTTGTCTCTGGTAAGGAATGCAGGGCCTTGCCTGTTCATAGGCGGGAACCATATGAGTTGACCCTGAGTCCAGGCTTCTGCAGGGCAGCTAGCGTATTTGTTAGTGGGGTCAGAAAAGACACAGTAGCTGATTAGGGAGGAACGGGTCTCTGAAAAACGAGATTTTGACTTTCTGTGAAGTTTCTGTCTCCTGGTTTGACAATGTTACAGGTCTTAGGTGTTTTTGCAGTAACATCTGGATTCCAGGTACGGATTTCTTCTTCACTTATCTATTGCAATTCACAAAGTATCCCCAAACCTAGTGGCTTAAAACAGCAATATTTCTGATGATCCCTGGGATGAAGCCTGGATGATTCTTCTGCTTCCTATTATTGGCTGGGGCCTCGGGGAGGTCCAAATGGCTTCACTCAGGTGCTTGCTATGTGGTGCTGGCCGCTGGCTGAGAGCTCAGCTGGGGCTGATGGCCAGGAGCCTCTGTCCTCCTCCACATGCTGCCAATCCTTAGGTCCCAGGTGCAGAAGCCCAAGAATGGCACTTCTACCACATTCTATTGGTCAGAGCAGTCACGGGCCCAGCTCAGATCCAGGGGAGGGGCAATGAGGAGCGAGAGGCATGCAGAGAGATGGAGGAATAGCTGAGGGCCATTTCCGAAGACAGCCACCACTGAGGATTCGATGAGACCATGCACATAAAATTTGGAGTGCTGTGCGGCACACACTTGGCAAGTGCCGTTATTATTGTTATTACTGTTACTGTGGTATCATCACAGCACAGCATTTTGAGCCTCTAAACAACAGGAGGCAGGGCAGGGTTGTAGAAAAACCTGGGTGTTGCAGGACACCTAGGTGGCTTAGTGGATTAAGTGTCCAACTTCGGCTCGGGTCATGATTTCATGGTTCATGAGTTCGAGGCCTACGTCTGGCTCTGTGCTGACAGCTCAGGGCTTGGAGCCTGCTTTGGATTCTGTGTCTCCCTCTCTCTCTGCCCCTCCCCTGCTCACACACACACACACACACACACACACACACACACACATACTCTCTTTCTCTTAAAAAATAAACATTAAAAAAAAAGACTGGGTGTTGAAAGTCTGGAATTTTGGGGGTTCTTGTCCTGGTTTAGTCACCAAGAGTGTGTGGTCAAGGCTTTTTAGCTTTTGGAACCTCAATTTCTCCATGTTTTGGGGGTGATAACTCAAGGAGCAGTTGCTCCAGCTGCTGGGCAGGGCCAGGCAGGCACTGAGGGACTGTTACTCTGGGTATGGTCATTACCACAGCGGGCCTCACCTCAGCCTTGTCAGCCCACAGGGGTCTGACATCCAGGTAGCTCACGTTCCTTGCGGTCAATGGAAACTTTCTGCAGAGGAGGCACGTTGCTCTCTGGGAAGCCCAGAATTGGCTCATGCCATCTACCTCTGCAAGATAATGCAAAAAGTGCCTGGAAGGAAGTAGGAATGAGGAATGACTACGAATGAAGAAAGCTTTTCTGGGGTGGAGTTGGGGGTGGGAAGGAGTGGGCTGTGGAAGAGAGTGCAGACAGGAAAGGCTCATCCCAAGCTTTCCGAGGGCACCGGAGAGCCGTCCCCCTCCTCCCCACCACCCTTAGGACTTATGAGAGTTCCTGGATTTTTGCATGCTCTTTCTCCGAACCACCTCTTCATATGCTCTTCGCTGTCTGGGGCACTGCTGGGAGCCGCACCGGCCTCTCTGGATGTCAGTCACAGCAAGAATATGGTAGCATTTGCACAGCTCCTGCCATGAGAAATGAAAACTGGTATCTCCTTCTGCTACTACTGGCTCATGTTGGAAATGAGCCTGCTGGTATTGACCAGGCCTCATAATATTCCATATCAGACCGATATTCCGAACACGGGTAAGCATATTACCTCCTAAGGAAAAGCATATTCCTGCCTTTACAAAAGAGATTTTAGATGAAAGCTCTGTAGATGATTGTCAAAAGGCTCTTCCTATGGGCCTTGCAGATTCAAGACTTAGATAATAAGGGGGGTTAAGAACACAAGAGTTACAATTGNCTATTTATGGCCCCCATGGGGCTTGCACATTCAGCATCAAGGAAAAGGCTCGCTCAAGCAACTTAGGAACAAGCCTAATATACATTCTTCCTCTTGTGATTAAAAATTGTCTAGAGGTGGGGCACCTGGGTGCCTCAGTTGGCTGGGCCTCCAACTTCGGCTCAGGTCATGATCTCATGGTTCAAGGCCCGCGTCGGGCTCTGTGCTGATAGCTCGGAGCCTGGAGCCTATTTCGGATTCTGTTACTCCCTCTCTCTCTGACCCTCTCCTGCTCACATTCTGTGTGTGTGTGTCTCTCTCTCAAAAATAAATAAACATTTAAAAAAATCGTCTAGAGGCCTATCCATGCAAAATAAGGTAAGTTTGTTAGTATCTTAATCTGGGGGACTGATGTCAAGAATATGGGGAGGTTCTGCAAGAATACTTTTGTAAAGCCTGTTTCTGTACACCTTCCGCTGATCAAAGCATCTTACTACAAATAATTAGCCCCTGTAAAAATTCTGTCTTCTGATGTCCTGTTATTGTTGAACCTTTAAATAAAGACATCAAAACCGATAGGATGGAGATGCCTGCCTGGTGATCAGAAAGAATCTCCAGGGCTCTCTCACTCTCTCTCTCTCGCCGACACCATCCATCCTTCAGGGACTCCTGGACATGCTGGAGCCGGCCTCCAGCAGAACACATCTCTTCCTCCTGGTTAACTCCTTAACTTATGTTGATATTTTTCTGTAAGATATAGACTTTGTGGAGGACAGGCATCTGCGATTATGTCCATCACTTACAGGAACCCTGGCTTGTGTAACAGCACTTGGTACATATTACATGCTTTATAGTTATTTGTTGATTGAATAAATGAACTTCTGCTCTTCCTTTAGGTCTCGGTGTCAATATTACTTCCTTCGGGAGGTAACCAGCTTTCCCGGGTTAATAATCCTCCAACTACGCTTCTCCTTTGCTCTTAGCTCCAAGGCCCAGGCCTCTTTGTGGCTGCACGTGTCGTCAATGGAGAGGTGGCAGTGCTGGTGGAGGAGATGGGGCTCAGGGACCTAGGAAAGGAGGCTCTCATAAATGGAGAGTATGCAACATCAGTCCTGCCTGGTGCCTGGAGCTGGCAGGCTGGAAGGAAGGTGCATCCCGTCCGGAGGCATGGGGTCTCCCTGGGATCCCCTGGGGCACCTGGATGACATCACAAGGCTGGCAGTCTTTACAGTATCCTCCTTAAGTCCCTGGGAAGGGAGTATTATGATCCTAGAGCAGAGCTCGGGGTCACTACCCAAGAAGATCAGAACTGGAAAGGCCCTTGCAGAGCCCCTGGGCCAGCACTCACTTGACGTGTGTTCAGGGCATCCTGAGCCAGAGGCAGGGAGAAAGGTGGGGGTGACGAGGAGTGGGGAGAAGGATTGACATCAGTCAAAGCCAAATATTCAGGATGGGTGTGCTGTGTTCAAGAGTCTGGACTTCATCCCGAGGGCAGTGGGGCTCCGCTGAAAGGTCAGACTTGTGTTTTATAAAGACCCCTGTCTGCTGTGTAGTGTGGGCTGGGAGGGGAGAAGGCCAGCACTCCAACCAAGATGGCGGTGGCTGGAATGTGGGTGGTGGCAGCAGAGAGAGAAGAAAAGGATGGATTAGAGGGGCACTTAAGAGGTAGAAAAGGAAAGCACTTGGGGGTTAATTGGTTTTGAGGGTGAGGATGCAGACATGGGGAGACAATAGTTCTGGGCAAGTGTGCTAATGATCTTGACAGGGGCACAAGAGGAGGCTCCGGTGGAGAGAGTGCGCATAGTGAGTTCAGCGGGAAGGTCTGGTGGGTTAGAAGAGTCTCCAGGACTGCCAAGTGGAGACGTGTTGTAGGAACTGGGGCAAGTGGGTCTGAAGCTGGGGAGTGAGAGCAGGGGAGTCATCTGGACTCGGAAGTGCAGTTGGAGGATTTTAATCAAGGAGGCCATTAACTGTAGTGGTGACTGCAGGCCAGAGACTGATGTCATTGCCCAGGCAGTGTGTGCCGAGAGGCGAGAGAGGGACCCCGAGGCACTGGAAAGTTCAAGGGCAAGGTTGTATGGATGAGGGACATGAGCCAGGGAGTGGGATGGCCTGGGAGCAGCTGAGAGCCTGAAACAAGGCAGAGGAAGGCAGAAGAAGGCAGGGGAAGGCCTGAGACTCAGGAATGGGGAGGGACGGAGGGCCACAGGGAGACTAGGGGGCTTGGGTGAGGAGCTGAAAGGGCCCCGGGATTTCAAGAGGGAATGAGGGAAGGTAGCCAGTCCTCGTAGGACAGCTTGGGGAGATGGGTGGGAAGGAGCAGGGCCTGGAGGAGAGGGGCCAGCATGGGGGCTGGGTAGGGCTGGGGCAAAGGGAGAAATGAAGAGGGTGGGTGAGAAGGAAGTAGACTGCACGGGAGGGCTGGGGCCCGAGGAGGGCTACTCCAGGCCTGGCTCTTCCTCAGGAGGGTTAGAGGCCTCCCAAGTTTCTCCTCCCAAGAACTCCTTGACTCTTCCTGAACGGAGAGCAAGAGAGGTCAGACAATGCGGAGGGGGGGCAGAGAAGGGAGCCCTCTCAGCCTTGGGATTGAAGCTCTGAGGTGTCTGAGGATGAGGGGAGTGTGGAGGGCACTGAGAATATGAGTAGGTTGTATCCTCTTACCAGCTGCGGGGCTTTTGAAGACGCTGTCCCAGGTGCTAAACAGGGGTGTATATGGGGGGCAGGAAGGATGGGCAAGAGGTGGGTGTCAAGGGCCTTATCTCCCCTTGTTTGATGGGCAGCAGAGGGAACGGGATGGGGTGCGGTCCAAACTGACACAGGGTGGCCACCTGAGGTTGTTGCTGCTGTGGTGTGTGTGTGTGTGTGTGTGTGTGTGTGTGTGTGTGTGTGTGTGTGTAGGGGTGGTGGTGGGGAGGGGAGGGAGTGAGCGTGTACCAGGAAAGTGGGGTGTATGTGAGGGAGAAGGAGGCTAGAGCCAACTCCCCCAGCTGCCTTCCGGCAGACCCCATGACCTGCTTTGGTTCCCTTCAGAACCAGTCAGGGGAATAAGTCCCAAACTTCCTCCCACTGACAGTTGACACAGGTGCAAGGTGCTGGGGGCTCAGTCAGCACTGCCTGGCCAGGGGAGGATGGCACTGTCTGGGGACCAGCCTGCAGGTGTCCAGGCTCTGAGATGGCCCAGATCCGCCCCAGTCTTCAGAGGCCCCCTCGCTGGGCCGGGGCACTCACCGGTCAGTGGACATGGGCTCATGCCAAGGAAGTAAGACACCACAGCACAGAAAGCACTTCCTCCAGTTTATTGGGAAAACGGGAGACAAGAGACCAGAGAGGCAGGGGAGGCATCCAGCAGTGCTCCTGGCAGGGAAGGCGAGCCCTTCTCCCTGGGAGGGGCCAGAGGCGAACACAGCAGAAGGGAATGCTGTCCATTCCCAGGCAGCGGCCCCCTCCTGGAGGACAAGATGAGCAGAGGAGTGGCTGATGGGAATGAGCCGCATGGTGTATTCTCAGAACACGAGGGGAAGAGCTACCGAGGCACCGCTGTTCTCAGCTGGAGGTGGAGGCAGGGCACACCTGGCAGGCAGAAGGGGCTTCTCTGGCTCTCTCTTGGGGCCGCCTAACACCTCCCCAGTCCGCAGGAGCTCCCTCCACAGGTGGTGTTGAGCTGGCCGCAGGGCGCGCACATTCCGGTGCTCACCGCCAGGTTCCCGCTGCAGGGGGCGCTGCACACACTGCCGGTCACGGGCCGGGAGCCGGACACGCAGAGATCTCCGCAGACCACCCCGCCCCGGGAGCTGCTGACGCCTGTAGAAACGAGGGCACAGGTAGGAGTTCTGGTTGGTGGCCACCCCATCTGGCCAGCTTCCTTTGGCCCCTCTGATCTGCCTAACACAAAGGACCTTCAGCTGCATGGAAAGGAACTTCATCGGAGAGCCAGGAGCCCTGGGTTCTGAGACTAGCTCTGCTTTGTGACCTTGGGCAAGCCCCTTCCTTTTTCTGGTCCTCAGCTTCCTCACCTATATAAGGTGGTGGTGTATTGAGTGACATCTCAGGTTCTGTCCCCAGTGACCTGTTATGCCCCTACTCCATTTATGCTGTACAGTTCTTCCTGCAAACTAACCTTAGTCTCTCTTACTCCATGACCTACCTACTACCATTTACTGGGAGAATTATTGGAAACACTCCCCTGCAACCCCCCTCCCCCCCGCCCAAGTGTATCTATATACTCATAGCATGGAAATTCTTGTGCCCAACATAAAATTTTTCTTTTCAGGGCTCAAGATACTTACAGACATTCACAGCTCCAACACCTTCACACAGCCTGAGTGGGGAAAAGGTGAGAAAGGAATGAGAAAAGAAGTCAGAATGAGATCCTCAAATTTCCTCTATGCTGGGATAGATAATCTCAGGTCTCTTTCTGGTCTATATTTATGCCCCTGTATAACTTTTAAATAGTATCTTTTTGGCAATTGCAGCAATGCATAACTTTTAAATAGTATCTTTGTGGCAATTGCAGCAATGCCAGGCTACACTATTTGGCAAGCAGAGCATGGGCTGGATTTCAGCTCTTATTTGCTCTTCAAATGGCTGCTTTTGTGCTGTGCATAGCCTGAACAACCATACATGGCATACTTGGAAGGGTTCAGCTTTAGGAAAGGGAAGGCTCTCCTGACAGTCTGCATGAGGCCAGTGTCACAGTTTGGCCTGCAACTCCACTCTTGGGCAAGATAACCTCCTAAGCAGTGAGTGGATCTTGAAAGACTTGAGGATGGAATGACTCGAGGATGCTCTAAACCGAGAGAGGGGGTGTCTTGGTTCTGGCCCTGGGTTCTCTAGACCTCACAGTGACCCTGGCCTTCATTTTTCTCTCTGTATGCTACGTCCATGATCTGGTCCTTTGAAATCTGGGATTCCTAGACCCCAGAGTCTAGCTTGGGGTCAGTTCTTGGGACCGAGACTGGGATATGGAGGTGGGCAGTGTATGCAAGTATAATCAAAGGTGGGTGGTGCATGCAAGTATAATTCCTGGGGCAGCTGGGTTGGGTCCTACCTCTGTTCTTCACCCTCCAGCAGCCGCCTGTAGGTGGCGATCTCGATGTCCAGGCCCAGCTTGGAGTTCATCACCTCCTGGTACTCCTTGACCAGGCAGGCCATGTCCTGCTTGGCCTTCTGCAGGGCGGCCTCCAGCTCGGCCAGCTTGCATCGGGCGTCGCTCAGGGCCGCCTCACCCTGCTGCTCTGACTGGGTCACTGCCGTCTCCAGCTTGGTGTTCTGGGGCCCAGGAGAGAACAGAGTGGGTTATGGTCCTGGGTCTCTCAGTCCATTTCCTGGGGGTGTCCAGTCTCTCCCCTCCCCCAGATGGGAACACCCCAAGAACAGGCCTCTCCCCTTCATTAACTGAGTCCCCCTGAGGGACCACAACCAGGGACATTTGTCATGCAAGGAAGCTGGATCATGAATGGTGAGACCCATCTGGGGCACTCACTGCCTGTGTGGCCCTGGGGAGGCCCCAGGCGACCCATACCTGGCACTTGGCATTCTCGACCTCGGCGGTCAGCCTCTGGATCATGCGGTTCAGCTCGTTGATCTCCTCCTTGGTGCGGCGCAGGGTCTCCCCGTGCCGGATCACCGTGGCCTTCATCTCCTCGCACTGGGGGGAAGCAGAGATGCTCCCGAGGCTCAGGATGGAGTTTCCTCCCATTCGGACCCCACAGATGGTTGGGAGGTTGTACAGAGCTCAGCCTGTGCAACCATACAGGGCAGCCCTGCCCAGACACTAGAACCTGAGAGCTGTGTGCCCTTCTGTTACCATCCCTAGAGCCAGAAGCCCCAGACAGAAGAGGCCTTGTTAATATACACCTGGCTTCCCTCCCACTGTCATGCCTAGAGGCAGGTGTCCTGTGCCCCTCACCTTGCTGCGGTACCAGGACTCGGCCTCAGCCCGGCTGCGGCTGGCGATGTCGTCGTACTGAGCCTTGATCTCAGCCACAATGCTGTCCATGTTGAGGTCCCGGCTGTTGTCCATCTTGACGATGACCGAGGTGTCGGAGATGTGGGCGTGGAGAACGCGGATCTCCTGTGGGGGTGGGAGTGGGGGAAGTAGAAGCAAGTTATCTGTGCTTTTTGTCACCCGCTGATGCCGATGCCTATACTTTCCTTGGTCCATTTGGAGCCAAAGTCTTATATGTGGAGCTGATACTCCTCTGATGAAATTGTATGACTTTATGTGCAGAGAAGAAATTCCTCTTAGAGGAAGATGTGACCACTCTTCAAATGCTTGCTTCAGGGATAGTTAGGTCCCTGTGAGCCTAGGCTGCTTCCCTAAGCTCGAGTTCTGTGGATGTTTCCCAGGGCTCAGACCCTGTGTCAGTCCCAGTTCTCATTCTCCTGGACCAAACCTATAAAGGAAGGCTATTGGCTGCCGGAGAAAACCGCTGGAGGCTATGGGATGTTCGAATGGCCTTTGCGTGGGTGGGCCCCTTACTAGTCCCGCCTCCTTTTCGTTCCTCATTCCTCTGCCTCCCTCCTTCCCTCTCCTTGCTCCCCTGCAACCCTCCAGCCTGGAGCCTGGGTTTCCAAGTCAGCAGGCCTCTGGGGGCCTGGGCAGGGGGCTGGGCATGCCCGCCGCGGCTGAGAGCCCCCTCACCTCCTCGTACAGGCGTCTCAGGAAGTCGATCTCCTGCACCAGGGCCTCTGAGTTGGCCTCCAGGTCTGACTTGCGGAGGTAGGCGCAGTCCACCTCCTGTGTGGGGTTCAAGGGTCTGTATAGCCAGCTGTCCTCAGGGCGCCCTGAGGGCTTGGCCGCAGAGTGGTGGGGAGGCGAGGATGGGGTGGCCAGGGACTCAGGGTGGGGCTGGGCTTCTGGTACTCACCTTCTTTAGAGCCACAAACTCGTTCTCTGCTGTGGCCCGAAGTGCGACCTCTTCTTCATACCTGAGGTGGGGGAGGGAAGAATAGGACCGTGCCTGAGTGGCTCTCAACTTGGCCATGAAGCACTCCCGATTCCTAGACCCTCTCCCTGCTCACCCCTTGCCTCCAGAAGAAATGGGGCAAGACCAAGAAGAAATCAGGCTGCCTGCCCAGGCCTACTGAGATACACTGGAGAAGTGACATGTGCCCAAACTCATGTCACCTCTGAGCTTCTCAGTGGGGATGGTGGGGGCAGGATCTGGAAGCTTGGAGTGTGTGTGCCTGCGTGCACGCGTGTGTGTGCAGGGCCGGGGGAGTGGGAGGTTCCTGTTTTTTCTCACTCAGGTCTCCATTTTCCTTTCTTCTTCCCCTGGCTTTGCTCTAGGTGGTGGGGGCGCCTCTCAGTCGTTCCCCTCCCGGGCTCTGCCAACACCAGTCAAGCCTGCCACTTCCTCCCACTGTGGGCAGGGCCAGCTCAGAGCCAGAGGCAGGGAGCATGGTGGCCTGGCAAGTTCATGGCCGAGATCGCTATTAGCCACTCCTTGAAGCAGCACCCTGTAGAAGACCCAGCATATACCCTCTGTATCCTGTGTCGCACTTTATGACCAGTGGCCTGTGCTGTGACCGTGTCAGGCCTGCTTCCCAGCAGCCTGCAAGCCCCATGAGGACAGGCACTGTGTCCACATCGTGCTCTTGGATTGCTTGCACCCTTCTCAGTGTCTGCCTGGCACCTGGTAGGCGCTCAGAAATGGCTCGCCAAGTCAACAATACACTTGAGAAGAAATGTCCAAGGCCCTGAAGGCTAGATTCAAAGGCACTGAGTGTTGATTTTTCTGGGATCCTAAGAGAAGTGTCCGGTGGATGGAGAAAGGATGAGAATATCATTTCCCTGACCTGTGGATGGGAAGGCCAGGTGGACTCCATCCTTCAGGGGCCCAGGGCCCACCCTCAGACCCCATGTGCCTCCGGGAAGGGCAGAGAGTGCACATTCTTCCCCATCCTTGGGCAGAGTCCCAGCCACAGACCCAGATGCTGTTCCCTGCACTGGGGGCTCCCTTCAAGCCCTTGCCCAAGCCGGCGCCTTCTAGCACTCACTTCTTCTTGTAGCCCTCCAGCACCTCCTGCACGTGGTTGAGCTCGGAGGCCAGCCTCCCGCNACTCTCAGACCCAGAGTCCTCCCCGGCCGGGGTAATGTCAAAACCACACCAGGGCTTAATCAGCTCACCCAGAAGTCCTCCCTGAGATCTCACTGCGGTCTTTCCTAGGCTATTACCTGGTGCCGCGGAATGCGCTAAACTACACTGAGTCCAGAGTCTGCTGCTGCTCGTTAATAACGTGTCCTTGGGCACGGCAGGTAACCTCTTCGCTGAGTGAGGCTAATGCTCACTTCACGAAGAGGGTTTGGTGAGCCTGGCATGGACGGGCACCTGCGTGCTGGACAGCGCTACACAGGGCAGGTGCGATTGTCAGCGTGCAGATGAGCAGGCTGGCCTTTTTAGAAAGGCAGACTGCAGAAGTTGAAAAATAAAGTGCGTGCCAATTATTGAAACCTTGCAACAACAAGGTAATTAGAATAATAGTCACCTGCGATATTAGTGCAGGCGCACTCTATACTCCAACCCTCCCATTTTATAGATGCGGCATTGAAGGCCCAGGGATGTTACCAGACTGCCTGAGACCTTACAACGGCAGGGGAGAGACCCAAATGTTGAACTTCTGTACCCCAGAGGGCTCTTCTGTCACTATAATAATGACAAGACCATCGGGCCCCAGGAAAAACTCACATCCATCTCCCTGCCAGCAGGCTGGCCCAGCTGGTCTACTTCCTTACTCAGGTCCCTTTGTCCAGAGGCTGCTACAACCCTGGTATCCTTTCCCATGCTATCCTTGGTGTTTCGTGTTGGTAGGAGTTCTACACTTTTTGGGTCCTTCCTGATGGACATTTCTGCAGAGCGACCTCCTTCAAGGTCGGCTCTGGAGAGCCCTCACCAGCTCCAGAACTGCTTTCTAGTTGAAGAGTTCTCGATCCTCCCCTCATGGGGAAATGGCTGCAGACTTGAGCCAGACACTGACATCAGCAGATGGTTTCAGCTGCGTCCCGACCGTATGCTGTCTGCCTACCTGTAAGGCCCACAGAGTAGGGGCTACTGTTCACCCTGGATCCTGAGCCCCAAGGCTTGGATAAACCACTATGGCCCCGGCTCTAAACATGTGGCAGAGAAACAACTCTGTGTGATCTACGGCCTTCCTTCCAGGCAGTCTTCCTCTGTCCCATAGGGAGCCAGCTTCCCATGCAAACGGCTACTTGATTTCAAATACGTTGGATACCCGCACGGCAGCCCTGTGCTCATGAGATGGTATCTCTCAGCACTAAAGTTTCTGTGTCTAGTTCTGCTTATGAGTCTTCAGTTTGTCTTCCCCCATCAGATTGGCAGCTCCTGATTCTACTCTGTCTTTCTGTCTGTGTCCTAGAGGTTTGACTGCTTCCCCTTTTGGACTTGGTTGGGGATTTCTATGGGCAGATGCCTGCCTCTGACCCCCTCCTCAGTGCCCTGCTGGAGTCCTGAGCAGGGGTGGAGTTCAGGAAAGGCTTGATCAAGGACACCCACCTTGTCGATGAAGGCAGCGAACCTGCTGTTGAGACACTTGATCTGCTCCTTCTCCTCCTGCTTCACGCACTGCGCGTTGGGGTCGATCTCCAGGTTGAGGGGCGTGAGGAGGCTCTCGTTGACCGACACAGTGGTGATGCAGGGCGGGCTGGGCCCGCACACGCCGCCGGAGCGGTAGCCGAAGCTGCGGCCGCAGGAGCCGGCGCGGAAGCCGCCGCAGACGCTGCGGCTGCCGAAGCCGGTGAGGCCGCGGTAGCAGGAGACGCCGCGGTAGGGGGCGGCGGTGATGCAGCAGCGGCCGGGCCGGGGCCCGCAGGCCGACATGCAGCTGAAGGTCCTGGGACCGAATCCGCAGCCCGCGGAGCTGAAGCCACAGGTCATGTTGGAGATAGGACGGTGTCGGAGCGCTGGAGAAGCTGGCAGAGGACGGAGCCAAAGGCTTGTGCTCCCTGGGCTGCGGCAGGCCCTTTTATGCACCAGAGGCAGCTGGCATTAAAATGGACAGCAAAGAAACAATAGCTGCATTTTATTGGCTTGGCATCANTCAGTGTAGCTGTGTCAACAATCCACAGCCACAGGCCTGTTTCATCTTCAAAGCTATTAACAAGCTTCCTCATTACCTCTCCCCCTCCCATTGCTACTAGAGGTGGAGAAAGGGAAGGGGTCCTGGAAGCATCAGTTGGACTCCACGCTCTGACTACAGGGAATGGGCATAGCGAGTGACCTGGGGTGGAACGTGCTCTCTTTTCTGGAAGGGGCATCGCTGGGCTATGGGCCCCAGACCTATGACCCGGCCTCAGGGTAGATGGCTAGCCTGTCCCAAGGAGCGGGCTGTGTCCCAAACAGCTTGTTGTTCTAGAGGCTTCTTTGCCTTCCTCTGTCTCTCTCAGCATGTCCCTTTCTCCACGGCCAATATCAGCCTCTCTGGACCTGTTCCTACCCAGAGCCTAGTCAGGGAGGGCAGTGGGGATAGAGGTTTGGGAGGTAGCATGGTCTCTGCACTTTGGGTATCCCTAGGAAGACGAGCCTTCGGACACCAGCTGGACCATGGGAGAAACTGAGTCAGTTCACGAGAGAATCGGGGCCATTCTTCAGAGTTCTGGCCCTTGTTGCTGGGGACTAGGGGGCAGGAGTGGGAGTGTGGAATTCCCCAGAGCGACAGAGATTAATCAGGGAAGACTGCCTGGAGGTGGGTTGAAGCAGGCGTGGAGTGGGGCAGGGGCAGGGTTGGGAGGAGATGAGAAAGGAGTCCAGCTCTGATTTGGAGGCTAGACTGTGTAATCATGCATTCTTGCATTCATTCCCTAGGTTCTGGGAATCCAGCCGAGGTATTTGGAGGTAGGAGAGGGGGTGTGCACGCAGGGGCGGCAACATTTGGCCAGCGGGGAAGGAGAAGCCCCAGGTGGAGAGAAGGTCCCGGGATGCTTAGGCTGAGTTGGGATCTGATAATGGGCTCTGGGCACCCTTTAGGTTGTCAGTAGGGAAGTGAATGATGAATATTGGTGTGTAAGTCCCCACCAGGAGGGATGAGAGGTGCTGGAGATGAGGGGAAGGGACGTCACCAGCGTCCTGAAATGGCGTCACTTCCTCTCCTCTGAGGACCCCCCACGCCATGAGAGGAAGTGAGGGGCTGCCCCGATGGCCACATTCTCATGATTTCCCCCCCTCAACCCTTTGCGCCAGGACCAGTGATGGCTTTGGTGGGTGGACAGTGGGACCAAGCCAGGAGGTTCCTCCAACCCTGCGGGTCTGAGCTCATAAACCCTTCCAAGAGCAAGGCTCTTGACTGCCTTTGTACTTGAGCATGACTCCTTTGATGGACCTGTTTACTGACCAGCCGCAAGCATGTGCTGACCCAGTCTGGGCTAAAAATAGCCCTCCATGCAAAAGGGCCTCACCTTTTGCCCTCCTTACTCCTCTCAGGGCAAGTGGGTCACTTATGTCCCAGGGTGAAGGAAGGGCCATCTTTTCTGGGAAGGTAGGTGATGATGCTGTGGAAATCTGTTCGGGGGGCTAGGCAACGTGTGTATCGATCCTATTACCAGCCCCTCCGCTTGGGCCTTGTGGAAACATTTTCACGGACTCTCGTGTGTGGAGTGGGAGCCCTGTGGGTATGGGCTGTGGGGTAGGTGTTTCTGGGGTAAGAGACGCCCAAGAAGGCAAGGCCTGGGGAGGAGCTGAGTGGCCTTTGGTGGGATTTGGGAGCACTTCTATGGGAGGGCTGGCCGGTGGGTACTTTCATGTGGAGTGTTTGCGGGGTCACAATCTACCAGACATCCAAGGAAGAGCGAGCTCTTTCGCTCCCCTTGTCTCAGCTGGACGTGCGGAGCACCTGGAAGTTTCTCAGTGCGTGTCCAAGGATTATGTGGGATTTATTTCTTGGTAAAACGCTGAGGGATGCAAGGCGGTGAATCTCGCCGGAAGGCTTCTCCGCTGCTGTGCTGGTAATTGCACCTCTGTGCTCTGACCCGTCTCCTCTGTCATAACCCACTGGGCTGGTATGGAGTTACACACTTCACTGCGGGTCTCTGTGTAGACATACCCACTTCCTTGGCGGCGGGGCAGGGGGGTGGGGAGAGCCACGAGTATGCCAGGCCTCTGTCCTCCCTGGAGATGATGGCAGTGCAGACTCTGGAGTTAAGAAGGCTTGGGTTTGGGGCGCCTGGGTGGCTTAGTCGGTTAGGCGTCCGACTTTTGCTTAGGTCATGATCTCGTGGTTCATGGGTTCGAGCCCCGCGTCGGGCTCTGTGCTGACTGCCAGCTCAGAGCCTGGNATGGGTTTGAAGCCCGGCTCTCCCACTGACTAGCTTTGTGACCCCAGGCAAGTCATGTTTCCCCATTTTCCTTCCTGGTAAAATATGAATGGAATCCGTGCCTGACTGGGCTGTTGGGAGGACTGAATGGGTGTCTGGAGGTGGGAGGTGCCGCCCGCATCTTCGCCCCATACTAACAGGGTGACTGGTCTTGGTTAAGCAGGGGCTTGCAAGGGAGAGGGTACACCGGCTGTGAAATACCATTCTTGGTAAGCAGAAAACAGCCCCACAGCTTTACAAGGCAATCATGGCCACATCAGAGAGCTTTAATTAGAGCACCTATTTGTAAATGGCTGAGAACAAAGAGAATTGCACACTGGGTGAGCCCTTGAAAACAGACTTGGACGAGAAGCTGACAAAGGGACAGCAGCGCAGCAGGCCGCTCCCTTCCCCCTGGGCTCCAGGCTGGATGGGTTCCCACCCTAACCGCGGGCTATAAAGGCTCTGGTGGAGGCCCAGACTGGTTCGGTCACCCGGCCTGTGCCCTGAGCCCACTCTCCACACAGCTGGCCTGGGTCAGCCTGGGGGCTGGCTCGTCCCTGCTTCCCAGAGGGACCACTTGCCCTGTCCTTCTGGTCCTTTGATTCCGGCCTCCCTCTGTCCCTGGGATTGTAAGCGCTGCTTGTCCTTACTTATAACTGTGGTTTTCTGGTGGTCACCTGCCTGTCTGGCCCACTGATGCTGCTGACATTTCTTTTTGCCTTCATATCAATGGGCCTTTTCATTTTTGTATCTTCTTAATGGACTTTTCAAACAATGTTTTATTTATTTATTTATTTATTTATTTATTTTTTTAATGTTTTTTTAAATTTATTTCTAGGAGAGAGAGAGAGACAGCGTGAGCAGGGGAGGGTCAGAGAGAGAGGGAGTCACAGGCTGAAACAGGCTCCAGGCTCCGAGCTGGCAGTCAGCACAGAGCCCGACACGGGGCTCGAACCCACAAACCACGAGATCATGACCTAAGCGAAAGTCGGACGCCTAACCGACTAAGCCACCCAGGCGCCCCACGTTTTATTTATTTTTGAGAGAGAGGGAGTGGGGGAGCATGAGCGGGGGAGGGGCAGAGATGAGGGGGACAGAGGATCCAAAGTCAGCTCCACGCCAGCAGGGGTTTGAACTCAAAACCTTGAGATCATGACCTCAGCCCAAATCGGACACCCAACTGACTGAGCCACCCAGGGGCCTCCCCTTAATGGGTTTTTGATAAAAAACACTGTGATGAACATTTGTAAGCTATATCTTCATGCACAGTGCCACTGATTTCTTTAAAATAAATTCGGAGAGGTGGGATGCGTGGGTCTAAGGGGACTGTCCTGGCCTGGCTTCTGCCTGGCTGTTGCTTGTCTGGCTGTGGAAGTAGTCTTTCTGTGGAGAGGTTGCAAGTGAAACACGGACAGCCCAGTGGAAAGCTACATGGCCAGTTCTGGAACGGAAAGACCCGGCAGCTGACAAGTACGTGGAGAGAGGATGATTCTCGCCAGCTCTTAGAAGCCGTGGACTGGAACCGTGAAGTGTTCTACCATCAGAATGGCGAGGATCAGACTGTGGGTGCCACTGACTGTGGGTGGGGAGCTGGATAGATGAGGAGCCCTGTGTGCTGGGAGCCGCCCCGGCCTCGCTGGATGACAGTCACCAGCGAGGAAATGGCACCGTTTGCACAGCTCCTGCCATGAGAAACAAAAACTGGTATCTCCTTCTGCTACTACTGGCTCATGTTGGAAATGAGGCTGCTGGTATTGACCAGGCCTCACAATATTCCAGATCAGACCGATATTCCCCACACAGATACCTGCTAAGGAAAAGCATATTCTTGCCTCTTCAAATGAGATTTTAGATGAAAGTTCTGTGGATGATTGTCAAAAGGCTCTTTCTATGGGCCTTATAGATCCAAGACTTAGATAATAAAGGGGGCTAAGAACACAAGAGTTACAATTGAGCCTGGCCCTGAGACAAAGAGCCTAATTTAGAGTTAAGGAACAGATAAGGGTAGAACTTAATACTCATACCTTTTCTAACTGGTGATGTATTGCAGTCCCTTCCCGAAGGCCTACTTTCCCCAAACGCTCTCCCTTACGCTGGTGGCTGGGATGAAGATAGGTAAGAGTAGCTAAAACATAACCCAAAAACAAAGGCTGACACATTTAGGGCCTCCATGGTGTTTATACACTCAGCATCAAGTCAAAAACGTTTATTAACCAGCTCAAAACCATTTGTCCTCTTGTGAGACAGACAGAATGACTCCTAGCCTATCTATATACAACTTAACCTATGTCCTAATCTTTGCTTTATTAACTTAGAACAAATATGTATGTCATCCTGTTTTTCACTAAGAACATCCTGTTATTTCCTTAGTTGTAAGATTTACTCAACCTCACTATGATTGGGGTAATTTTGCAAGAATACTTCCGAAAAGCCTGTTCTTTTATACTTTTCAAAGCATCTTATCACAAAGAGTTTTCCATTGTAAAAATTCCTTTTTCTGATCTCAGGTTGTCGTTGGACCTTTAAATAAAGACACCCAAACCGACAGTGCAGAGATGCCTGCCTGGTGATCAGAAAGAATCTTGGGGCTCTCTCTCTCTCTCGCCGACACCGTCCATCCTTCAGGGACCCCTGGCCCGGCTGGAGTGGGTCTCCAACACCTGTGCCCTGGGGGTGGCAGCATGGGGTCCTGTGAGCGGGGATAGGAAGGTGTTCTGAAACGCAGCAGAGCATTACGCGCAGTGAATTCAGGCATATGGAAACCCTGTGACCCCCCACTCCACCCATTCTGCAAGGACAAGATAGTTTACTGTGGCCTTGTATGAGCAGAGGAAGCTGGGATGAGCCGGGTGACAGGCTGGACAGACACAGGGAACAGAGGATAAAGGCAGATTAAGGCAGTTAGAAGCCCCACAGTGGATATACTTACAGACAACACAGGGTTGAGTTAGAACACGTCAGAACCATTCTGTTCTGGTGGATGAAACAGACGCACTCCGAAAGCGCTGCTGCTTCCTTTCCAGTCGTGAGCATGTAAGTGAGGGCATCACATGCATTGCCTGTGCTGCGGAGAGGGGCAGGGCGGTNCAGAGAGGGGCTTCTGTGGGCTGGCGAGGACGCCGTGCCGAGGGCTGGAATATGCCACAGCCCCTCACCCCTCTGCCCAAAGGTCCATAAGCACAACTGAAGTCGAGATAAAGAAAGTGGGGGAGGACCTAGGAGATGAGCAAGGAGGGTTTTGCTGCGCTAGCCTGGGGACCGGGCTGAGAGCCTTCAGATGCCTTCTGCTCAGCCTTTGGTGCCCAGGGACATGTGTCTTGGAAGCAGGTTTTGAGGAAGCTAAGACTGTCAGGGCATAGGACAAACTGGAGGAGGGAAGCCTGGCACACAGATCTGTTGGGAAGTTAACACCCTGGGGGGGGGTGGTGGCTGTGGGCCGCCAGGGAGGGTGCACCATGGTGTGCTGAGCACTCGAAGGGAAGCTCTGGAAGAGTGAAAAATCCAGGCAGGGAAGAAGAGCCAGGGACGCCACACTTTGTGCTCATTAACCTGGGAAGGCTTCCTGGAGGAAAGGGGCTCTCCACGTGATGGCTTTGGGTGCCTCCGCCGCCGGGGTAGGGTGCCCTCTAGTGGAGCAGCGTGGCAGTTCTGGCAGTCCAGGACCTTGGCAGCAGAGGGGTGACTCACAGGGCCCCAAGAGCTTCTCTGAGCCTCAGAGCCCAGGGTTTTGGTTTGTGAAACGGATGCAGGTGTGATGCAGCTGGACGGGCGCCAGAGAGAAGACAGGAAAGGGGTAATTATAAGTGTTTCTGGGCCAAATTTTCTTCCTGTTTGTTTCCTGAAAGTCCTCCTTCTTGGCAAGGCTTCTGAGCTGTTGGACTTGGGGAACTTTGCAGGGCGCTATGTCCCACTGCACCCCCAGGCAGGTAGCCGCCTCCCTGTCCCACGGAGCAGGTTGGGAAGCCCTGGAAGTGGCCTTTACATAGAGCCTGAACCTGAGTCCCCTGTCACTTCAGCCCACTGATGGTCCTCTTTGGGCACCTCATGACATCAGCCCGGCCTTCACTCAGTGCCTGCGGGGACAGCTGCGTCACGCATACCCTCCCCTCTTCCCTCCACTCCAAGAGAGATACCAGCCTCCTCTTCCCCAAGACTCCTCACATGGCTGGGTCTCAGGGATCCCCCCGGAGCCCTGACGCCCCTGAGTGGGTCTTGGCCAGGGCGGGCTCTCTAGAAGCAATGAGGGGGCTCTGACCAGTCAGTCTCCCTCTTGTGTGGTCTGGGCAGCAGAGGGCAAGAGCAGGCACTGCCCTGGACACCGTGCATCAGTAGGTGCCGCCTGAGAGTGCAAGAGCTCCCTGGGACCGAAAAGTTGAGCTGTCCCTGCCAAGCACTGCCCAGGCTGCAGATGCACAAGTAACGCAAATGTTGGTATTTAAGGCTGCTAAGTTTAGAGGTGGTTTGGTACACTGCTACGGTTACTGGAACAGTCATCTCGGCTAGATTTCATAGTCTATGGATGATTAAGCGCATCTTATTCCAGAGTTTAAGACATTCTAAAGTCATTGTATAATTTCAGTCTTGAGCTGTGTTCAAGCCTCCTCTCCCTCTCTCCCTGCCCCTAAGCCACTTGCCCCCACACCTGGCCAGCCTGTTGGTGGCTCTAATGGCTTGGTTCAGGGGATGCAGTCTTTTCATGATCTCCTTTTTCGAGATTTCCAGCATGTGTTGTGTCGCAGGAGGTACTGTCAAGCAGGGCTCTGCCTTGGTGACAGCTGGTGGGGCCGGGAGGCTCCACATGCCTGTTGCTCAAGGTCCCCCCACACTGTGCTGCCTTGTGACATGTGGCCGTATCTTGCCTTTCAGGCAGCTGGGCGCCGGCAAGGCCCGACCCGTCCTTCTCCACTCTCCACCTGGGACGCTGGTGACTGTGAGGGGTGGTGGCCGTGTCCAATGTGTAGCTTCTTAGAACTTGGGGGACTCATGTTCTTTTGTGCTCGGCTTTGGGACTCAGCTGGCAATCTGGGACAGGAGAAATCGCTGGATCTCCGTTCCTCACAGAATACTACTGTGAATATCTTAATTTACTGTACATGTGCCTTGTGTCTTCTTAGCGACTGCTTTGCCCTGGAAATCAGAAGAGCCTGTGTGTGTCTCTCTCCCCCGTCAGAGGCAGGAGACTCAAAGCTGTTCCCCCTAGATCCCTTTCCGTCTTCCTTGGTGACGCACATGCTCTCCTGATGACCCCACGCCCCAGAGGTCCAGCTCCTATTTCCCGCCTGCCCAATGTGTAACTGCGTGACTGTCCTTGTGCTGTTCTATGTTCTAGTTCTGCACTGGGCTGTCTGTCCTCTTCCCTCACTTAGCTTGAAAGCATCTTAGAAACAGGGATCTAACCCACGGGCAAGGGCCTTCCGCTCATCCGGGATTGCAAGGGCAAGAGATGTCACTTTTTTTTACAAATAGTTTATTGTCAAATTAGTTTCCACATAACACCCAGTGCTCATCCCAAGTGTCCTCCTCCATGCCCATCACCCCCTCCCCCCCACATCCATCAGTCCTCAGTTTTTGTCAGCATTCAAGAGTCTCTCATGGTTTGCCTCTCTCCCTTTCCCCCACCATTTCCCCCCTTCTTTTCCCCCATGGTCCTCCGTTAAGTTCCTCCTAATCCTCCTATACGTGCAAACATATGATATTTGTCCTTCTCTGCCTGACTTATTTCGCTCAGCATAACACCCTCAAGGTCCATCCATGTTGCTACACATGGCCAGATTTCATTGTTTCTCATTGCCATGTAGTATTCCATGGTATAGATAAACCACATCTTCTTGATCCATTCATCTGTTGATGGACACTTAGGCTCTTTCCATGTTTTAGCTATTGTGGAGAGTGCTGCTATGAACATTGGGGTACATGTGCTCCTATGCATCAGCATTTCTGTATCCCTTGGGTAAATTCCTAGCAGTGCTATTGCTGGGTCATAGGGGAGTTCTAGTGTTAGTTTTTTGAGGAACTTCCACACTGTTTTCCAGAGGGGCTGTACCAGTTTGCATTCCCACCAACAGTGTAGGAGGGTGCCCGTTTCTCCACATCCTCGCCAGCATCTAGAGTTCTCTGATGTGCTCATTTTAGCCACTCTCACTGGCGTGAGGTGGTATCTCAGTGTGGTTTTGATTTGCATTTCCCTGATGAGGAGGGATGCTGAGCATCGTTTCATGTGTCTGTTGGCCAAAGAGATGTCACTCTTAGTAAGCTTTTAAATACTTGAAGTTTGACTCCAAACTTCCATATGTACGGAAATATTTCTTTTCCTTTAAAAATTAAAAAAAAAATTTTTTTGAGAGACAGAGAGAGACAGAGCACAAGTAGGGGAGGGGCAGAGAGAGGAGACATGGAATCCAAAACAGGCTCCAAGCTCCAAGACGTCAGTGCAGAGCCTGATGCTGGGCTCGATTCCACAGACTGTGAGATCATGACCTGAGCCGAAGTTGGATGCCCAACCAACTGAGCCACCCAGGGCCCCAAAATATTTCTAAAGTGTGTTACCGACTTTCCTGCTGCAGTAAAGTGTATCGAACGTGATGTGAAGCTGACTCAGCGGTTTGAGTTTACAGGGACCATGGCTCAGCCCCTCCTTTTACTCGGAAATGGCCCAGAGAGGGGGCGAGGGGCTGTCCTCAGTCCCCATGGCCAGTTCAAGGCAGAGACAGAACCGGAGGGCTGCCTCTTGGCTGTGAGGCTGGCACTCTGTCCTTGATAGGTCTCTGTGTCATTTTCACAGCTGCCAGCCGAGCAGAGACCCTGCTCCTTGGGGCAGCGCCTCACTGAGTGTGATGTTTCATACCCACGTTTAATGTGACCGGCACACGGGAGCCAGTGTGATGTGCAGGACAGTTTGTCCCCATGCTGGTACATCCCAGTGTCTGTGCTATTTTCTAGTACACACTGGCTTGGGTCCCCAGGGGGGAAGGGACAGCACGAGTGACCGCTGTGCTAAGTGTGATCTTGGCGACTGTCTCATCTGATTTTCTCCACACGCTCAGGCAGGGCTGCGATCGGGGTGTCTTGCCGCAGGGCTGACGAGGGTGCTGGGGCTCAGGGAAGGGCAGGTCACTTGTCACTTGCTTTTTGTCATTCTGTCTTTTTTTTTTTTTTTTTTTTTTTTTTTTTTCTTCTCACACTGTTTCTCTCTGGACAGGCTTTATCTGTATGTTGCAGATTCACCTCTCTCCCGACCTGCCATGAGGAGATGATGGGCAGCTGTCTTCATTATTTTCGGTTACTCTCCACCTATCAGCANTGCTTATCCCACGTCCAACAAACTGCCTAGCTCTTCTGATACCTCGTGGTCTTTTCCATGTCCTCTCTAGTCCCTCCAACACTGTCTTAGCTCAGGCTGTGTTATTTCTCATTTTGCTCATGTGATGGCTTGCTGCCTGGATTTTCCGCTTTTTATCATGTTCCCACAAGCAGTTCTTCACCCCACTTCTTAGTCGATCGCACTGTACATGCAGTCACCTTCCTCCCACCCACCTATCTGCTCTTCACCATCCAGCCCAACCCGCCTGCCCCTCTAAGCCACCGAGAGATGAAACTCTCTGCCTCTGGCAGGGTGAGTGTAAACTGGGTCCTGCCTGAGCTCCCTCCTGCCTCCCTCCTCATCACTCTGCAGGGGACACCCTGCCCTCCTGCCACACTCAACCCTCGGAACGTCCCTCCATACCTTTGCACACGCCGTCCCCTGGCTTTGGGCAACTCAAGGCTTGGTTCAGGGGCCATTTCCTTGAAAAGGAGCTCAGTATCTTTGCACATGTCTATTTCCACACTGTACTATGGATGCTTGATTTCCCACTGTGACCAGTAGACTGTGGGCCACTGGCGGGCAAGGACTGGCTTTTGCCCAGCTTGAGGTCACCAGCATCTGGCCCAATGCATCACCCCCGGACACTTGATAAGCAGTTGCTGAATGAATGGATAAGTGGATGTGCTGAGGCCAAGGACTCGCAGACGAGGGGGAAGGTGGGTATTCAATGCCCACCCTTCTCCCCTAACCCTCCAAACCACAGAGCATCAGCTTGCCGGACACATTCAGACACATTCAGATGCTAGGGAGAGGCTCGCTGCCAAAGACGGATGCCAGGCAGGGCAGCCTGGGTGGGCTGTGAACGGGGCTCGGTCCACAGCCGTGTTCTCTGTTCCCAGTGGCTTCCTACACTCTCAGCCCTGCTGTTTTCCAGCTGAAGAATCTGGCCAGGAATCTCCAACCCTTCTTTGGGAGCTGAGCATAGCAGAAGATTCAAGCGGAGATCCTCCCTTCTGGATTTTTTTTTAGGGGGGGACACCCTCATAATGTTGGTGATGTCAGTAAGAAATCCAAGCGTCCTTAAGCTGGAGACAAAACAGGAAGACCATTATGTAGTACCCTCCCTTACTCTTCAGGCCCCATAACCGAAGAGCCCCAGGTTTCATTTGGTGATTCACCCAGCACCCTACACCCACAGGCTCACTCTACATATGCCGGGTGAGGTGGGGAATCACAAATGTTTATGAGAACCTTGGTCCCTGAATAACTGTGTGGAGGGAAGCCACCCTACCCACAAATCTATACCCTCAACAGTGTTCTGTGAACACAGAATAAACTCTTACCGTATTTGAGACATTCAGAGATGTATGGGGATGGAGTGGGGGTGCTGTGAGGCCGGTCCACCCTGGGTGGAGGCCACAGGGGTGTTTTTTTTTTTTTGTAGAGAATTTAAAAACAACAATAAAATGGACTAAAAATCAGTTAGTTTTTGTTATCATCCAGCAGGAGCAGTTCTTTTGTTTTTATTTTTTTATTAAAATTTTTTAATATGTTTGTTTATTTTTGAGAGAGAGAGAGAGACAGAGCATGAGCAGGGGAGGGGCAGAGAGAGAGAGAGAGGGAGACACAGAATCCCAAGCAGGCTCTAGGCTCTGAGCTGTCAACACAGAGCCCGACCTGGGGCTCAAACTCACAAACCGCGAGATCATGACCTGAGCTGAAGTCGGATGCCCAGCCGACAGAGCCACCTAGGCACCCCAGCAGGAGGGGCCATGAGCAAAAGTACTCTTCTCCATCAGAGTGCACAGCCTCCCCACCCTGCTTGGTATACGCTA
>NW_027528345.1:12346140-12484902 GCF_008692635.1 Crocuta crocuta
CCACCCCACGTAGGTCTTTGTGGGGAAAGAGGTCCCAGGTGCTTGTCTTTGTGCCCTGTGACCCCGGCCACAAGCTTAGCAAGATTAGGCCAGACAATTGTAATTGGGTCAGAGGTACCCAAGCCCAGCTCTGGGTTTCAGGGAACGCGCCAGGCTTGATGAGAGACTGCTCAGCAGGGGTGCTCCGGATGGGGTGCTGACAAAGTAGCCTCATCCAATCCTCCATCTTTGGGAATATCTGTGTGAGGCGCCCCGCAGAGAAGGGCAGCAGGAACCAGTGACATGTTCCTAGGTCACCAGAGGTGCTGCTGGTCCTGAGCAGCGGGAATCTCCCTGCCGTGCCTTTTGCACACTTGGGGGTGTGAGCCCCAGAATTTGTGTTCCAAAGACACCAACGTGAGTTTGCTTTTATTTTTCCCATGCAGTGCTCAGACCGGAAGCAGGTCAAGTGCCCACAGGTAAGCCGGGCTGAGTGAGAAACAGGCCCGGACCCCTACGGCCCACTGGCCCCAAGCTCCTTCCCCCGAACCTGCCATACTCAGGCCTCCCTCTCTCTGCTCAAAGCACACTGGCCTCCTTGCTCACACCAGGCCTATTCCCACCTCAGGCCTTTGCACTGGCTTGTTCCCTCGCCTCCTCAAACTCTTTGCTCCACGGGGAGCAGGGCAGCCTGTTAAAATTGGACCCCATCTTTCTCCCACTTCTTCTGAGTCCCCCTTTCCTGTTCTATTTCTTCATATGACACACCTCACCATCAAATATGCAATCCATTGCCTTGCTAAGTTTACTGTCGATCTCTCCCATTGGAATAGGAACCCGTGAAAACATACTTCGTTGTGTATTTTGTTCACTGATGTATCCTCAGCTCATAGAGAGGTGCCTGGCACGTAGTAGGTACTCGATAAGTCCTTGTCGAATGTAAAATAAAGAAATAAATAGGGCCCAGCGGCAGACAGGCCCTTCCAGGCAGTCAGCTGTGAGTTCAGGCGTCTGCTTTGCTTCACTTGTTCAGCCTGTCCCCCCCACAGAGAAGCTCTCTCAGCTTCTGGCGCACTCAGCTCCCCTTCCCACCCGTTAGGGTTCGCGTAGGAGCTGTGTTCCTGAGGCCACATTAGCAAAAGGCTGGAGCGAGTTGTTTCTGCAGGAATGCAGTTTGTGGGGCGTCTCCCCAGCCCACCCTGGACTTGGTTCTCCCTTGGAGCTCTGTGCTCCAGATGCAGAAAGGGGTGCTCCCGGGGCGCCTGGGTGGCTTAGTCGGTTAAGCGTCCGACTTTCGCTTAGGTCATGATCTCGCGGTTCGTGGGTTCGAGCCCCGCGTCGGGCTCTGTGCTGACTGCCAGCTCAGAGCCTGGAGCCTGTTTCAGAGTCTGTGACTCCCTCTCTCTCTGACCCTCTCCTGCTCACGTTGTCTCTCTCTCTCCTAGAAATAAATAAAACGTTAAAAAAATTAAAAAAAAAAGAAAGGGGTGCTCCCTCTAGATCCATCCTTATACCCCCCGCATGGAGTGCGATTCTATCCTCTGTGTCTTCCCGGTGTGAGGTGTGTGTGTGTGTGCACCTGTGTGCGTGTGTGAGAGAGAGAGCGAGCAGAAAGACCCTCCCACCCTCCCCATTCTTTCTTGTTCTGTTTGGCGATTTTCTTACGCCCCCTCCCCAAGCCTGGTCCCCCAAGAGGGAATTCTGGAAGATGACTCTTGGTTCTGGTCTTTGTGCCCAGAGAGTCTCTGTAATGAGAGCTTAACTCCAAGGACTGGGCTGCTGGGGGTTTGGGGATCATGACAGTCAGGGCTGCCAGCAGAGATTGTCCCCTTTGGGTCCCATTTCCATCCTGCTGTTCTGGGGCGTGGCAGGGAAAGTGTCCTACACGATCAGGGTGGGAGGCTGGGGTGAGCAGCCCTGGCTGACGGCTCAGTTTTGCCAAGGATCTGAGGAACTGGGTCATTTGTCCAGTCGCCAAGCCAGCGGGGTGGCTCTCGCTGGCACTCCTGCTTCTATTCTCTTTGCTACGTGTCGCCATCTTTTAGGACCTGCCTCGGGTCTCACCTCCTTTGTGACGTCCCACCTGCCACGAGTGGCCCTCCTCAGAAAGCCTGCGGCTTTCCTTTACCTGTTCACTTGTCTTTCCCCCCCTTGCCATGGATCTTTCCTGCCTCTGGCCGGGGTCCCCGTGAGACCCAGTTTCTTCAAGAGGAGCTCTGCCCAGCGAGCTTTATTTCCCTCAGCATCTGAATTAGGGTCCCGCTCTGGTGGGGCCTCAGCACTTGCCTGCGAACGAAGGTGCCTTCTCCAGGACATCTCCTGGGCCTGGCATGGAGTGGAGGCTCAATCACAATCTGTGGACCAGATGAAGACGCTCTCCAGATACTGGCCATGCCTTCCTGGGTCCAGTCTATTCAATTCAAGCCGTGCTTCCTGAGGACCTACTAAGTGTTGGTTACCAGGAGGGCTATGAAAGTAGGTACGACATGCCTTCTGAATCAAGGAGGCTGTACTGACCCCAGTCACTCTACTATCGCACAGGATGTCAGAAAAGCAGGAAGAGGGAAGGCTTGAAGGGTTCACTCCACATGTGCTCACCGTGGAAAGATGAGCCAGACACCCTTGCAGTCTTAGGGGGGGAAACGCATGATCTGCCTGCAAGGACAGGCCCGTGGGACCTCATGGGACATGGGACCCTTCGAGTCTCAGGAATGTGCTGGCTCAAGCCTCTACTTGCCCCTGTGGGATAATGATCCCAGGTGGCCTCACAGGGTGGGAGGGGAATTAGGGGCTGCATAGATATGTCCAGGCCTGTGGGGTTGCAAAGGCAGGGGACAGGTTTATTGTGATGCAGGGTCTCCTTGATAGGCTCGTTAAAGGAGACAAGTTTCAGCTTTCCTTCTCCGTCTGCCTAGCGGGAGATTCCCACGCTCATAAATGGCTTTAATAACTTTCTCCTGCCTTTTATGTTGTCGGGAGGCCCGTTCCTCTGCCCGATAAAAGGCAGGGGCACTGACAGGTCTCCAGCGTGAGACCCGCGTGCTTCGAGCCTCTCCACCCTCCCTGCACTGCCCTGCACAGCGGAGGCATGGCCGGCCGCTCCCACCGCATCAGCTCCGGCTGTGGGGTCAGGAACTTCAGCTCCCGCTCTGCTGTCCTGCCCAAGCCTTCGGCCCACAGCCGCGCCAGTGCCATGGCCCACCGCGGGGGCAGCGCTGGGGGGTCCGGCCGCAGGCACCTCGGGGGCTTTGGCAGCTGGAGCCTGTGCGCAGTGGGGTCCCCGCGGGCGGCGGTGAGCCGCGGATGGGCCTCGCGCGGCGGGGGCAGCTTCGGCTACCGCGTAGGGGGCCTCTGCGGGCCCAGCCCGCCCTACATCACCAGCGTGTCGGTCAACGAGAGCCTCCTCACGCCCCTCAACCTGGAGATCGATCCCAACGCGCAGTGCGTGAAGCACGAAGAGAAGGAGCAGATCAAGTGTCTGAACAACAAGTTTGCTGCTTTTATCGACAAGGTGGGTGTGTGGGTTGCTCCCCGGGGCTGCGGCACAGGTGAGGGGCTTGGAACTCAGTGACTAGCCGTGTTCACATTCTCTGAGTCCCAGGCCTGCTACCCATCAGCACGTGGCCTTGAGAACATGACTGAATTGGGCTCTTGGTTTCCAAATGTTACCAGGAGAGTCAAATGCAGCGATGGATGTGAAACCAGACAGAACGGGAAGTTTATTGAGGCCGAGTCTCTGCCCAGCGAGAGCTGAGTGTGTGTCTGTGGCCCCATTATCTGGATCTCAGACATCATCCAGGGAGAGGGGGGTGGGTGGGGTGGGATGTCTGCTTAGGTTTGTGTAGGACCCCACTCCTAGAGGAGATGCCGCCATCCCCAGGGTGAAGAGATCCAGGATGAGGAGGGGTCGGAAGCCCCTTTCCTGCAGCTATGAGTGGGGACACAGGCAGGAAGGCTGTGAGTTCCCGGGAATTCTGCCCCAGGCGCTCTTCCCTACCCAATGTTATGCAGAGTAAAGACAGTGAGTTGGGAAACTTAAGGGGAAGCCCCTGGAGGGGCTGTTAAGTTGCACTCACGCTTCAGTTGTGCCTTCTCTGAGCCAACTTCTGCTTGGATGAATAACTCTGGTGTCCTCTGACTCGGTGGTGTCCCCTCTGCAAGCCTATCTGGGGGAGGACAGACACTGAAGTCCAGGAGAGGAAAGGGTCACCTTCTGGGGCTAAGTGGTGTGCACACCTGCACCCATGGTATTTGTTAAGTGGAACACACAAGAGTGATGGTGTGTGGAAGCTTTGCTCTCTGATAAGGGCCACCATCAGACATAGGCATCTCTGCAAGAGAAGGTGCTGTCCATCTGTTCTTTTTTTTTTTTAATGTTTATTTATTTTTGAGAGAATGCCAGAGGGAGAGAGGCAGAGAGAAGGGGACAGGGTATCTAAAGCAGGCTCCTTGGTAACAGCGGAGAGCTTGATCAAGTGGGGCTCAACTCACGAACTGCGAGATCATGACCTGAGCTGAAGTCAGATGCTCAACCGACCAAGCCACCCCAGCGCCCCTGTACATCTATTCTTCACATGCTGCTGGCTCTTCCCTTCTACCAGCACATCATGCGGGTTATGCATTACGCAAGGACACCCACCAAGGGCGGCGGGTGGAGGTTGAAATGCAGCCCATGCTCTGCTCACCGGGCTGTGCGCCCTGGTAGGAGGCTGCGTCTGCCTGGAGCGGCCCCTTTGCCTAATTTGCTTGAAAGCATAATGAGGTCCCTGAGTGTGCAAGGACCTTCGCACATGGCCTTTTGGGACAGCACGTAGGTATGCTGTCTCTGTTGTGAGCAGTCAGTTCCAGTCTGTGGAAAGAGACTCCTTCTGCTGCCCTGGGCTGCCTTTCCCTCCCCAGGGGCTGCTGACAGCCCCCCCCCCCCACCTCCTCAGAAGGAGCTCCAAGGTGTGCCAAAGGTATTGCCCAGGTGGGTTTAACCCTGCAGAGCAGGTAAACGAGAGAGCTCTCCCCACAGCATGGACCTGTGTGTAGAAACCCAAGGCAGGTGTTTCTGGATAATCAGTTTGGTTTCTTTTCCCACAACAGTGGGCAACTGAGGGTTGCTTCAGATCAGGCTTGCGCTCCCAGAAGGCTAGGGCTTGGGAGGAGATCACTAGTTTCGGGCTGGCAATGGTATGGGACCTGGCCGGATGTGCAAATAGAGCCAAGCTGAGGGGTGTGCCTGCCTGGAGGGGCACCTGCTGCCATTCATTTCCAGACCCAGGCCCAGCAATGCCTGAGCTTCTGGTTGGTCAAGGTCATGGAGATCCAGATTCTTGCCTGAAATTGTTCAACTCTTAAACGTTGGCAACGGATCAGGTTTCTATGAAACAGTTTGCAGGCCAGATAAAACATGCCTGCGGGGCAGAAAGAACTTGGGGCCAGCCAGTGGGCAATTGCTGATGTATTTCCACTGCCTCGGTTTACAATGAGGCTCAGAGAGAATGAGGTACAGGGTCCGGTTAGTGGCAGAGTCAGGCAGTGGAAGGTCTCCTAACTCTTGGTCCAGTGCCCTTGGCTGGGCTCTCCTGCCCCGGGATCCGAGTGAAGGAGTCGTGGTGGGTGCATTTTTTAAATCACTGGCACAAAAATGCCCACAAACTTAGTGACTTAAAACAGTACAAATTTAGGGGTACCTGGGTGGCTCAGTTGGTTGGGTGACCGACCACAGCTTAGGTTATGATCTCAGAGTCTGTGGGTTCGAGCCCTGCGTAGGGCTCTGTGCTGACAACTCAGAGCGTGGAGCCTACTTTGGATTCGTTGTCTCCTTCTCTCTCTTCTCCTCCCCCCTGTGTTCTCTTTGTTTATCAAAAATAAATAAACACTTAAAAAATTAAAAAAAAAGATACAAATTTCATATCTCATGAAGCCAAAACCCAGGTGTTGGCAGAGCTGCATTTCTCTCTGGTGGCCCTAGGGGAGACCTGTTTTCAGGAACAGGAGGCTTTGGGCAGAATTGCGTTCTGTGTGATTGTAGGACTGAGGTCCCTGTTCCCTTGCTGGCTGGTTGCTGGAGCTTGTTCTCAGTTTCTGGAGGCCACTGGCGTTCCTTGACTCAGGCTCCTTCTCCTTCCACATCCAAAGCCGGTGATCGTGGCCGAGGCCGCCTCAGGTTTTGAGTCTCTCCTCTGCCTCCTCCTTGTGTGCACCTCTCCACTCTTCTGCCTTCCTCTTCCACTTTGTTATTTGCTTTAACTTTTTAAAAGTTTATTATTTACTTCTTGAGAGAGAGAGAGAGAGCGAGCAAGCAGAGGGCAGAGAGAGAGAGGGAGACACAGAATCGGAAGCAGGCTCTAGGCTCTGAGCTGTCAGTACAGAGCCCGAAGTGGGGCTCGAGTTCATGAAACTGCAAAATCATGACCTGCTGAAGTCAGATGCTCAACCGACTGAACCACCCAGGCATCCCCTTCCTCTTCCACTTTAAAAGGCCCATTATGACACCTTGGGGCCACCTGGATAATTCCAGATCTCCTGATCTTCAGCTCCATAACCTAAATTCCACCTGCAGGGTCCCTTTTGCCATGTAACGTAACAGATTCATGGGTTCCAGATTTTAGGATGTGAACAGCTTTGAGGAGCCATTTTGGGCCCACTACACATGGTCTAGGGTATTTTTGCCAAATCAGATGTTATTTCATTCTGTGAAGAATGAACACAACACAAATAAATTGTGTGCTCTATTGGGAGAGGGGATAGGGCAAGGGAACGTTCCTGGGGAAACAGCCATGACCTGCACTTTCAGACTTTGCCAAATGATTTGGCCTTTGGGGGAAGGTCACAGGCTGTTGCGGGTCAGGGAGCATCCCCAGGGGCAGAGGGGGCTCTGGGATCCGGGCGCCGCCCTGGACTCCCCCGAGTCTCTTTCCTCCACCCTGGGGGGCAGGTGCGCTTCCTGGAGCAGCAGAACAAGCTTCTGGAGACCAAGTGGCAGTTCTACCAGAACCGCAAGTGCTGCGAGAGCAACCTGGAGCCGCTGTTCGAGGGCTACATCGAGACACTGAGGCGGGAGGCCGAGTGCGTGGAGGCCGACAGCGGGAGGCTGGCCTCTGAGCTCAACCACGTGCAGGAGGTGCTGGAGGGCTACAAGAAGAAGTGAGTGCGGCCGGATGGGGTGTGGTTATGGGTGTGGGGCAGGTCTTGGCTGGGTTCACACAACTCTCCTGGGAGGTGGGGGTGGCTGAAGGTCAGGGCCATCCCAGGCTACCTCTCAGATGGTTCTGTTTTCTCAGCCTGCTCTATCTGGTCTCAGCCCCCAGCTCTTGCAGCCCCATCCTGGGAAATGGGGAGAGAGGTGGGGAGAAGAGGTACTCCCAGTCTAGTGTCCCGGAGGCTGGGACACACATCCAGGGCACACAGTGGCCTAGAGATAGAGGAGCAACAAAGTGGGAAGATAGAGGTCAGCAGACTGGAGGGAAGAACTTGGGAGCAGTCAGCACTAGGATGAGGGTGGGGGAAGGAAAGGTCCCTGGGGTGATCTCTCCAAGATGATCCAGCCGATGCCATTCAAGGTATCTGATAAGCTTGGAGAATTCTTTTATTTACTCTGTGGATAAATCACCAGGCTCTTGTTCTGCAAGGCTCTGCGATTCAAAGGCCCTTGTAATGCGACTTGTTTAGTTTGACCATCACTTAGTTTAAACTCACTGGGTCACTGGTAACTTGCTCCTCTTTCCCTGTAGATACAGACAGAAAGAACAGTGATTCTGATATAATCAGTCCTGATCATTCCAATTGGAAGTAACTGGAATTCTGATCTTGGGAGATCGGGTTTTACCATCCAGATGGACCCAGCAATGGGTTTACACTCTCTTTGGGGAGGATGCAAATGCAGACACAATTCTGTTTGCTGGTGTCAAGGCCTGTCTCCCAGTCTGGGGGGTGTGAGGGCCGGTAATTACATAGCCCAGAGTTTATAGCAGCCCAAATTACTCTGTCATTAAAATGTTGTGAAAATCATGCCGTGGGGACTCTGGTCATCCCTGTGGGCTGGGGAAGGCTGCTACAGGAATGACCTCATGGGCAGGCACAAGAGAATGGGCCAGGCGGTGCGGGAGGGTTATGGAAATGCCCCCGGGAAGTCAGGGGATAATGGGGGTGCTTCCAGGATTTCAAGTACTTGGATGCTGGAAGAGAACATCATGGGGATGGCTTCATGGAGCTTTACATTTTGTATAATTTTCGGGTTGAAAGACACACCCCCGGCCCCCCAGAGCTTCTGTCTTTCACTCATCCCACAAATATTTCCAGCGTGCCTTATTGCACATCAGGCAAAGTAACCCAAGATGCAGAGAGATTAAATGGCTTGCCTGAGGTTTTCCAGAAACTTCAGTCCAAGCTTGGACCAAAAACCAGTGTCCTTTTGGTGGCTCTTGGTGTTTGCAAAATAGAGGTCCAGAGAGGCCAAGCTTCTTTTCCCAAGGCATACAGCAAGCCAAGGGCAGAACCAGAGTCTTGAAAAGCTAGGGCTCGGCTGGCCCGCCCAAAGCCTTCATCCCCAGGGGCCTCTCCACCTGTGCTCTCTTTCCTCAGGTATGAAGAAGAGGTGGCCCTCAGGACTACGGCTGAGAATGAGTTTATGGTGCTGAAGAAGGTGAGTGACTCCTTCCACATGGGGAAGAATGAAATCTTAGATGCTGGACCTCTGAGACTAGCAACTTGCCAGGTTTGTGGCAGTCCAGTCATGGCAGCCAGGCACTTGAGTCCCCTGAAAAATGGGACCAAATTGCAGTTGGTCAGCAATGCCCGTATGAGAGGAAAACTGAAGTGACCACTGTGGCTAATCAGCCAGACAGTAGTAGCTCGGTGAGGCTTCGGGCCCGAGAGTCAGCTACTTGGATGCTGCCTGGCCTGGGTGCCAAGGACGGCCTGTGGGCCGGATGCACTCATGGGTCTGTGGCCACCACATGGTCACGCTCCATGGGCCAGTTTGGCTTAATGGTAGCAGCCTGGCATTTTGGGCTGTGATGTTAGGTTACTCACTTCAGAAAGGTCTCTAATTCTGGAGGAAAGAGAAAAAAGTCTGTAGGGGTCAGACTTCTTTCTACTCCCTGTTTGAGGTGGCCCCACGTATGTTTCTGGGATAGAAGAGTGGGCCAGAACATGGCCTTAGGGCTCCCTATAGAGGGCAGAGGTGCAGGGGCACTGAGTGACCCTTGCTCCACCCTTTCCCGTGTGTGTCCACCAGGACATAGACTGTGCCTACCTGCGCAAGGCTGACCTGGAGGCGAATGTGGAGGCGCTGAGGGAGGAGATGGGCTTCCTGCGGGCCCTCTATGAGGAGGTGAGTCTCTCCTCTTCTCCAGAGGAGGAAGTGAGGGAGGAGAGGGCAGAGGGCTTTTTGCATTGTGGGCTGTCTTGGTCCCTTGGCTCTAGAAAGTGTTGCCCATCCCTGAGTCTCCTAGGACCTGAACATCCTTTCCTTCTGTGACCAGAAGAGATTTTCTCTTGTTTAGGCCTCCTTTCAAAATGGAAATGGGTGATGCCCTTCCTTTAAAATCATTTGTAGGGCACCTGGGTGGCTCAGGCAGTTGAACGTCCTCTTGATTTTGGCTCATGATCTCACGGTAGTGGGATTGAGTACCATGTCAGGCTCTGCGTTGGGTGTGGAGCCTGCTTGGGATTCTCTCTCTCTCCCTCTCTCTGTCCCCCTCCCATTAGCACTGTTTCTCTCTTCCTCTCTCTCTCTGTCTCTCTCTCTCAAAAACCCATACAGACGATTTGAAGGGCTGTGATTTTTTTTTTTTTAATGTTTTATTTATTTCTAGCAGAGAGAGAGAGAGAGACAGAGAGAGCAGGGGAGGGTCAGAGAGAGAGGGAGTCACAGACTGAAGCAGGCTCCAGGCTCTGAGCTGGCAGTCAGCACAGAGCCCAACGCGGGGCTCGAACCCACAAACTGCGAGATCATGACCCAAGCGAAAGTCAGACGCTTAACCGACTAAGCCACCCAGGTGCCCCTGAAGGGCTGTGATTTATTGTCTGTTTACACAGCACAGCAAGAAGTGGAGGTTTGACAATATAGGCATATAGATGTAATTCAGGTAGTATGAAAAGTTAATTAGAAAACTCAGGACTCTAAATCTGTCCATTATCTGGTTGGTTAGATTTATGCAGATAGCAAGAGCTGCACTTTTGGAATTCTCCAATTTATTTCCTAAAGCTCCAGATGGGGATGGATTTTTACCTACAGCGATGGGAACTGGAGGGGGATTTGGAGCCAAGAGCACTGGTTGCTGTCTCCTACAGGAAATCTACCTCCTTCAGTCACAAATTTCTGACACCTCGGTGGTGGTCAAGATGGACAACAGCCGGGAGCTCAACATGGACTCAGTGGTGGCCGAGATCAAGGCTCAGTATGACGATATTGCCAGCCGCAGTCGGGCTGAGGTTGAGTCCTGGTACCAAACCAAGGTGAACTGGAGTGCCGGGCCGCCCATTGGGCAGGGAGGATAGCCAGAACCTGGAGCTTCTCTGGGAAAAGCACCCATGCACTCAGAGGGAGTCCAGCACAGGCCCAAGCAGAGCAGGGGTAGAGCAGCAGGCAGTGTCACAACCATTGGCTGGTCCTGAATGTTTGTCTCCCAACCCACAGTGCGAGGAGATGAAGGCCACGGTGAGCCAGCAGGGCGAGAACCTCCGCAGAACCAAGGATGAGCTCAATGAGCTGAACCGCATGATCCAGAGGCTGACGGCGGAGGTGGAGAATGCCAAGCAGCAGGTGAGGGGGCGCTGAGACCTCGCTCGGTGCACCTGCTCCTTCTGATCTGTTCTCATGCTGCTTCTGATCTGCTCTCTGCCTTCCTCCTGCTTTGAGGGGCTGCTGCTGTCTTTGGAGAGGCTTATATTTTAACCACTTGCATCTGAAGGACCGACAAACATTGTTTGCACAAAATATTGTGGGGGGAAGTTTGGTCTGTCTACCTTCTCTGAATTCTGCTCTTATTCCCCTTCATATCCCTCCAGTGTTTCTTTCCTTTAAACACACCTTAGGCAATGTGGCCTAGTGCAGGTTGTGTTCTGCTGGCTCTCTCCCTGCCTCCCGGATGGATTTGAGGTACACAGACCTGAACTGGTCCCACGCCACTCTGTTCACGATGTACACTAGCACTGTCTGTGCATCTCTGTATTTGAACATGGCTTATCCTTCATCTTCATTCCATTCTCTGCAGCCTCTCTGAGTCTCAATTTCTTCATCTGCTTAATGGGAAATAACCATGCCTGTTCTGACAAGTTCACAGAGTAACTGGATGCAGATAGGCAACATCTGTCAAAGTGCCTTGTAAGCCAACAATAGTAAACAGATGCAAGATGATATCACTAATTATTATCAGTCCTGTTCCAGTGCTAGCGTTTCCTCCTTCTAACGGCTCACTGGGGACTTGAGTTTTATAATAAACTCAAGTGACACAAAAATGGAAGAAGAAACAATAAACTGTAAAAAAAAAATAAATAAAAAAAGGAAAAAAATAAAAAACAAAACAAACAAACAAAAAAGCAAAAAAAAAAAAGTGCTCGTATAGGAGGATTAGGAGGAACTTAACGGAGGACCATGGGGGAGAAGAAGGGGGGAAATGGTGGGGGAGAGGGAGAGAGGCAAACCATGAGAGACTCTTGAATGCTGAGAAACAAACTGAGGACTGATGGGTGTGTGGGGGGGAGGGGGGAGATGGGCATGGAGGAGGGCACTTGTGGGGATGAGCACTGGGTGTTATATGGAAACCAATTTGACAATAAACTATTTGAAAAAATAAAATAAAATAAAAAAAGGAAAAAAATTAAAAAATAAAAAACAAAACTAAACAAAAAAGCAAAAAAAAAAAAAAAAATGGAGGAAGAAAGCTTCAAAGGGCCATTATTTCCCTGCCTGGTTAATTTGCAAGTGGACTGTTTTGAATGGAGGTGAGATAGGTTGATGGAGGCCATGGGGGACCCACCAGGGTTCCCACAGCCTGCACGCCCCTCAAGCTCCTCCCCTCCTCCACTCCCTGACAGCGCTGCAAGCTGGAGGCTGCCGTGGCCGAGGCAGAGCAGCAGGGTGAGGCGGCTCTCAGTGATGCCAAGTGCAAGCTGGCAGGGCTGGAGGAGGCCCTGCAGAAGGCCAAGCAGGACATGGCCTGCCTGCTCAAGGAGTACCAGGAGGTGATGAACTCCAAGCTGGGCCTGGATGTGGAGATTGCCACTTACCGAAAGCTGCTGGAGGGCGAGGAGAGCCGGTGAGGATGGGGCTCAGGGTCACTTCACCTCCCCACTCAAGGCTGGAGGAGTGCCTCGGTAGACTATCATCCTCCAGGCAGAGAGTGTTCAGACTGGGAAAGACTCCAGAAAGATTCTGGGAATCAAGGTGTCCAACCATTTTCTTTTTCCATTTTCAGATGGGGAAACTGAGGCCTAAAGGGGGGAAAGAACTTGTTCAAGGTTACAGCTAGGTAGCAGTTACACTAAAATTACCCCAGTCTCCTGGTTAGTGTTCCGGTGATCTTTTCCTTCCCACATAGCTGCAACTAAGGTCATTCCAAGGCAACTACTTTACCCTGTTGGCCGCAAAGGGGTTTCTGCAATCACACGTCAGTGGATTGTAAAGGCTGGCATCATTTAGAAGATCTGTTAAAGGCCATTTGACTTGGGATGCACAGACAAGGAACCCTACAGTCTTGTGTTCAGGAGCAGCAAATAGAAATGACCAGCACAGGGTCTTTGCTTAGCAGGGAAAGACAGGGGCAGGCATAAATTGGGCTGTGCTGACAGTCTGAGTCAAGAAGTGGGGCAGGGGAAGTCATCAAGGGAAGGAGCAGTGTGGATTTCCATCTGGGCCAGTGACGAGCACCTAGCCTGGAGGTGGCCACATCGTTACTGCCCCCTAGCTGGGTCCCATCGCGGGGGATCAGGCTAGACTGGGGAGTCACATAGAAAGGTTAAGATTACAAGTTGTGAGCCAGACCACCTGGGTTCACATCCCAGCTCTGCCACTTACTAGCTCTGAACCTCTGTGCCTCACCGTCCCTATCTATACAATGGATCATCACAAAACCCAGCACTTTATGCTGTTGCAAGGATTAAATGAGTTAGCGTGCATGGAAAATACCAGTAGGGGCAGGTTGCGGTCAGAACAAGACTCTCTCTGTCCGGGGTAGCCAGGCAGGGCTGTACCACGGGGAGGCTCCTTATTGACGAGGTTAGCATTAGAAATCTGACGTGTGTGACCCCCTAGGCAGCTGGAGTGCTGCTGGATTTGTGCCAGGCTTGACCAAAACAGGTAAACTTTCCTGTCCATTTCTTCAGGACTTTGAGCAAAGCCATCAGAGCGATCTCCTTCTTTCTACACTTACGCCCCCAGCCCACTCATCGACATTCAGTAAGGCACCCACATTTGTGCTGTGAAACTTACTTTCATTATAATCATCATCATCACTAATGTATGAAGAACTCTATAATACACGAAGCACTGTCTTCGACACGAGATTTTACAAGATGGTTTGGTATATGGTGCCTTGCATGTTGTGGCCACTGACCTTTTGACAGATCTTCTTTTCTTGGCATTTAACAAATTTAATTGGATTACACAAGTAATTTTCATAGCAGAAAACACAGAAGATAGGAAAACAAAGCAGCCACAATCATTCAACTTGGTGACAGCTGCTGCTAGCACTGTGATGCAACAGGCACCATGATGGGCATTGGCGAGAATCTTCTGGAAGGGCACAGTTCCAAGGCTGTGGCAGCGTCAGATTCAGGTGGCTGGAGAGTGAGCCCAAAGCATAGATCCTCACTGAAAAGCTGTAGTGTGTGGAAGTGCCCAGTGGGGCCGAAGGAATCAGACTGGAGGAAACAGTTTGAAGCTGGGGGATAAAAAAGAGTGTGACATAGAACAGAAAGTGCAGGTGGGTGTGAGGGAGGAGGGAACCCATGGCAGTGGCGTAAATGTCTCATCATCAATGAGATGCTTATATTGTTAGTAGCAAACACAGTGGATTTACTGTGTGCCAGGCTCTACCTGTAGGCACTTTGCAGTGTAGAGCTTACAATAATGCTGGAAGGTGGGAATTATCATCCCCATTTCAAAAATGAGGAAACTGAGGTACGGAAAGGCTCGGTGATTTGTCCAAGGTCACCCAGCTAGTAAGTGGCTCAGCCAGATATGCACCCAGGAGGCCAGGTTCTTGACCACCATTCCCTCCAGCCCCCTCTGCATGTATCAAGTCGGGTGGATATCTGGGGTAGCATTTAAACTCGTGGGATAAAAATGGCTTAATTAGAATGCTAGGCAAGCTCTTTCCTGCCTGGAGGTGTCCAGTTAGGCAGTGGCTGTTCCCGTCCCCTCTTTGGCTGGGCTGGAATTTCCAGCCAGCGGACAAGGAGGATTACCCCACTGCGCCCCATGTCTACCTTTCAGTGTACCACGTTTCCATGGCCGAGAAGGAAACAAGGCATAAAGTGGCCTCTGGGTCCTGCAACTTAACAATCCCCTGTCCTTTTGGGGTCTCTGGGAGCAGTGGCGACTCTGATGCTCTCTGCGGTGGGTGGGCAACATGTCCCCTCCCCTCAGCTCTACTCTCTTCGCTCAGGATGGAGCAGAACAGACCTGTTGCGAGAGCAGAGGATACTCCATTCTAAATGTCCATTCTTTCTCTCCCCTGCAGCTTGTGTGAAGGCGTGGGCTCCGTCAATATCTGTAAGTTGGGTGTGTGTGTTGGGGGGGGGGCATCATTCTTTTGGGTGTTAATATTGGGTTACATCTAATCAGTGACTGTGGGCACTGGGCGGGAGAAATGGGAGCTGAGGTCTCTGGGATGTGGACAAACGATGGTCCAAAATATTTGGTCCCTATGTGGATCCATCTGGAACATCCGTGAAGCACAAGTTAATGACTGTGGGAAGTTCTATCCTCCTAACTGGTTCTGCAAAAATAACTCAAGTCTTTCAGTTACACACAGAATGCTCTTCAAGGGGCACGATGTTTTAATAAGAAACACTATAGATGTTTATTCTGATCATTTGGGGCCACTGCAGGCAACTCCATATCTTAATAATCCAACATGTACACAGCACCTAGGCTAGGTGTCCATCTGTTCTCATCTCTCCAGCAACCATGTTTGTAGGTAATTCCTTCACTATGACCCATTAGTTTTTGCTCAAAGATTGTATAAACACATCTCAACATTAGTCTGGTTCAGACAGAGTTAGGTGTCCAATTTGCTAACCTCACTCCTTCAAGAAGCAGGTGGCAATGGCTTTGGATTTGCCTGTAGGTCTAAAGATTCATGTTGCGGGTCCCTCGGAAATATGAGAGTCAGTCATTGGTTCCAAAAAATTCTGGGGCATGTCATGGCGGGGACGGAGGAGAATTCTGACCCAGGGTCTCCTTCCACAGGTGTGAGCCGTTCCCAGGGTGGTGTGATCTGCGGCGACCTCAGTGCCACTGTCCCTCGTGGCCCAGGGGCTGTGGCCACCAGCAGTGGCATCCTCTGCTCCCCCTCTGTAGTGGGGGCGTGCTCTGGTGTGAGATCCGTGCGGTTTGCCTAGTGAGTGGGGGACTCCGGCGGGTGGGGTCTGATAGGGGCAGAGGTGGGGAGCAGGAGGGGAAATCATTTCTCCCCCAGACCCCAATGTCTGTTTAGTAATTTCCCCTCACCGGAACCCAGACTATCTCTCCAGTTTCCTTGCTATTGCAGTTATGATTTACTCTTTGAATGCAAACCCTGGGTGTGACATTACTGCCACCTCCATCGATTCTCCCTTTCCTGTGGTCCAGGAAAGGCATGTAAAGGCTTTTTGATATAAGATGCTCACCACTTTCTTCCCCAGCTAATTTCAGGTTAGCAGACATTTTACTAAGTACTGGCCATGCGCCAAGCCCTCTTGGCAGGGAGCCACGTAGGGGAATGGCAATGGGTGGGTGCACCTGTGCTTTGTCCTTGATGAGGGGAGGACATGTCACCTCAGCATTGAGGGGGCAAAGGGGGAAGTGGACTTGGGGTCTGGGAGGCCCCTCACCAATCTGAGAGACTGTGTATTCCCAGAGGGACCCCTAGCTATTTATATGTCAGGATGGAAAGGTTGACTGAAGCTAATACTGAGGTGTTTATGGTTGGCAGTTTGGATTTTTTTTTTTCTTTTTGTATTTGGGTGATTCCTGTTATGGTTCCTTCTCTCTTCGGGTGTGCATGATTAAATATCAATGGCAAAACGTTTATCTCCTAGTAAACAAATTAATGCCTGTCTCTTTTGTGGTTTTCCCAGCCCCCTTCAAAGCCTTGGCCATTTCAATGCTTTTGCAGATGTGGTCCACAAACCACCACATACATCAGGGTTGCCAGGATGGGGGTGAGGGGTGGAGGGGACTCCATCCAGATCCTGGGCTCCAGGATCCAGAACTACTGAATCAGAAGTTCCAGGGATTGGCCCAGGAATACGAATTTAAACAAGCTCCCAGGTGATTTCTGTAGGAACTAAAGTTGAGAACCATTGATTTATGTGGGCAGAGGGAGTAAGAGAGTCAGACAATTCTGACCGAGGAACTGACTTCCTCTCTGATTCTCACAGGATCAGATTCATCTCTTTGCATTTCTCCTTTGACTTTGCCAAAAAGTCAGAGCCAATCTGAGCCACTCATGCCTGGGTGGAGTGGAGGGAAAGATAGAAGAGGGGAGGAGACAGGAGCCTTTATCTACAAGCACCTGCTAAGTGTCTGGCACATGGTATGTGTATTTCATGCATTGTTCACAGCAGCAATATTATTATCTTCATTTTATAGATAAGGAAGTTAAGGCCGAAGAAGTTAAGTAACTTTACGAAGGTCACACACTAGTCTAGCATTCCAGCTGAGGGTTGGGGAATGTCAAAGTTCGTATGCTTTCCACCGTCTTACCCCAAATTGTTCCTTCAGACTAAACATCCTGGTCCATCACAATGCTCCTGGAGGAAGGATTCTAACTGATCCTACTTGCTAGTCAGATCCTTCAGAAATAAGCACGGAAGATGATGTAAAGAGACCCCCTGGAACTGTTTGTAGGAACAACTTTCATAATCTCTGCTTTCCAAGAATCTTGGACAGGTCTTATTAGGGGGTAATTAATAACAGGCTAACTACGTGGGGACTCAGAAATAAAATCCAGACCTCTGGTTGGAGGACATTTTCCCCGATGGCCTGAATGGGGTAATTGATTGGGGAACTCTGCCTCTGGCCTATTCCTGAACTGACAGTCCCCAACAAGTTCAACAAGTTTGGAGTCCCTTCTGATGCAAAGGAGGGTCCCCCTGATGATGTGGAGAGAGGGGTTTCTGATGGACAAGTTTCTTTATTTGATTTATAGGAACAACTCTACTTCCACTTTTATTTGAGATTACAAAAATAGCCTGACTGGGCAGAAGATATTTTGCCATAAGAATATATACTTGATCTCAAGACATAGAGAAACCTTGGAGCAGTTCTCTGGGCCATGCAGTCCTTCTAATGCCCTCAGAATCTGTCTTCTGGGACACGCATGATTCCCTTGGGTCCCGGGGAAGGCCAGGATCTTTTTTAAGTATATTGCTCCCTTAGTCTCTGCCTCCTGGCCTTGGAGGGTTCTGCAGGGGCTGCCCCACTAGCACACCACGGTCTAGATCCCACCAAGTTTGAGTGGAGGTAAAATCAGGTTCAAAGGGCCATTAGATCTGCTCTGAGGAGGAAAAGGAGTCTCAAATGGCACCTGCTGCCCTGGGGCAGAACAGGGGGTGGGATGGGGGAGGGTCTGCCTTTCTTTCAGGTTTTGGTGGTAGAGAGCCTGTGTTCATATTTTCGTGTCTCTGGTGTTTTCTCCATTAAAGAAATTTTTTAAAATGTTTATTTATCTTTGAAAGAGAGAGTGTGAGTGCGGGAGGGGCAGAGAGAGCCAGAGACACAGAATCTGAAGCAGGCTCCGGGCTCTAAGCTGTCAGCACAGAGCACGAGGTGGGGCTTGAACNCATTTTCATGTCTCTGGTGTTTTCTCCATTACAGAAATTTTTTAAAATGTTTATTTATTTTTGAAAGAGAGACAGAGTGTGAGTGAGTGCGGGAGGGGCAGAGAGAGCCAGAAACACAGAATCTGAAGCAGGCTCCAGGCTCTAAGCTGTCAGCACAGAGCACGAGGTGGGGCTTGAACTCATGAACCATGAGATCATGACCTGAGCTGAAGTCAGACACTTAGCTGACTGAGCCACCTAAGTGCCCCATTTTCTCCATTTTTAATGCAAAACTCATTCCTTTGAGCGCTGCCTCCATCCCACTCCCTTCCCTGGCTTTCCACCCCCTACCTCTCACTGCTCCCCCTCCCCCCTGCCGTCCAACAGTGCCAAGAGAGTAAGAGTGGGCATGTTGGGGGACCCTTTGCTTTTGAACAAAGTGGAAGTGGGCAGGGATTTCCAGGGGGCCCAAAGGGGGTGTGGTGAGGGTCGGAGGAAGTGCAGCAAAGTGGAGTGAGGCAGTCATGAACTCAGCCTCTCCCCAGTGCAAGTCTCCTGACCCCAAGAGAGCAGAAGCTAGTTAGCTGTCCTCAACGCTCTAGTTTTCAATGAACAAAACATTCAATACAGTCTCTTCTCAGAGTCCACGTTCCCAGAGTGTGGCGGTGGCATGCAGATGCAGACAGGGGGTAATTCCCAGATAGCCATTTCCAGTGTCCATGCCCACCACAAAGACTGATACACTTAGAGATTTCCTTGATCGTGTGGTGAATTTACGTTTCTCACTGTGCGTAGTTCAGGTGGATAATGACACTAATCTGTATTTCCTGGGGTCCCAAAGACTGAAGCAGGGAAGTTGGAGATACTGGGCTGGTGGAAGGAGCCAACCTGGGAGTGCGTATTGTGGGGATAGCGCAAGGGGAGGGTGTTTGAGACTCGGCAGAGGAGAGCTTGTGGCCTCAGCGAGGAAAGGAGAAGACAGCAAAGCCCAAACTGACCTGCTTTTTTGGAAAAGACTATAAGCCATACTTCCGTCTTCCTTTGGAGACTCTTGTATTTTGGGGGGACATTGGAGATTTGAATAAGAGTAGAAAACAAACAGAAGGTCTGATTTTCTCTGACTGATGTCCTACTCGGTTTGTGGAGTTTCAAGGGAAAAGGAGTCCAGGCAAGAACTCTGGAATCACCCATATGGGCCAACTTTATTGTTTGGGCCACTCCCTCTGGATTTACCTGATCTTTTGATTTCAGACCCCTTGACTTCTCCTTAAAATATTTTTCTGGGGGGGTCCCTGGGTGACTCGGTCAGTTAAGCGTCTGCCTTTGGCTCAGGTCATGATCTCATGGTTCATGGGTTCAAGCCCTGTATTGGGCTCTACGCTGACAGCGAGGAGCCTGCTTTCCATCCTCTGTCTTCCTCTCTCTCTCTGCCCCTCCCCCCTCTCAAAAATAAAATAAACGTTTAAAAAAGTTATTAAAATTTTTTATCTAATAAAGCTTTAATCCTTAGTTGCCCTTGGATTATATCCTTTGCTTTGTTCTTTTATCAGGATTGGGCTATGGGAGCCACAGAATTCTTTGAATTAGAGGAGCTTGCTCGGCATTTTTGCTGTTGGCTGCAAGGAAGGCTGGGGCGGGACGGGGGAGGTTTCATCCTCAGAAGGCAACAGCACCTCTGGCTGGCTGAGTCAATTGACTGGTCTTTGCACACAAAGCACAGAAACTTATTAAAAAGCTTATTAATATCTCCCAGCTTGTGGCTGTTTTGACTTTTTCGGTGCATAATGTCCTATTTTGGGGCTATCAGATTTGGCATCTTGGTTATGCTTGGCCCAGACCTATGGTAACATCGAGGTGTCTTCCCCAAACACAGACTCACTCGGGCAACCCGGGACCACAGGAGCTAAGAGGACCAGAGGTGGCTCATGTCACATACCCCCCAGGCTGATCTAAAATGCATGGGGGCCACTTCTTGCCCGATGTCTCACTGAGAAACGGCAGAGTTCATGCTCAGGTTTTGATTTTCAGCCCCTAATTTTCTACCTTTCCTATGGATGAATGATGTGCCCTAAAGTGAACGTTGTCCTGTTGTGGTTATGAGCATGGCCTTGAGGCCCAGGGAGGTGAGTGAAAGGAGGGAGGCCAGTGGGAAACTTGGAGGAGGCCTGCCTAGTGTCACCCGGCAAACCTCAAATGGCAGCAGCCTGAGCACGCGGAAGGGGCCGGCTGCCTCCACAGTGGATCTGTAAGTCTCTGGGGCTGAAGTCGGGGTTTGTCAGAGCACACAGAGACTCAACTTCTCCTCCCAGGGAAAGGCTTGGGGGTGGGGCAGCAGAGGGCGCTGGCAGGCGGACATCCGCCTAGAATGGTAACAGCCAAACTGTTTTCCTTTTTTTTTTTTTTAAATGTTTTATTTATTTCTGAGAGTGAGAGAGAGACAGCATGACAGCATGAGTAGGGGAGGGTCAGAGAGAGAGGGAGACACAATCTGAAACAGGCTCCAGGCTCTGAGCTGGCTGTCAGCACAGAGCCTGATGCAGGGCTCGAACCCACAAACCGTGAGATCATGACCTGAGCTGAAGTCGGATGCTTAACCGACTGAGCCACCCAGGCACCCCAGCCAAACTGTTTTCCTAATGGAGATATGGAAGTGAGTCCACACGGCTTCTCCTGCTCTCCCAGGTGCCCAAGTTCATCCAACCATCCCAGGCCTGACAAGTCCTGGAGCCCCACCCTGGGACTTAGTTGAGGGGCAGAGCTAGGGGAAGATACTTCCTGCCCTGAAAGAACTTCCACAGCTTGATCCAGGCTCCAGATACACCCAGTGACCTCCCTGGCCATGAGCCACAAGGTCAGATCCAGAGATCCTCAGGGTGGGGAGACAGTGTGGGGTAGGGGTAGGGGAATGGTGAGTGTGGGAGGGAGGGTAGAAAGGGAGAGCGCAGAGAGCACTGGGCAAAGGGAGGAGAGGCGTGGGATGGCTTATGTGTCCAGGTAGGATGGTCACAGGTGGCTTAGAGGGTGGGCTTGTCTCCATGGGGTGGAGGGGGCATCTGGGAAGATCAGCACTGGGATGGGTGTGTTGCAAAGGGCTGAGGAGCAGCTGTGGAAAGAGGAGACGGAGGGAGCCTGCACTTAGCGTAAGGATCACAAACACGTGCTGGGAAGTGGTTTGAAGCAGGTGGGGGGGGTGAGAACAATGAATTTGGGGTGGGATTCTGGCTGCTGGGGGCATAGTGGGTGGGGACAGGGAGCGGAAGGTCAAGGGGGGAGCTGGAGCTGTAGTCCAAGCCTGAGTGGACCGAGGAGGACTGGGCTGGGAGAAGAGGCAAAATCACTGGAGGGCAGGGAAACATTGCCTGGGGCTGGAAAGGATTGGCCCGCTGGAGATGGGGCTGAGTGTTGCACAGGTGGGGTTGGGGCCGAGTCACTGTCATTCACAAGACTACATATCCTTGCACGGAAGCAGCATTTATTGAAACACAGGCTGAGACAACCCAGAAGGCAAGGCACCCACAGACAGTCTTAACAAGAGGGAGACCCAGGAAGTGGCCTAACCTTCTCCATCCCACCGGCTCTGCATCAGACAGATCCCTCCTGCACCGGCAGGCGGCGATCTGGAGCAACCTTGGAGTTTTTTTTTTTGAAATGTATAAAGGTGCAATGAATAGCAAGACCTGTCCCAGGTCAAAAAGATTTCCCCTCTGTAATGGCCCATCAACTGGGAGGTCACAGGAGGAGTTTGGCTGGGACAGGTTAACCCAAAGAAGGCAGTCAGTCAGAGAGACAAGCAAAACTCAAACAAAAATAACCCCTGGGGCAAGTGCTTCCCCGCAGCCGACCTCCCTGCCAGGAGAGGGTAGCTGTTGGGAGGGAGGACTTAGTCTCAGATTCTCAGGTTGTGGGAGACTCAGCTCGATGTTAGCCTCATTCCTTGTCTCAGGGGAAGGTCAGGCTCCCATGAAGCCCAGCCACCCTGGGTGATTGGTAGTGTCCCAGAGAGCTTGGAGAATAATACAAACGAGCCACTGTGTTTTGGAATCAAACCGGAGTTCCGGGAAGGGCTGGGAAAGACTCTCTGACTGAAGCCCAGAGGAGAACCAGGAAAACAACTCCCTAAAACGAGCAGGTGGCAGAGCGCGGCTGAGGGTCTTCCCCTCTGTAGGAACATGTGGAAGATTCCGGAAGCAAGCACACGATTTCCACTCACACCCCGTCCTGCGCTCCGGGGACAAGAACGCAGGCAGCCGCGGACTCTAAGCAAAGCGGACAGACCGGCTGCTCCCGCAGCTGAAGTTGGCCGAGCGGGGCTGGCAGGGGGCACAGGAGTCGGGCGCCATCACCGTGATGCTGCCTCCCGTGGCCACGGGGCCAGAGGCAATCTGGCGCCCCGGGGTGGTGGTGCACGTGAGACCCCCACAGGAGACTCCGCCGCGGGAGCTGCTGACGCCTGTGGGGACAGAGGGGACACAGAGGGTGAGAGGCCTGCCCTCACCTCACCAACCAAGGAGCTTCCGTATAGCAGAAGCTTCCTCCTCCGGAAAGAGGCACACTGGTTAATAACTGAGGCCCAGGTCCTCTCAGCATCTCAGCCCTTCTAGGGGGCGGGGACAGGAAGGAAGTGAGCACCCCCTACCCGGAGGGGCAAAGCAGCCACGGCCCCATTTCCACGGCCTGCAGTTCACATCGCCACCAGTTGAGGGCGCTCAGCGCAGCATTCCCTAACTTCAGCGATGCTCCCCATGAGGAGCCGGGGGAGGAGGCTACCTCCTCCCCGTCCGGAAGCATTCCAGGTTCAGTTTAGCCCATACACAAAGCCGTTTTTTTGGAGGATGTTCAAGCAGATACTTACAGACATTCACGGAGCCCACACCTTCACACAGCCTGCGGGGAAAGAAAACTCGATTAGCTAAGGACACTGAGCTGGATACCTTGAGGCAGGGACAGAGAAGGCCCTCCTGTCTACAGATACTGCCTCCCAAGGCAGGGAGGGCCCCCCAAAGTCTGCGTTTCACGATCAGGTTCTTTCTCAAACCGTTCTCGGAACACAGAATCAGACAGCCTTCTGATTTCAAGCAGAGGTGGGCGTGATGATGAACTCTGCCGGCTGCCGCCAATCCGAGCGACCCCGCACCCTGCGTAGTGCTGGTCAGGCTCATGGAAAGGAGAGTCAGATCAAATGCAGCAATGTGTGTGGAAGGGCTTTGTGCCAGTGAAGAGCTAGTGGAAGAGCATATGGAGTGCATTGTCCTGACGGTGCACGAGCCTTGTGTAGGGAGCTTCTGGAAAAATTGGGTTTGAGAGGCACACGACTTGGGCACAGGTCCTGCCTCTTGCACTTCTTATTCACTGTGGCCACGAGAAAGTCACTGCACGCTGAGCCCTATTTCCTCATCTTTGGATGTGAAAAGTGACACCTACCTCTTTGGATTGTGGAGATTAAAATGAGCATGTGGCCCGGGCCAACACATACTAAGTAACGGATAAATGATGACGATTATTGAAGCTTGAGCTGTACTAGCAGTGGGTAGAGACGTAGGAGAAACAGGGAAACAGGGTCTCCTGGTCCCAGGAGACCAGGCCCTCCTATTGGCGAGGAGATCCTCCTTAGCCCTACCTGTGCTCTTCCCCTTCCAGCAGCCGCCTGTAGGTGGCGATCTCGATGTCCAGGCCCAGCTTGGAGTTCATCACCTCCTGGTACTCCTTGAGCAGGCAGGCCATGTCCTGCTTGGCCTTCTGCAGGGCGGCCTCCAGCTCGGCCAGCTTGCATCGGGCATCGCTCAGGGCCGCCTCGCCCTGCTGCTCTGCCTCGGCCACCGCAGCCTCCAGCTTGGTCCGCTAGGAGGAAGGAGATGTGAGGGCAAGGATAAGAGAGAGAAGGCACAGCCTGGCTCACCGGAGCTGAAGGAGTGGGGGCAGGGAGAGCAGGGTCCAGAGAGAAATTACGTATCTAATGAGACCTTGAACACAGGAAGGAGATGGGGGCTTTCACCACCTTTCCCTGGCGGTGGTTGCTGTGTGGCCAAGGAGGGTGACATCAGTGAAATGGCCTATCCTGCTTCAAGTGTTGTGCGATTTGGTTGGGTCCCTGCTTCCTCACAGGCACACTGTGAAGCCTCATTTGGACCAGGCCTTTGCCCTCCTGGGGGGCAAGATGCCCAGTGCTCTAGTGTGCCTGTGCAGACTGTGATCTACATCCTCCCCCTGCCCAACCCTCCTTGTACCATACCTGGCACTTGGCATTCTCGATCTCAGCAGTCAGCCTCTGGATCATGCGGTTCAGCTCATTCATCTCCTCCTTGGTGCGGCGCAGGGTCTCCCCGTGCCGGATCACCGTGGCCTTCATCTCTTCACACTGGGGGCAAGCAGAGATGTTCCTGAGGCTCAGGATGGGAGTTTCCTCCCATTCGGATACCACAGATGGTTGGGAGATTGTACAGTGCTCAGCCTATGCAACTATACATGACAGCCCTGCTTTACCATCCAAACTGAGAGATGTCTGTCGTCTTACCATCCCTACAAATCAAAATCCTCACACAAGAGAGACCTGCTTTAATATACACCTGGCTTCCCTCCCACTGTCATGTCTAGAGGCAGGTGTCCTGTGCCCCTCACCTTGCTGCGGTACCAGGACTCGGCCTCAGCCCGGCTGCGGCTGGCGATGTCGTCGTACTGAGCCTTGATCTCGGCCACAACGCAGTCCATGTTGAGGTCCCGGCTGTTGTCCATCTTGACGATGACCGAGGTGTCGGAGATGTGGGCGTGGAGAACCTGGAGTTCCTGGGGGCCAACAGTCAATGCGTTTGGGTCTGGTGCCTGGTCTGGGCCATGGGCACCACCCTTAGGGGTAGTGTCCACTCTCTGGAGGGGGCACTGGTCATGCACGTTCCATGACACCTGCTCCGCGTGCTTCCCCTCCCCCCTTCATTCACACACAGGCACATCATAAAACAAGGAGGCTGGAAGGGGCCCCAGAGAGGAGCTGGGGACAGCCCCTGACTTAACAAACGCGAAAACTGAAGCCCCGCATGTGAAAAAGACCTGACTCAAAGTCACCCAGCTGGGTGGCTGGGGTTTGAATGCCAAGACCAGTGATTTGTCCATTCATTAAGACTCCTCTCTAACCGGAGACCCACCCTGAGCACCCCCACCCTCACATGTACACTTGCATATCTGTGTACAGACTGACACACCCCCAGACCAGCACACAGGCACACACACTGCAACAACAACTCCACAGACATGGAGAAGCCCGAGGGCCCACACACTCCTTGGTCCTCAAACACGTGTGCAAGGCTCTCCCTGCGTACATACATGAAACATGGCCCTCTCAGATATGTCCGCATGTTCTCCTGGGCTACATCATACACATCAGGTGTGCACACGGCACATGGCACACCCTTTCCCCTCTTTCTCAGGTCCCCCACCTCCCCTCTACCTGCTGTGGCTGGTCGGCAGGGGCTCCCTTACCTCATCGTAGAGGCGCTTCAGGAAGCTAGACTCCTCCACCAACGCCTCCACATTGGCCTCCAGGTCTGATTTCCGCAGGTAGGCGCAGTCCACGTCCTGGTGGTGGAGGGAAAGGCAGGGTGTGTATGTGTGGGAGGCCTCCGGGGTCAGTGTGGTGACCGTGCCCTGGCCGAGGCTGGCCAGATGGGTCCCCCTCCCTTCCTGCTCCACGATCAGCCCCCTCACCTTCTTTAGAACCACGAACTCGTTCTCTGCCGTGGCTCTCAGAGCCACCTCCTCTTCATACCTGGGTTTGGGGGGGTGGTAAAGAGGGGTCACAGCTGAGGGGTGAGGACTTGGATAATATACCAGCTTCCAGGCAAGATCTTCCAGGAATCAAAAGGGATTGAGTCCCAGAGAGTACTATCTTGTCCTCTCCAGTGTCTATTTTGTGCATTATTTTACTTGGGCTAACCCTTGGCCCAGACTGGCTTATTCCACCCCAGTCCTGCTGTTTCTGGGCTGAGACCAGGGCATGCACACGCTGTTCCCTAAATCTAAATTCCTCTGTGCATCATAGAGCCAAAGAGGGCCAGTGCCCAGGGCAGTGAGAACACAGAGCAAGCATCATAATGTGAGCTGGGCAGGGTAGGAGCACAGAAAACTGTAGAATTCCATTGGGTTTCCTCTCCTCACTCCCCATCGAAGCAGCTCTAAGACTCACGAGGGTCTTACCCTCCAAGGGGTAAAGTGGGGCCGAAGATTCTGAAGAAACACAGGCCCCACCTCAGACAGCCCCTCCCTCGGCTCCAGGCAGCCCCTGCTGCTAGACAGGCAGGATTCTTAAGCTGCTTCAAGAAGGTTGAGGGTGGAGCCTTCCTCCTCTCCCCGTGTTCGCCCTGTCCAGCCGCACTCACTTCTTCTTGTAGCCCTCCAGCACCTCCTGCACGTGGTTGAGCTCGGAGGCCAGCCTCCCACTGTCGGCCTCCACGCACTCGGCCTCCCGCCTCAGCGTCTCGATGTAGCCATTGAACAGCGGCTCCATGTTGCTCTCGCAGCAGCGCTGGTTCTGGTAGAACTGCCACTTGGTCTCCAGAAGCTTGTTCTGCTGCTCCAGGAAGCGCACCTGCCGCCCAGCGTGGAGGAAAGAGACTCAGGGGAAGCCCAGGGTGGTGCCTGGACCCCCGGAGATCTTTCTGCCCTGGGTGCTCACTGAATAGCCAGGGCCAGCCAAAGGCAAGGCATGGGGTTGAGTCTCTGTGACTCAAGGGGACTTGCTCCCGGCCTCCAGGAGGCAGTGTGGGTGTGGGGGCAAGCGCCCTGGGGCTTTAGGCTGGAGGTCTGGTTCAAGTCCAGTTCTGCCACTTTTAGTGGGCAGGTCATCTAACCTTTTGGTCTTGTTTTTCTCATTTCTAAACCAGAGATGATAATAGTGCCTCCCTTAGAGTTGTAAAGATTGAACAAGTTAATACATGAAAAGTGCTTAGAACATTTCTGACACATGGTAAATGCTCAACTAATTTAACTGTTACCTTAATTAGCAGTTCCTCGTTTATTAATTTATGCAACACTTACTGAAAGTCTAGTGTGTGGTGCTAGTGCCCATGCTAAGATACACACCCGCACAGACACACATCTATATCTATAGTTGACCTCGAACAATGCAGGGGTCAAGGGCACTGACACCTCCCTTTCCCGCCTCCACACAGTTGGAGATTTGCGTATAACTTCTGACTCCCCACAAACGTAACTACTATTAGCCTACTGTTTGACTGGAAGCCTTACTGATAACATAAATAGTCGAGTAGCATGTATTTAGTTTATGTAGTAAATATTGTATTCTTACACCAAAGTAAGCCAGAGAAAACATGTTATTAAGAAAATCACAAGGAAGAGAAAATGCATTTATAGTACTGTATTGTACTTATCAGAAAAAGTCCTCTTATAAGTGGATCTGTTCAGTTCCGACCCATGTTGTTCAAGGGTCAGCCCTATAGCTCTGTCTGTCGGTCTGTATCTACCCATCTGTCAATTACATTCCACTTTCACAACCCTTTGGGGGCAGATATTATATCCCTTCTAGTACAGATGGGGACACTGGGATGCCTAGCCCATTGTCACACAAATGGTAAGTGAGAGGAAAGGTCTGCTGTCCCTGGAGTCCCCTTTGCCTGTCCCACCAAAGTACACCTAAGCAGCTCATCTAAACGGTCTCAGCTCCAATTTGATATTTAAAAAATAAATGGAGGGGAGCCTGTGTGGCTCAGTTGGTTAAGTGTCCCACTCTTGGTTTCACTCAGGTCATGATCTCACGGTCCGTGGGTTCAAGCTCTGCATCGGGCTCTGTGCTGACAGTGCGGAGCCTGCTTGGGATTCTATTTCCCTCTCTCTGTGTCCCTCCCCTGCTTGAGCATACGCTCTCTCTAAAAATAAATAAACATTAAACAAAATGGAGATAATAATACCTACCCCCCTAGGTCATTCTGAAGATGAACTAAGCGCACCAAGAGCCCCTGCCTCCAACCCCAGAGCAGGGTCCTATCTATTCTGCCAGAACAAGGCCACGTGGGCAGAGGGGCCAGCACAAAGGGAAGGTCATGGGTAGCATTTTTGGGAGGCAGCCTCACGGCAGTGTGCTGGTTTTCACACTCTGCATCTGTGGGCTTCCTCCCACGAGCCTGGCTGCCTGTCTTCCACATTCCCAGCCCTGCATCCGTGAAGGTGGCTGTGCCAGCCCTGGCTGGTTAACTGTCATACCTCCTTGGCCACTATCATCCTGGGAGAATAATGCTAACAGCGAATGTTTATTGAGCACTTACTATGTGCCAGCATTTTCTAAGCATGGAGACATCAGTGCTCACAACCAGCATGTGAGGCTGGTTCTGTTATCCAGACAAGTCACATGCCCGAGGTCTTACACTGCTGAGGGGCAGAGCAAAGATGGGGGAGGGGTGGCGTGGCTCCGAGCCCAGCCGCCCACTTCCCTGAGCAGCCTGGCCGGGAGCCATCTGCCTCCCCCTTATCTCCCACTCTTGTAGCAGCCAGTGCCCAATCCAGTTTCTCGGGGGCACCTCAGATATTCCTGTGTGGCCTTGTCTCCGGAAGCACACAGGCACTTTAGATCACAGACTGTTTCTGGACCACTCTGGGCCCTCTGCTGTGCCTTGCTGGGATTAAGAGACAGAAACTGATCCTTTGCCTACGTTGGCCTGCCATCCTCTCCTTCCGCCGTCTCAAACCTGGCTCCACACGGTCTCCCCGACACACAGGACCTTCCCGAGGGGAGGACAGGCCAGGGCCTTCTCTGGACCATCATCCCAGGCCTCACTGACCTTGTCGATGAAGGCAGCGAATCTGTTGTTGAGACACTTGATCTGCTCCTTCTCCTCGTGCTTCACGCACTGCGCATTAGGGTCGATCTCCAGGTTGAGGGGCGTGAGGAGGCTCTCGTTGACCGACACAGTGGTGATGCAGGGCGGGCTGGGCCCGCACACGCCGCCGGAGCGGTAGCCGAAGCTGCGGCCGCAGGAGCCGGCGCGGAAGCCGCCCATGGCCATGCGGGGCCCGCAGGAGCCCAGGTTGGAGAGGCTGCGGCTCCCGAAGCCGGTCAGCCCCCGGTAGCAGGACACCCCTCGGTAGGGCGCGGCGCTGATGCAGCAGCGGTTACCAGTTTTGGGGGCCACGGCCGAGCAGGAGCTGAAGGTCCTGGTGACCCCGCATCCTGAGCTGATCCTGTAGGAGCGGCAGGACATCGTGTGCGTCTGGGCAGAGGCTGAGTGCGGCGGGAACGAGTGAGGTCTTGGGTGCGCTGCTTAGGATCCTCTGGCCTCTCTGATCCTCCTTGGGCCTTTTATTGGTGGGGAGAGCTGGGGTTGGCTGCATAAAAGGAGTGAAAAGCCATTTTATGTTGTTTATTGGCTTGGGGAGTTTGAAANCTCATCTTAAAGGTGAGCTCAGCGGCGACTTGAGGCCTCCGTAAAAGTATTGAAGATGTTATTACGGACACTGTGTTTGCACTTTTCATCTTCAAAGCTCGTTTACATACATTAAGTAATTAATTTTCTCTCAGTCTCAGATGGCCCCAACCCACACTGGGAGACGGATTTGAACTCCACAGCAGTCTGAGGTGGCTGGCGCGGGGGTGGAGGCCGGGCCACTGTCTCAGGGGGAGGGTCTAGGGCCCCAGTTCCCGGGAGATCCCGAGAACGCATTACCTCTGTCCTCCAGGCTCCACACAGGACACGTTTGCAAGTAAATCACTGTGTTTCGGGGGCTGAGGGATCAGGCACGTCGAATCCACCCAGGTAGGATTGCCTGGAAGGTGGTTCAGACCCGTGGGGCCATTTTGACCATGCTCCCTGTAGGACAGAGAGCTAGAGCCCATGGTCTCTTAGAACCTTCTGGATTCTCGACCAGAGACTCTGTTTCAGAGCCTTCGTTTCTCACCCAGCAATTTGCAAACCACTCAACTCTCAGGGGCCACAATAATGGCTACTTGGGGATAATGGGGAGGCTTTCCTTTCGGCCACTTTCGCCCACCGGATTGCAAGGATGGAGGGAGCCAATCCTGGGGTAACCTGGCTTCTGGGAACTTGCTCTGGGCAACTTCTCTTGGGTCTCTAAGAAGAAACAGGTTCTCTGAATCTCTCTTCCTTCCAAGACTACCAGCCAGAAGGGGGGCACATCTGAAACGGTCCCCCATAGAGAAAACCTTTAGAGATGGAGGAGGGAAAGTGGCTTTTTCTGCTCAGAGGACGCTGTGATTTCTGCCTCCCCGGGGGGCTGTGGGTGCCTAGGTCCTCATAACGTCCCTGCTTCCCTGTGTATCCTGGAGCCACTTATTAGGATAATGATTGCTCTTCTTTTAATGTTCACTGAGCACAAAGCTGGGGGATGTGGTCTTTGCCCCCAGGGAGGCCAGCTAGGCACCCCGGGTGTTAGGAACTTCTAGAAGAAGGGAAGAAGGGCAGAGGAATTTCCTCGGAGGGCGACAACCCCTCCAGGGAGCCTCCCAGAGACAGTCACTGCCACTGGGCAGCCCCTGCCTGCCTCCTCCCTCACACGCCTGATGTTCTGTCCTGGTCCTGTGCTCCTCTCCACAGCTGGGCCCGAAGTAAGTCTTCACCCAGGACCAGGATGATTGCTTTCTATCTCCACACTCCACGTGTGTTCTTCCAAGGAGGGCAGAGAGACTTTGGGCAATGGTAGGGAGGGGCAGGCAGCCTTACCAGCTGGCCCCCAAGGATCTTCAGATCACAGTCAGCCATGGGGGGTGCAGCTGGGGCTTAGCAACCTGGGCTGGGCAGCATAACCAAAGTCGGAAGGACTGGTAGAGGATGCTTCCCAGTTGTGCAGCTCTGGGGACCTTCTTACTGCTCTAAGCTTTTGTTTCCTTGACTGTACTGTGGAATTCATCCTTCCCTTCTAGGATTGTTGGGAAGGTTACATGCATAAGACACAAGCGTGTGCTTCCCTGAATAAAGGAAGGGGATTTGCTTCCTATCAGGAATGTCCTTACCACCCCCTGCACCCCTCACCCGGCAGAGAGTGGGTGTACTTCCTGCCCCACCCATGGTCTTCACCTCCTCTGCACCTTTATGACTTCTTTACCCTTTCAAGGCTGCTTTTAATGTTTCCTTTAACCTGATTTCACTAGTATAAAAATTTGGGGTGGAGTCTGGGGGTGGAGAGAGGAGGCTAAGGAGTGTGATTCCCAGTACCCNCTGGGTCCAGGGATGTATTCTGGCACCTTGGACAGTGAGCTCCTGACTGCCTATTGTGTAGACCTGGATCTGGTGTATGGGCCAAAAAAGATTCGGGCCCTTTGAACATCGTGGGGGGTCGGGGGGAGGGAGGATGGGTGGGTGTGGGAGGTGGAGAGTGGGTGGACCTTCTGCTCAGCCAGCTTGGAAAGCCCACAAAACCCCTCTTCTCAACTCTCATAAGCCTCGGCTCTCCTTCAGCTTGTTGAAGAGGATGAAGCTAGATCCATTTCTGCCTCTCCTTGGGGACAGGAGGGCAGGAGGGAGTGGAGGCTTTGTTCCAGAGGGAGGCTCCTGAGTCAGCTGCTCTCCATTGCCTCCAACACACACACACACACACACACACACACACACACACACACACACACACTCACACACACACACACACACACACACACACATACACACACAGGTTCCAAACATCTGCCTCGAATTGGGCCTGGGCACAGAAGATGGGGAAGGGGTGGTTGGGGGGATTCAGGAGATGTGGGGAACAAGGGCTGGAGGGCTGGAGTGTGTCAGGAGGGAGGGCAGGCCCCAGCCTGGCAAAGGATGTGCTCATGGGCGCTGGGCCAAGTTTGCATCGCTGCAGCTCACAGCCGAGCCCAGGGCCAGTCGGGGCTGCTGGGGAAGGCTATCCGCATGGTGGTTTGGACTAGAGCCGCTGGGCTGGAAAGGGAGGCTACGTTCTCAGTGAGGCTGTTCCTAGGGTGTCTGGGGCAAGCGAGAAACTCACAGGCCACGGCAGTCTGACACACCAGCCCTGGAAGTTTATGTAGACCCATGGGACCTGAGCCTTTGCTGTCTAGTTCTTCCCAAGAAAGAGACAGAGAAGCCATAGCCCAATGCCTGGCTCTACTCATCATCTGTGACCACCTCTGCTTATGGGATCAACTCTGGGTGGGAGTCGACCTCCCTTCACTGACCTTCTCATTTACCGCCACTGTGCCCTATAGGTTCCCTGCATCTCTCTCCCTACGTCCAAGCCTCCTCTCTGGTCACACCTTTGCCTGGAATGTTCCTAAATGGCTGGCCACCTCTTCCAGGAAGCCTTTGCGAACTAGTCAGAGGGAGGCTGTGATTTCTCTTCTGTCTCAGCAGGCAGCTCATAAAATGCCCTTTTTGGGGCTTCCCAGGTAACTCCAATTATCCCCCTCCACACCCACTTGTCCTGGGTGCTGTCATTCATCACCCTCTTTGGTCCTGTCCCTTCCTGCTCCCATATCTTTTGAAGGTCACACCCAGTGTCAGGAATGTGCACTTAATAGCCCACATCTTTCCTACAATGTAAAATGCTCCCAAGAGGTCACTTCTTCCAGGAAGCCTTTGAGACCTAGTTGAGCGAGAGAGATGCTTTACCCCACCCTGGAGACCCAGGCAGCAGCCACAGCTCCACCTGAATCTGCTCTGCTCCTGGTTCTCATCTTCCGAAGTTTCCCCAGATGCCTGTCACTCACACACCTGCCCACAGATGCCCATCAGATGGCCCACAGATGGGCCATCCTCCTCCTGAGTGCTGCGTAAATGGGAATGCTTGTTAGGGCTCATTACCTCCCTTCCCTTCTGCTCTCCCTATGGTGCTTAAAATCCCCCTGCTTCTAGGAAGGCTTCCTGGATTTGTCCAAAGATAAAGGAGCACTGACATCTTCCAATCCTGTCCCATATGCCCTTATAGCTAGCTGCCTGCTGGCTCCTGCAGTTTTGGATTTCTATCCATCGGGGCTCTCTCATGGACCATCTTTCTATCCTTCCTGGATGGCTGATTCTCTGGAATCAACCCTGATGGAGTCCCTTTGGACAAGACCTGTCCTGAGCAGGGCTTTGGTGGCTGCCCGCTGCCCACACAGCTCGTTCAAGTTGAGTATCACCCATCGTGTCTGCTGGCCTTCTCCACACTTTTTAGTTTTGGAATTGACACCATGTCCTGGTGCTGGGACACAGATCTTTAAGGGTCTTCTAGCCCCATAACACATTCTTCGGCTTTTATAAGACTTGGGGGCATGAGTCACCACCCTGTGTGAGAAGAGTAAGGTCTGAGCAGCCGGGAGGAGCTCGGTGACCCACTGGGCTGTCCTCAGTGCATCCAGGGTTGGGGGTGTGGGGTGGGGAGGCCCCCATGCAGTCAGTACAGATGCTCCTAGGCCTGCCCATCTTCCCTCTCACAGGCTTCCCTACCAGGAACTGCAGAAAGCCCCATTGTTTCTTCGCGAACCCTATCCACACGCCTTCCTGCAGGTGGCCTTCCCTGCTGGCTCTGCTGTTCCCTGTGGCCACTCTGGGTCAGTTCATCAGTTAATACAAGGACTCTAATTTCAGCATCAGACCTTAGTAATGGTTTGGTTTCTTCTTGTGTTAAAAAATTTTTTAAACTTTTTTATTTATTTGGAGAGAGACAGAGACAGTGCACGTGGGGGAAGGGCAGAGAGAGAGAATCCTAAGCAGGCTCCGAGCTGCCAGCACAGAGCCTGACATGGGGCTTGAACTCACGAACCATGAGATTGTGACTTGAGCTGAAACCAAGAGTCAGACGCTTAACCAACTGAGCCACCCAGGTGCCCCCTTCTTGTTTTTTTTTTTTTGTTTTGTTTTGTTTTTTAGCACTCAAACCATTTCCCTAAATCTCAACAGAAAAACAGCTATCTAAAGCTATATATACAACCATGTAACTCTATACCTATGCCTATAATTATATATATTTATTTATAAAACACATAAGATTGGCATGTGGCTTCCCTGGGTGCCCTGCTCCCCTCCACTCTGTTCTCAACTCCTAGAAAGACCCCTTCAAATATGAAGTTGGAGCCTGTCACTCCTCTGTTCAAATGCTTTGGTGATTCCCCATTTTGCTCAGAGTAAGACATAGTCCTCAGGATGCCCAACAGGGTCCTGTACCACCTGACCCGGTCATTCCCTCTTTCACGTCATCTTGCTCTTGGCCACCACACTGGCTTCCCGCTGCTCCCCAACATGCCTGCAACACTCCTAACTCAGGGCCTTTGTACTGGCTGTCCCTTCTGCCCCAAATGCTCTTCCTTCAGCCTCAGGCTTGCTCCATTGCTACCTCTGGGTCTTTTCTCCCCTTCAAAGAGGCTCCCTGATGGTTCTTTATATAATGACAATATGGCCTCCCATCCCCTGGGCATGCTTTGTCAGGCTTATCTTGTTCTGATCTTTTTCTTCCCCATAGCACTTAACACCTTCTAACATACTCAATAATTGAATTATTTATTCTATTTATTGGTTATGGTCAGTCTTTCCTCTTACTCCCCATGAAAGCAAGAGAAAACAAGTGGACAGGAGCAAAGATTTGTCTGTTTTGTTCATTGGTGGTCCCCAAGCACTTAGAACAGCACTGGGAATATAGCAAATGCTTAGTAAATATTTGTTGACTGAGTGTATGGGTTAGAGATGCTTTGGACATTTTAGATATTTGATGTTGGCAGAAAATGTCACCTTGTGGGAAGACCTGGCCTTTTATCCCTGAGGAGCACACCCAGTTTGAAGCCCTCAGGGGTCGGAGCCCACCATGGCTTATTCTTGTGTGAAGGCAGTGGTTTGCCGAACACCTGTGGGAACAAAGACCGAAAGAGACACAGAACGGTGTAAACAGGGCTATGCTGGGCTGGTGAGAGAGAGGATGAGTTTTTTTTTGTTAAAGAGGCTATTCATCGTTGTAATATTTGTGTTCCAAGCACAATTTGGGAGGATAAAATTGTTTTAAAAGATTCTAAACTGCCCACAAGAGCATTTGGCCAATATAGTTGGAAAATCCCGTGTGGCGCCTCCTGGAAGGTTGGCGGCCAGCAGAGGGCAGCAAACCCCCACCGCTGGGCCCGCTGAGCCCAGGATGCAGAGCCGGAGAGGCCGGCTAGAAGGCGCCAGAAACAGTCTGCTGACTCTTGAGCATCCGCCCATGTTTGGTACGGGACTGGCGGAGCTGCTGAACACAGCTACTCCCCATTAGTCATAAAACTAGAACCACCGCCACGGCCATTATGAAAACAATAGCAGCCATTTGCTGTGCACCCACTGTGCGCCCGGCTAGGTGCTGAGTGCCTCAGTTATGTCACTGTGTGTCACCTCCACAATGACTCTTTGAAGAAGGGGATATTTTCCCACTTTACAGACGAGGCAAGAGTCTTATTAAGATTGACACAACAGCAATGTGGTGACTGGTGTGGGCTCTGGAATCAGAGTGCCTGTGTCCGCCACTCACTCAGCCTCTGTGGGACTTGCTTTTGTCATCTGTCAAATAATCATAAAAAGATCTTAAGAGGGAATAATAGAAGTACCTACCACGTAAGGTTATTGAAGCAATGAAGTGAGTTAAAGCATGAAAAATTCCTGCCTTTATTTATGACCACCGGTCACACAGCTAGTAAGCGGAGCACCTGGGATTTGTACTGGCTCTTCCTACACCAGAGTCTATGGGTTTGAACCCTATGTGATCCTTGGGAGAGAATTTTAGGGGGAAAGTTGACCTCTTAACAATATTGTGTCTTCCAGTGCATGAAGAGCGTCTCTCTCCATTTATTTGTCGTCTTTGATTTCTTTCATTGTTGTTTTGTGATTTTTCAGCACACAGATAGATCCTTCCCATACTTTGTAAAGGCTTATGCCAAAACAGTTCATTTTGGGAGTGCTATTGCAAATGGTACATAAAGAACGTTTAATTTCCAACTGTTCTTTGCCTGTACATAGAAAGGCAGTCAGTCGGTTTTTGTATCCTGACCTTACATTCTGCAACCTTGCTAAACTCGCTTATTCGTTCTAGGAGGTTTTCAAAAAAATCTTCCTTGGGATTTTCTATGTAGAAAATTATGTCTTCTGAAAATAGAAACAGGGGCGTCTGGGTGGCTCATTTGGTTGAGCGGCCGACTTCGGCTCGCTCAGGTCATGATCTCATGGTTTATTGTGGGTTCGAGCCACGTGTCTGGCTCTGTGCTGACAGCTCGGAGCCTGGAGGCTGCTTCGGATTCTGTGTCTCCCTCTCTCTCTGCCGCTCTCCTGCTCGTGCTGTCTCTCTGTCTCTAAAAAATAAATAAGTGTTAAAAAAAAAAAAGAAAATAGAAAGAGTTTTGTATCTTCCTTTCCAATCCATATGACTTATTTTTCCTTTTTGTCTTATTTCACTGGCCCGGCCAGTTTGTGTGCTGCTAAGAGTGGTGTGAGCAGTTACCTTGGTCTTACCTGGTCTCAGGGAAGAAAAACGCAGCATCCTTTCACCATTAAGTTCGCTGTTAACTGAAGGTTTGTTGTTTATTGCTTTCTGTCTTTGTAGGTACCATTCTCCAGGTTAAGGATGTTCCCATCTATTCCTCATGTGCTAAGACTTTTTATCAGGAATGGATGTCACATTATGTCAAATGCTTTTTTGCATATATTAAGGATAATCATATGACTTTCTTTCTCTTTACCCTTTTGATATCATGAACGACATTAGCAGATTTTTGGAAGTTGACCTAGCCTTGCCTATGATAAACCCTACTTGTCACGGACGTTATTTTTTTATTTGTTGCTACATTCAATTTACTACTATTTTGTTGATGAAGACTTTTACAGTTATATTCATGAGTGACATTGGTTTTCAGTCTTCTTCTCCTTTTTTTTTTTTTTTAAGAGAGAAAGAGGGAAGGGGACAGGGGGAGAGAGAGAATCTTAAGCAGGCTCCGTGCTCAGAGAGAGCCCACAATTCCGGGGTCATGACCTGTGCTGAAATCAAGAGTCGGACACTTAACCAACTGAGCCACCCAGGCATCCCCAGTCTTTTGTTCTTTTATGTCTTTGTGTCTTTGCCTGGTTTTGATATCAGGCTAATGCTGTTCTCATTAAAGGAATTAGGAAATTTCCTTCCCCTTATGTTTTTTGGAGGAGCCTGGATCGGATCTTCCTTGAATGTTTGATAGACTCTCACTACCAGTGAGAGTAGTAGGGCCTGAAGGTTTTTTGTTGTTGTTGTTGTCGTTGTGAGATTTAAAACTGCACGTTCAGTTTCTTTAGTAGACCTACAGGTGTTCAGGTTGGACTGGTTACACAATTTATGAGGCTCAGTGTAAAATAAAAAAGCAGGCCCTGTTGTTAAAAATTAAGAATTTCAAGAATTTTCAAAAATTTAACATTTCAAGATTGTAATGACAACAATCAGTTAAACCGTGCTTGGAGCATTCTATGGTGTAGGGCCTGTGCGATTTTGCACAGGACACACACTAAGAGTCCTGGTCGCAGTTTTGAAGTGTGTGTGTGTTGGGGGTGGTTTTCCCACACTTGGAAGCAATTCTTGGACACCAGCTGGATATCCTACGATTCAACTCAGTTCGGGCACTATTTACCTAGAGATAGCATCAGATTCCGCAAGTTAAGGGTTCAGCCCTACAGCACCCCCTCCATGTCCCCCTCACTCCTGCTTTAGTTTCCTGTTGCAAGCCCAGGTTATCACCTGGACTTCTGAGCAATCAGCTATAGATTTGAGCTTCTAACAACCCCCTCTTTGGATCCTGTCTATTTGCTAGAGCAGCTCACAGAACTCAGAGAAACATTTTATATACTAGATTATTGGCTTATTATAAAAGGATGTAACCCAGGAACAGCCGGATGGAAGAGATGCATAGGGCGGGGTGTGGAAGAGATGCAAAGGCATGGGGCTTTGCCACTCCCCCCATATCTCCGTGTGTTCACCAACACGGAAGCTTTCTGAACCCAGTCCTTTTAGGTTCTTATGGAGGCTTCAGAACACCGTCCTGATTGATCCATTAAACCTCCAGCCCCTCTCCCCTCTCTGGGAAGTTCCAACCCTCTAATCACTGGTTTGGTTTCCTGGCAACTAGCCTCTCTCCTGGGGTACAGGCTAAAGGTCACCTTATTAATGTAACAAAAGGCAACGTTATCAATCTCCTTGCTTAGGAAATTCCAAGGGTTTTAGAAGCCCTATGCCAGGAAGGGGCAAATCCTAATATCTATTTCTTATTATAAATCACAATACCACACATACTTATAAAACTGGCCCTGTTCTTGGATTATCTATTTCATCTTGAATGAGATTTGGTAACTTGTGTTTTTCAAGAAATTAATCCATTTCCTCTAAGTTCCTAGATTTATGGGCATAAAGCCGCTTGTAATATTCCTTTATTATCTTTTTAATATCTGGAGTGTCTGTAGAAATGTCCCTCTTTCACTCCTGATAGTGCTAATTTTTGTCTTCTTTCTCCTGCTCAGTTTGGCTAGGGGTTTCCCCATTTTACCAGTCTTCGGAAAGAACCAGCTTTTCTGTTGCGTTACATTATTGTCATTCTGCTTTTCACTGTCATTGTTTTCTGCTCTTATCTTTCTTATCTCCTTCCTTCTGCTCCCTCTGTTTATGTTGCTATTCGTTTCCTACTTTCTTAAGAGGGAAGCTTAAATAATTGATTTGAGACCCTTCTTCTATTCTAACTTAAGTATCCAATGTGACAAATTTCCCTTGAAGCACTGGATTAGCTGGATCCTAAAATTTTAATATGCTGTGTTTCCATTGCCATTCAATGAAAATATTTTCTCACTTCCCTTGTGACTTCCTCTTTGATTTGTGTGTTATTTAGAAGTGTGTTGCTTGATTTTCAACTATTTGGAGGTATTCTCCAGATATGTTTCTGATACTGGTTTATAATTTTAATACCACTATGGTCAGAGAACATGCTTTGTATGGGGTTGACTTTTTAAAACTTGTTAAGATTTGTTTTATGGCCCAGAAATGGGCTATTTTGGTGAATGCTCCCTGTTTTCACTTGAGAAGAATGTGTAATTTTTCTATTTTGGGGTGGAATGTTCTATAAATGTCAATTAGGTCAGGTTCATTAATAGTGTGGTTCAAGTCTTCTGTATTCCATTGATTTTCTACTTGTTCTGTTGATTACTGAGAAAGAAGTGTTTAAATCAAGTATGATCATGGATTTGCCCATGTTGCTTTTCAGTTCTATCACTTTGTGGTTTATGTATTTCAAAGCTCTGTTATTAGGTGCATATGCATTTAGAATTGTTATGTCTTCTTGCCGAACTGCCCCTTTTAACTATATATATATGTATATATATATATGTATATATATGTATATATATATACATATATACACACACACACACACACACACNATCATTCCAGGTTTTTTTGATTATAAAAAACTTTGGTATGTTTGGAACATTTACATCATATGTGATTATTAACATGGTTTTACTTAGAGTTACCATTTTATTATTTGTTTTGTTTTGTTCCTTCTGATTTTTGTTTTTCTGCTACCCCTTTCCTGCCTTTTTTGGATTATTTGAATATTAAAAAGTATTCCTTTTAATTTATCTATTGACTTTGAATATTTCCCTTTAGTATTATTTTTTTAATGAATGACTATTCTAGAGATTACAATGTACATAATCCAATGTTTCACAGTCTCCTGGAGTTAATTTGTTACTTTATGCAAAATGTTATAGTTGTCATAGATATTCATCTACATACATTGAACCCCCCAACAATGTTATAATTTTTGTTTTTAGTGGTTATATATATATATTAAAGAATATGAGAAGGAAAATAGTCTTTTATATTTATCCAATATTTACCATTTCTGTTGCTCTTCCTGTATTCCTGAAGTTCTGTGTTTTTCTCTAGTATCATTTTCTCTTATTCTAAAAGCCTTTGCCTTACTTTTAGAGTAGGTCTGCAGGTGCCAAATTCCCTTAGTTTTCTTTCATCTGGGAATGTCTTTTTGTTTTTGTTTTTTGTTTTTTTCCACTTCTTAAGGATACTTTTGCGGGCTATAGAAGTCTGGGTTGATGATCCCATCCTTCTCAGCACTTTAAAGATGTTTTCCCACTTTCTTTAGTCTTTTGTAGTTTCTAATGAGAAATCTGTTGTACATAGATATACATAATGTGTCATTTTTTTCTCTAGCTATGTCATTTTTCTCTAATTTAAAAATGTTTTTCAATATTATTTTCTCTTTATTTTTCATATTGGATCATTTATATTGCTATATCGTCAAGTTTTTTATTTTCTTTTGTCCCCTCCTTTTTGCTGTGGAGCCCATCAATGGTTTTTAAATTTTATATGTAATATTTTTTAGTTCTAACATTTCCATTTGGTTCTGTTTTTATAGTTTCTATTTTCTGCTGATAATCCTACCTTTTAATTCATTTCAAATGTGTTTAGTGTTATCTTATGAAACACCATTATAATAGCAATTTAAAATCTCTGTGTGATAATTCCAATATTTGTATTACCTTGGGATTAGTATCTGTTGATTTTCTTTACCCCTTGAAAATTGGTTACATTTTCCTGCTTCCTTGATATAAAAGTAATCTTAGATTGTATATGGAGCATTTTAAATATTATGATGTATAGACTCTCGGTCCTGCTAAAATCTTCTGAAGAATTTTATGTTTTGTTTTGTTTGTTTTAGTAGGGAATCTGCCTACCTAGGTTCAGACTGAAAGTTCTCCATCTGTGGGAAGTGGTTCCAAACTTAGTTCAATTTTCCAAGCCTTTCTTTGCTTGCTGATTTGTGTATGTCCTGTGTCTGTTCCACTTAGGGGTTTGTCTGAAACATGTGCAATGATTTAAATCTTACTTCAGTTTTCAAAGCTTTGGCATGCTATTTGTGTTTCTCATGCATGCGTAGCTCAAGGGAGAGCCCAAAACTTATACAAGTGTGGATTAACACGCAGAGGAATCCTCTTTTTCAGATTTCCTCTCTCAATCCTTCCTCTGTGAGGTCTCTTTTCCTGGCTCCTTCTTCCAGAAAGATCAGGTTTCTCTTGGAGTTTTTACTGCTATCATGGCTGCTGCACAGCTTCATGACTGGAATCTGCTCTCAGGCCAAAGCCATGAGAGAAAAGAGGAAAACATGAGGATTACCCCTTCATATTTTCCAGTCCACAGGGGCTCCCTTTCCTGCTTCCCCTGGTTAAAAAGATGGTATTTCTATTAGAGTTATAGTTGATCATGCTGATGGCTCACAGCCTTACCATGAGGACCTGCCATGTGAGCACGGGGAAAAGAGAAACATGGCTGCTTCTTCACTTGTGTCTTCCTGCCATGATATGCCAGCTTTTATTTACTTTTCATAGTCCTCTAATAGTTGTTTTGGATTTTATCCAGGGTTTTTAGTTGTTATCAGTGGGAGAGACAGGCTATAATAAATAGGCTTACTTAATCATGGATGCAACTGGAAGTTGACTTAGTTTTAACAGGATCGCCTTGGCTGCTTTTTGAGACATGCTGAGGAAAGGTGAGAGGGAAAGCAGAGGGTCCAGATAGGAGGCTACTGCAGTAGTGCAGGCAAGAGTGGACCTCAGTGGTAGTCATGGGGGTAGTGAGAAGCAGTTGAATTCTGGATATTATCGGAAGATTAAGTGGATAGGATTTGCCGATGGATTCATGGGGATGTAAGATAGAAAAAGGGTTTAAAGATGTCTGTAAAGTGTTTTTTTCCCTTAAGCAACTGAATGGAGATGTTGTTAGTATGGAAGGAGCAGTATGGAGGGGGAAGAAGGAAGGTGAAGAGCTTATTTTTGGATGTTTTTAGTGTGAGATGCCCATTAGATATACAAATGGAGATGTCAATAAGCGATCCGTTATATACCAACCTGTATTTAATGGAAGGTGTGGGCTGGAGATACAAACTTAGGAGTCATTGACACACGGATGACGTTTAAAACCATAATACTGACTGGGTGAGATAACCTATGGGGTAGAATACAAAGAGAAGAGAAGAAACTAGTGATGGGAGCCTGAGGAGTCCCAGTATTGGCTTGCTGTCTGGTCCTAGAGATTGGAAGCCATGCTGTCCAAGGGGCATGTGTCAGTCAGGGTCCAATCGGGGGATAATACTGCACAGCATCTTGAACAGGGGAAGTTTCATATAGATAATATTAGGGCTGGAATCATGAAAGAATGGCTAGTAAGAAGTCCAGAGAACTCTAGAGAGTATAGAATGACAGATGTAAGGGACAGTCACTACCGCTGGGCCCCCAAAGAAAAGCCATCATTGAGCAGCTCCTGGTCTCATTGGAGAGGGCACAGTTGCTGCTCATTGGATTCCAGGGAAGTCACTGTGATGCCATGTTATTGGAACTTGCTGGAAATCTCCCATCCAGAACTTAGGAAAAGTCTACCTTCTAGGATGTTGGGGAGAGCTTTTTAGGAAGAGGTATTCTGCTGGAGGCACTGGCTATGAAATTGCCCATGAGGGGTGCTGGGGAAGCTCCTGGCTGCTGCTGTGGATTGTGGGAGCCTGACATTATAGCAGTTGTCTGGATATAGGAATCTGGCAATAGAGAAACTTGAGAGAGCTCAGTGGAAGGAAATCCTACTCCTATACTGTCTCTCTAGTGTCTCTGGAAATGCCTACCGGCAAGGCTTAATTAATATGATGCCAGCTAGCAAAAGAATATATTTAGAGAGATCAGATTCATTTTCATGGAGGAGGCAATAAGGGTGAATTTGGAGCTCAGGCAATAAATGGATAACTGCCACAGGGTAGACGAAGTGTGGCTGAGGAGAGGCACAGAGTCTGGGCAAGGGCCCTTTGCCATTGCTGCCACCCAAGGGGTGTGTGTGACTTCACATGATAGCAGGTGAAGTGGGTGGTGTGGAGCTCCTGTAAGCAGGAGGGTGGGTGGCTGGTGAGTCCAGGGTCAGGCAGGCCTTCGGCTGTGAGCAGAGCAACGTGCAAGTTCTTGGGTTGCTAAGGTGTGGACAAGGCAGCATCATAAAGATGAATGGTATGCTTCCTGCTCTCTGAGAAGGAGGACTCTCGAGGTGAGAACGCACCTGGGCCGGCTCCCGCCCCCACCTGTGCTGTCCCTTGCAGGCTATGCTATCTTCAGCCCCAGCGACATCCGACTCTGACCTCCTGGTTTTTGCACACCCTGTTTCCTCTGATTGGAGCACTTCTTCCTTGTCAGTATGGCTAATTCATCATCCTTCACATCTCTGCTGTGACCTGACATCCTTCAGGAAGCTTTTAATAATGCTCCAGGTCTAAGCTGGGCCTCTCCTCTGTGCGTTGCAGCATGGATTCCACTCTTAACACAGCACTTAGCATATCAAGTCATAAGTGCTTGTTCACCTGTCCATCTGAGCCTGGATGATAAGCTCTTTGAGGGCAAGGACCAAATCTTATGCACTGCTGTTTTCCTGGCACCATGCCTGAGAAGTAGTAAGCATTTATCAAATTTATCAAATGTCTAGTGGATGAACGAATAAAGGATGAGAGCCAGCGTGGGGTGCACAGAACAGATGGCACAGAACACTCAGGGCTTGTATGCCATGTTAAGAAGTTTGGGCTCTTACTGGAAGGCAATGGGGAGCCACTGAGGGCTACAAGTAAGGGAGAGCCATGATCAGTTTTCTATGTGATTAAGGCCTTCCTGACAGCATCATGGTGAGTAAGCTGGATGGAGACAAGAGTGAGGACAGAAAGATGAGGTCCAGCAATGATCCAGGGCTGCGGAGGCCGGGGAATAGGTGGAAGGGTTCGTGTTGGGCATGAGGTACAGGGCACTTCTCTCCAGGAGAGAAGTGAGCTGCCGGGCACTTGTTCTCAGGGCCTTTGCTGCATTTTTCCTCTCCCCCAGTGAGCTGTGAGGCCCTCCAGGGAGGGTTCCCAGTCCTCTTTCCTCTGTGCCTCCTCTGTGCCCATGAAGCAGCCTCTGCCCTTGGCAAGTCCCCAGGGGGCTGGCCTAGTGGAGTCTAGGAGGCAATCTCCCTCATCAGCAGTGTGATCCAGAAGGAGAGGCCAGAGTCCTAGTGATGTTAGCTTGGCAAGTTTATTGAAAACCCAGCAACGCAAAGAACAGTATAAACAGGCACCCTGTCCCACCCCCGGCCCCCCTGGAGCTTGCAGACATAAACCTGCTACAGCTGGGGCTGGGGCTCCTTCACACCACCCACAGGGACGGGGCGCATGCAGCTTAGCAGAGCCCACCTCTCCATCTGCAGCCCAGCCACCTTGTGCCCTCACATGCTGGAATTAAACCGACGACCCTGGGAGAGAAGCAGCTAGGACATCTGCCACTTGGAGAAGAACCATCTCAGGGGACTTAGGGATCCTTAGGTCACGAAGGACTGTGCATCCTTCTGGGTGAGGAAGAGAAGGAAAGAACCTTCTCCTGCCAGGGAAAGGAAGAAGAAGGGATAAAGGACAGTGGGCTAAAGACACCTGCCATGTGGACAGCCAACTCTCCATTCTCCAAATTAGTCCAAGGCATGGATGGCATTGCTGCCCAAGCATATTTTGTTTTGGCTTTGGATCATTCCTTTCCTCCCCTGCACGCTGATTTGTGTGACTGTATTGAGTGCGCATTTCTTTAGGCTGTTCAACTGAAGGGTGAAGAGTGATCCAAAGGACAGAAATGGGGAGTCAGGGAGAAGCCAGTGTACTGGGGCTGCGGACAGAGTGTCTAGGTGGTGAGAAAATTGCCCTAATCGCTGGTTGGATCAACCCCTGGGGAGGGCACTGTTGCCTTCCTGGCAGGAGGGGTAGCTGGAGTCTCTTCTGGCCCAGAGTCCAGATGCCTCTGGACAGAAGCAGGTGACATTGAGATGGCTCTTCCCTGGGTAGTGGCTGGCTGGCACTGGCCTCTCAGTACTTGCTCCGGCGGGAGGTGGTGGTAGACACGAAGCGGACGCTGGAGCTGCGGCTGCCGCGACCCCCACTGCAGCTGCTGAAGCCCCCCTCGGTGGGCAGGGGACAGGGGACACTGGGGACACAGGCTTCGCTTGTGAGCACGGAGCCACCCTGGGAGCTTGCGCTCAGCAGGTCCCCACAGGCCGTCATGACCCGGGTCCCACTCAGGCTGGAGCCGCAGGCACCGCTGGACCTGATGCTGCTGCTGCCCGAGAAGGTGACCCCGCCACGGGAGAGTGTGGAGGTGGCCATCAGGGGTTCAGGCCCGCACACCACGGCACCCCGGGAGCTGCTCACGGCTGCAGGAGAGAGGAAATCGTCAGCGAGGTGGGCTGCCACTCCTGGGGCCCAATTCTCCAATGAACTCCCTACTGAGGGGGGCAGAGGCGGGGACAGGACTGGTGGCATCAGGGGAAGTGCTTGGGCAAGTGGTTCCTATTGTTCACATAGATGACACCCATTTTTCCTTCCTCTTGTCTGAGTGACTCAACGGCTGTGACTTGCCACTGAAGTTAAACATTCAGATTAAAATGGAAGAATTCAGCCAATTCCTCAGGTTGCATATAGCCATAAGCTGGCTGTCATTTATATATGGCTGAAGTCAGGTTGGGCATGAACTGGATTATCCAGATACTGGAGCAGTAGTTCCTATGAAACTTGGGACTTTTCTCTCTTGATTACATCATGTCCTTTGGTGGTCCCTACATTGTCCCTCCAGTAAGAGTCTCTTGTCATTTCCCCTCCAACCCAGTGATGGCTCTGCTCTGTAGCCTTCTGGTATCCCCTGGGCCTGCCTCCATATCCCAGGACTCCAGTCCAACTAAATCTTGCTTAGATCAGCCCCATCTGTGGAGGGGGCTCCCTGCTCCTTTCCTCTCCTTTTTTTTTACAAAAAAAATGTTTATTTTTTGAGAGAAAGAGAGAGAGAACAGAGATGGAGAGATGGAGGAGCAGAGAGAGAGAGGAAGAGAGAGAATCCCAAGCAGTCTCTGTTCTATCCGCCCAGAGCCTGACATGGGGCTCAATCCCATGAACCATGAGATTATGACCTGAGCCGAAATCAAGAGTCAGATGCTTAGCCAAGTGAGCCACCCAGGTGCCCCTCCTTTCCTCTCCTTTTACCAGAATCCTTCCTACCATCTGTGACCTCCACTCAAGCGTGACCTCTTGCAGAAGGCCACTCCTTGCTGCCTCCCCTCTCTGAGGGCTGGGCCATCCGAGGACAAGTAGCTCTGACTGCCTGACTCACCCACTATAGCACTCAGCTCCACGATGCATCTGTGTAGATTTATACTTTGGGACCAGAAATCTAGGGTTGAATTCTGGATGTGCCACTGACTAGCCTTTGTGACTTTTGGAAAACAACATATTTTCTCTAGGTGAATAAAAAGTGGGTGTTAATGCCTATTCCTCTCCTTAGGGCTTTGTGGGTTAGGTTGACAATGGATAGGGCTCATCTTCTAAAGAAGATTATAATTCTAGAAAGCAAGGGCTGGTCTTGCCTTCTCTGTGCTCCCCCCGCCCCCTGCCTCCACAGTGTCCAGCATAATTCCCTGCACACTTTGGCCACCAATGATATTTTGTCTGGCAGCCGCAGCAGGGAAACATCCGCTCATCCTCGTCTCATCCCAGCCATGGGGACACAGGCCACTCATTGGCACAGATCCTTTCATTCCATCTCTGGCCTTTGTCCCTGAAGGACAAGACCACTTAGAAGAAAAAAAGCTGACTCTCTCCCAGAACCCTCTCCCATCTATTAGGCCCTGCAAACCTTTGTGATTGCTTAGCCCTGGGGAAGGAAAGCTCTGGGGAAGTCTCGGACCTCAGCTAAGGCGGTGCACCCAGGCCAGGAGCTTGCCTGGTCCTTGCTCCCCTGACTGTCGTGGCCAACCCAGCCCTGGGCTCCCGATCCCAATGTGGGTCTGGGCTTAAAGGAAATTTGCAGAGCCCCAGGAGGGAAATATGAAGAAGAAAAAACTTAAGATCCTTACATATGTTTACTGGTCCAACACCTTCGCAGATCCTGGGGACAGAAAGCAATAAGTCAGCTCACAAGCAGTGCTGTTCCCTGAAAACTTGCTATCAGAAGGGTTTTCTTGGCAGAATGGACCAATGGTTCTTACCCCTAGCTATATAAGCATCCTGGGAGCTTTGGAAAAAATACACGTTCCTAGACTCTGCCCCAAAACCACTGAATCAAAATATTTGAGGAAATGTGTTATTATATTTTTTTAAACAGATAATCAATTGGGCAAAACTCCCTATGATTCTGGTGCAGCTTGTGCACAAACTTCCATGTAGGGGGTAAAAATCTAGAATCTTCTTCTAACTCCTTGGAAAGGGCAACCAGACTGGACCAATGTTTGCAGAGAAGATCTTGTTACCTCTAGAGAATGCTCAAGTTAGCAATTCTTCACCTGGTTCCCTCCCCCACTGAGTCTAGATGTCTAAGTCTGACCTCAGACCCTCCTGCAGCACTGAGAGCTCTCACCGGATCTCCTCGCCCTCCAGCAGGCGCCTGTAGGTGGCGATCTCGATGTCCAGGCCCAGCTTGACATTCATCAGTTCTTGGTACTCTCGCAGTTGCCGGGCCATGTCCTGCTTGGCCTGCTGCAGGGCACCCTCCAGATCAGCCAGCTTGCACTTGGCATCATTGAGGGCCGCCTCGCCCTGCTGCTCAGCCTCGGCCACCGCGGCTTCCAGCTTGGCTCGCTGCAGGAAGGGCAGTGTACAGGTGGGCTCTGGTGGGGACCAGGGGATCCCCAGGTGAGGTTAGAAACACTGCCCCTCCCTGTCCTCCCCTCTCCTTTGCCCACCTGAGCCTTGGCATGCTCGATCTCTGCCTTCAGTCTCTGGATCAGGCGGGTCAGCTCATTGATCTCATTCCGTGTGTTGCGCAGGTTGTCACAGTGCTGGCCAGCTGTCACCCGCATCTCCTCATACTGGGGGCAAGCAAGGGAGGTTATGAGGGTCCAAAGTTTAAGTCAAGACCACAACCCCAATTGAGTTGGGGGCCTTAGACCTCCACTGGGTCCACTTCATTGTACATGAGTCTTACTCTGGGGCTGCCCACACCTCTTCCTCAGCCCCCCGCTCTGCCACCCACCTTGCTCTGGTACCAGGCCTCAGCATCAGCCCGACTGCGCCTGGCGACCTCTTCATATTGGGCCTTGATTTCATCGATGATTCCATCAAAGTTCAGGTCCCGGCTGTTGTCCATCTTCACGATGACCGATGTCTCTGAGATGTGTGACTGCAGCAACTGGATTTCCTGTGTTGGAAGATAAGCGAGACAGATGGGCTCAGAGTCCCATCAGTGACTGGGACTCTGTCCCAGGGGCCCCAGGAGTGGCTTCGGGAGCAGAGAGCATTGCTCCTTTGTTCAGAGCAAAGCAATGGAGTGGACCATCCAAACTGAGGGCAAAGAAAAACACATGAACTGAGAACCATCTCAGTTTGAATTTAAACCCTCATTATATACTTGAAGACTCCCTTTAACACTTTATTTGCTAAGGTAAATACAGGCACCTAGGAGCTTGGTGGAGGGGAGTGAGAGCCATGGTAGGGCTGAAACTTTTCCCTGGCTTATCCACAAAATGGCTGTGCTGGTCACGGATCATCGAAAGTTGATAATATTCTAGAACAAGGTGGTCTAGGAATTCCTATATCCCAAGTCCTTAATAGAACCAAGGGCTTGGACTCTAAAGGCTCCAGAGGGAGCTTTCTTCAGCCTTTCCACTCAGAGCCAGACATTAGCACTGGCTGGCTCTGTACTCGACCAAACAGACCACTTACAAAGCAAAAGATAACTAATTCATCTAGCTAATTAGGTCAAACACATTTTTTCTTAAATCTCCTAGAGAATCTGTTTTCCAGAGTCTTTCGATCAGTGGAGAGGAAGTGAAACTCCTAGACCCCAGTCTTTGGATTGGTCAATAAGGAGTTGGATCATAGATCCAAGAAGTTCATTCATGGAGCTGAGTCAGGCTGCCAAGAAGCCTGCCTGCTTATCTTCCTTTCTCCACTTGTAGACACACCAACATTCAGAGGATATAGATTCGAATGGGAAGAAGATGTACAATACCAAATGTTAGAAATTATGCCCGTTCAGGTGAAGCCCCTCTCCGAGAGTGCAGGCCACACACTGATCTCCTTGTTTAGCTCAGAAAGGGATGAATGCTTACCGCCATGTATAAGGCTTTGAGAAAGTCAATTTCCTGAGTCAGAGTATCTGCGTTGGCCTCTAGATCAGACTTATTTAAGAAAGCTGTATCCACATCCTACATAAAAGAGAGAAGGATAAAATGGTCATTATTTGTACACTGTTTAAGCTTGGCAAGGTCTGGAGATGGGTGGGATGATTAGGCTAGTCCCCACAAGGCCAGGCCAGGCTTTGGGATGGGTGGTGGAGTTCTTGGAATGGTGACTATTGTTCTTCTCCATACTACAATATGAAAACTCCCCTGGGGGCTGCTAGACATTTTCTGATGCTTCTTTGGAGGCAAGGACAATCTGAATAAGCTAAGACTCTTAAAAGTTCATCTCTTCAGACCTCTGCTCTCATGAAGGTCCAATCCTAAATAATTTGAGGCCAAATCCTTCCAACTCTGAAGAAAACCTGTTATGACCTTACAAGTTCCACTCTGCAAGTGGTCCCAGACTCTACAGGGCTGCCTGGGAAGTTTCCAGGGCAGAAGATGCCTTGGGAACATTTTTCTGTCTGGAGGAGAAGTTTGCTTGGACCTGTGGCTTTCCCTTACCTTCTTCAGAGCCACAAACTCATTCTCAGCATTGGCCCGGAATCCTACCTCCTCTTCGTACCTGGATGATAAGGATGGAGAGTGTGAGTTCTCATTCTGAACTGAGAGTCAATTACTCTCCCCTCTCCAGTGAGCCTCTTAAGACACCTCTGCTGCATCAAGGAGCATGGGTCCCCGTTGTCACCTACATGTGCACATCTCATCTTTGTCTCATCTTTAAGACCTTTTATGAGCCTGTGACCCTCAATTTTTCCAAATTCCTTTTACTTTCTCAAATTAGATTTGGGGTCTGAAAGTGTAGACCATTGCCATGTTCCTCTGCTAGGAAAGACTTGGGAGTCATTGCACTTGAACATAGAGGAAGTAGGACCCAGCTCATTGCTGCACCTGAGTGCAATCTTTCTGGAATCAATGGACCCGTTCCCCCAGACAAGACTAGGGACAAACCATGCCCAATTCCAAGACTTGTTTTTACTCAGGACCCACAGAGGGCTTCCACCTCCTCTTACATATCATTGCCCCCACTCCTATCTCTAGGCTGAGTATTGAAACCAGAATTCAACCCTGATCCATCCAGCTGCTATTATCTGAGCTTGGCAGCTGCTCTGGGGACCAAACCCTGCCTGTCCTTGGTCTATGCAGTCCAGATGCCACTTACTTCTTCTTGAAACCCTCAAGGACATCCTGCATGTGGTTCCTCTCAGCCTCGAACCGGGCCCGGTCACTGTTCACTACATCCAGCTGCCTCCGCAGGTTGGTGATATAGTTCTCGAAGAGGGGCTCCAGGTTGCTTCTGGCACATTTCTGCTCTTGGAGGAAGTTCCACTTGGTCTCTAGGAGCTTATTCTGCTGTTCCAGGAACCGCACCTAAATCCACAGAGTCAAAGAAATGGCACCTAAAGATCTTGATAGAGTCACGTACATGTCAACCAGCAATTCAGGTGGCCAAAGATGGTTCTCAGCCCCATGTTGACATTGTCCTCTTGCCTGTTGGCTGTCATTCCTCCTCTGACTCAGTAAAAGCTGGAAGAGTAGGTCTGTGACCCTCTCCTCATGCTCAGCCAGGCTCAGCTAAACAGAAGCTTTCAAACCAAAGCACTTTAGTCATTTTGCTTCTACCCTCCAAGAAAGGTGTAAGCTAGTCCACCAGGAAGTTGGAAAATTTGATTCTATTTGAGCTAGGATTTACCTGTATCTAAAACTGATATTGGCCATCCCTCACAGGGAATGAGGAGCAGAGTAAAGTATATTGGGGTGGGATAAAGCATTAAGAGGTGGGATTTCTCAGGTCATAAGTCATACCCACCATTCCAGATACTCCATCAGCTGAGAATTGAAAAGCTGGAGGAGAACTTGGAGATCATTTGCTCCAACATCTCGTTTCAGAGATGAGGAACCTGAAGCTCACAGAGGTGAGTTTCCATTCTCAGACACAGAGCATTCCTGCTCCATGGAGACATGGTTTGTGGGATGTCAGTTCCACATCATTGTTTCTCTCATGAGTCTGACCATCGTGACTTCCTGTGGTAGTTCCCTACTATGTCCCTCAATCTAGGCAACTCAGCTTAACCTGAGTACCCCACATGGGGAGTATACATTCCTTGTTTTGTGCAAAAATTACTCCATATTCCACTTTCCTGAGCCTGAACAGATGTGGTCATGCAGCCTCAGAAGCTATGACAATCTCAAAAAGAGCACGAAGATCTCAAAGGACAAAACCCTTTAAACATGTAACCAACATCTGGCCAAAGTCCTAATGTTTCTACCTTGCTTGTGAGATATTTCTAAGTGACTAGGTAGTGGGTCTTAGTTTGTCCAGATGCCCTCAGATTTGGCTGGATGCTCCTCTCTTCTCCAGAAGACACAACCTCTGTCTTAGTCTATCCCACCTTGAAGCATCTCCTCAGGTTTGTCCTTGTTTTGCAGCAGAGTGACCCAGAAATCATACTGTGGTGCCTGAAGGTTCTGGGTCAAGGTTGATGCCCCAGGCCTGGGCTGTTTCTTCTTAAGGGAGAGGACACCCCAATACATTTTAGCTCTCATCATCCCAGACCCAGAGATTGAGCTGTTATAGGTACCTTGTCAATGAAGGAGGCAAATTTGTTGTTGAGGGTCTTGATTTGCTCCTTCTCATCCTTCTTCACCCTCTGGGCATTGGGATCAATCTCCAGGTTGAGGGGGGTTAGCAGGCTCTGGTTAACAGTCACTGCCGTGATAGATGGGGCTCCTGGGACTCCAACTCCTCCAACTCTGTAGCCAAAGCCAGGGCCACCAAAGCCATAGCCAAGGCCACCACTGGCTCCGAATCCCAGACCAAAACAACTGCTGGCCCCAAAGCCCAGACCAGCACCACTCCCATTACCAAAGCCGAAGGGCATCCCACTGCCAGCACCAAAGCCAACTCCACAGCGGATGGGACGAGTGCCTACAGCTGCCATCCGGGGTGAGCATGATCCAAAAGCGACGACACTCCGACTACCAAAGGTGCCAAGGCCCCGGGAGCCAGGCCCACTCCTGCAGGAGACAGAGCTGGCCCGGAAGCGGTTCAGGTTCTGGGGGGTCACCGCTGAGCAAGAGCTGAAGTTGCCCATGCGGCAACCAGACCTGACTCTGTAGGAGTGGCAAGACATGACGACTTCCTGGGTGAGGACAGAGCAGGGATTGCAGAGTAGGATGAGCTCGAGCTGGGAGTCTCTCTGAAGCTAGTGGATCCCTCGTCCCCCTTTTATGTGTCTGGGGATCTGAGGATTGGCCCCATAAAAATAGAAAAAAATCCATTTGGACACATTTATGAGCTTGGGTAGTTAGTAGAAACTCTTCATGCCTGTAACTGTTAATAATGAGCTAATCTCAGACACACCTATTCTCCTCAGGATCAGGGCTATAACATCAAACCTATAAACATTAAAAACACATAAATACATAAACATTATGGTCTTATTTTTTCCCACAAGTCCACTACAATTGCCCTTATGGGGACATTAATTTGCTTTGGTCATAAATCCAATAGACTTTTTCACTGTAAGTGTGGCTAACCACCAGAAAGTTAGGATGGTAACAACTCCAGCAAGAAGGTCAAAAGGATGCATTCATACAGATATAAACTCCTGAATAGATGGGGGTGTGCAGAAAAGACAGGGTCTGCACAGCTCCGAGTAACAAATTGTATGGCAAGAATATAGTTTATTGCATCTCTATAGATGGATTAAGTAGACCAAAAACGTTTTGTACTATTTTATCTGTCCTCCATGCTCCAGTGTGGCTGCCTATGTAAGAGTTGAATCTTCAGTAAAGCTCATTTGGGTTAGTACAGATGCATGTCTGATTTGAGAGACTCAGAAGAAATTGATTCACTAGTTCATTAGTTCATTCAACAATTATAAGTTGCCTAGTCTGTCCCAGGCAATGTACTTGGTCCTGGGGGCACACAGATAAAAAGACAGTCTCAGGGTGCCTGGGTGGCTCAGTTGGTTAAGCTTCCGACTTCAGCTCCGGTCATGATCTCGCAGACTGTGAGTTCAAGCCCCACATCGGGCTCTGTACTGTCAGCTCAGAGCCTGGAGCCTGCTTCAGATTCTGTGTCTCCCTCTCTCTCTGCCCCTTCCCCACATATGCTCTGTCTCTCTCTGTCTCGANTCCATGGCATAATTTGAGGCCGAAGCATGCCAATGGTTTGGCCATGTGCCTGTGTGGAAAGTTAACCATATGGTTTTGAACTCCCAAAATACACATTAGGGCTGATCTATAGTCTTGTGTGCAGGTTTCTTACATTATTGATAAATCTTTGGTTAGGATAGGGATCCAAAGCTATAAGCATCTGGCCTATGGCCATACCACCCTGAATGCACCTGATCTCATCAGATCTCGAAGCTAAGGAGGGTCAGGCCTGGTGAGTACTTGGATGGGAGACAAAGAATAAGCAACTGGATAGAAAAGGAAAGTTCTAAGCAGCTGGATATTATCGTTGTTATCAATATTGCAACTCTTTCAGGATACAAATACAAGTGTTTGCCTTTTCTATTCTAGTGTGACACATGGCTCGTTCTACTTGCCCTGTGCCTGGTGGATGTTGTGCTTGACTAAATGCTTGGGATCCTTTAGGATGCTTGGAGTTCTACTTGGAAGGAGCTGTGTGCTTTTGACCTGAGCTATCCAGCTTGAGTCTTCATTATTTTCTTCCCTTCCAATCATACAGCATTTATTTCCTATCGTCTTACCGCATTATCTAGGACTTCCAGGATGATATTGAAAAGCAGGGGTAAAAGGGGGCATCTTTGCCTTATTTTAAATTTTAGTGGGAAAGCTTCAAGTTTCTCACCATGAAGTATGATGTTAGTTGTAGGTTTTTTGTAGATTTTTAAAAATCAAATTGAGGGGGTGCCTGGGTGGCTCAGTCATTTAAGTGTCCAACTTCGGCTCAGGTCATGATCTCACAGTTCTTGGGTTCGAGCCCTGCGTCGGGCTCTGTGCTGACAGCTAGCTCAGAGCCTGGAGGCTGCTTTAGATTCTGTATCTCCCTCTCTCTCTGACCCTCCCCTGCTCACGCTGCTTCTCTCTCTCTCTCAGAAATAAAACATTAAAAAATAAATAAATAAAATAAAATTGAGGAAGTTTCCCTCTGTTCCTAGTTTACTACTCTGTTCCATAGACCCAGCTATCAGGTGTGTGACTAAAGAGAGAAGCAGGAAAGTAATAATAAGAGAATCCTTTTTGTGAAGATTACTGGTGATCTCCACGTTGCGAACTTCAGTGGCCTGACCTCACTCTCACTTGCCTTCTCAGCTGTATTTGCTGTAGTTGATCATTTCCATTCCTTGAAATGCTTTCTTCTTTTGGTTTCCGGACACCATGCTCTCCTGATTGTCTTCCTATATTACTGGCAGCTTCTTTTCAGATGTCTTAGCCAGTTTCTTCTATCCCCAACCTTTATATACTGCAGCATCCTTGGGCCCAGGCTTTGTACCTGTTCACATCTTTACATTACACCATTCCCTTGGTGACGCCATACAGTATCATGTCTTTAAACAATGTCTATCCACTGAGGACCACCAAGGCATATCACTTTGGTGAACATCCCTTCTGTTCTTCATATGTACATTTTAATCATCTTTATTTGCATATCATATAGGCATCTCAATCTTAAAGTATCCAACCCCATTTTCCCAATTGTTCCTGCTAAATATGTCCCACTTGCCAGGCTCACTATCCCTTTAGTAGCTCAGGCCAAAAATCTGAGAGTCATTCTTGGTTCCTCTGTTTTTTTCTATCCCACATTCAACCCATTGGCAAATCTTACCTGCAGGATTCTTACTCCCTCTCACCACCCCACTGCTGCCATGTTGCCCAAGGCCATCACTTCTCACGGGGCCCCTTGGTGTGTCCTCCCTTTTCCCCTTGAGTTTTTTCTTAACAGCACAGAGCGATCCTTTAAAAACATGTTAGATCATGTCATGTCTATGCTCTCCTGGTTTCCCATTGCACTGAGTAAATGGCATGCGGGACCCTCCACAGTCTGCTCTCCGCTTTCACTGACCTCACTTCCCACTACCCGTCTGAATGCTCACCAGGCTCTAGCCACCCTGACCTCCTCGTTGTCCATCAGACAGACAGGAAAAGTGCTGCTTCAGACACTTTCCCACTTGCTGTTTTCTCTGTTGGGAACTCCTTTTCCTCAAATAGCTTCACGGCCCAGTCCTTCGGCTCTTCCAAGTTCTTGCTCATAGGTCATCCCCTAAAGTTCCCTCCCCCACGCTCTCCCTATCCCTCCTCCTGTCGTCGCCATCAGGGGGCCTCTCCTGCATAGGTCTGCTTGCCGGTCTTCTGTCTTCCCTGGCTGGAATGTGAGTTCCAGGATGCAGGCACCTGTGCGTTTGGTTCCCTGTGTCCCCAGTGGTTAGTAGACCGGGGTATGTGATGGGAAGGACTACTTTTGTAGAACACATGAATACACCTCAAAGATTCAAAGCAGGACACGTGGGAGAAAGGAGCCGGAAGTAGGAAGGAGAGGAATTCGAGCATTTGATTTTGGCGATGTTTCACAAAGAGGAGACTCCAGGCTCCAAAATGGACAGGCATGGTGCTGACGGCGATGGCGGGGTAGAATCTCAAGCGCTTATTGGAGCGCCAACCCACTCTGCCCTCCAGCTCTGGCCTCTTGGGCTGTGAGTCTGGTTGTTCGGAGGGAAGGGCCAGGCAAAGGGATCTAGGTGGTTGGGAAGGACACTGGCGGACTCCTGGGGAGGTGAAAGGGGGAGAGAGGCACACTAGTGAGTGTGCCAGGCCAATGCCAGGGACTTGACACAGCCCTTGGAGTCAGCTGGACCTGGGTTCAGTCCTAGTTTTGCCACCTGCCAGCAGAGTGACCTTGGACGGTGGTGCACGGAGGGCAGGTGGGGTCAGGGCTCTGCTGTGGGCTCTTGTCTGTAGAGAACTTCAAAATGGTAACATGAGCAACTGAATGTCAGTCGGCTTGTTACTACCGCTGCTCACTGGCCATTTCGAACAGTGTTAGGCAGCAAACGCACCCCCTCTGTGGTATACTGGTGACCCAGGGGGAAGCCCTTTAACTTCTCTAAGCCTCAGTTTCCTCATCTGTAAAATGGACTGACACCTCCTTTTCCTTCACAGTGTTGTGGGGATAAATGTGAATATGTCTTGGGTGACGCTGTGGCAGCTGGTGTGGTCACTGCCATCCATCTCTCCCCCTCTCTTTCCTCCCTCCTTCCCTCCCCCTCTCTCTCTGCTCCTCTCGTCTCTTTTGCACAAGCCTCCCCTCCCTTCTAGGCGGCCACCCCTGTTCCTATCCAGCACCTGCCTCTTCCCGCATCATAGCCCCACTTCGCTTTCATCACCAGCCAGCCGCTCTGGGGCTGTCCCCGTTCTCTGCTTCCCGTGGGCCTGACCAGGTGGGGCAGGTGGGACCAGTCAGGCATAACTCCTGTTCTGGAATGAGCTTTCACCATCAGCAGTTTACAGTTGTGAGGTGTCATTCCCTCAGCCGGTTCTTCGGGGTGGGGGGTGCACACGTAGGGAGCGGCAGGAGGTTCCCTGGAAACTGGGCTGGCGGGGAGCTTTTGCTGGCCTGACAGTTCCTTCCTCCTGCTGTCAGTCCGCCTGGGGGCAGTCCCCAGATCTGGGGGCCAAGCCCAGCTGCGGCTCCTCCCCAGTGGCTGTGGGATGGCTGCCAGCGATCTGTCCTCTGTGCTGGGGCGGGGGAGGGGGAGGGAGGCAGAGCCGCTGCGGGGGAAGCATGGCGAGATGCCCTGTCCTGGGTCTGGGAACCCTGGGCACGCTGTGGCTGTGTGCGCACGTGGGAGGGAATGAGAGCGACAGGGAAATCCCAGATGCTGAGAGACTTTGCTTAAAGCTGCCTTCTTTCAAGTATTTCCGTTTTGCCCCAAGACAAGTTTGTGCTGGAAAAAGACGCTCACTGGGAGATGTTCCTGCTGGGACCTGCCTGCCGTGGGAAAGGAGGCTCAGGAGGCCCCCGCAGAAGGAAGGGAACGGTGGGGGAGAGGCTGAGCCCACCCCTGCCTAGGCCTTCCACCCCTCCACCATCTCAGACTAATGCCCCTTGGGTGGAATTTAAACACCTCACCTGGAGAGACAGAGCACCCCTCTTGTTTGGGGATCCCCACTCTTCCAGGCAGGGTTTTTTTTTCTCGGGTGAAATCCCAATTCCTCATGTTGGCCAGATGGCTGTCACCTGTCCAGAAGGTGCTTCCCCGCCCTGCTGGGCGCTGCTTTGCGCCTGGCAATGTGGTCAGCTGCTGGGGCCCAGCTGGGGGTCTTCCAGCAGACACGGCCATGCTGTTCCCTGATCTGTTCACAGGGCCGCTTCTGAGGCCGTTTCCCCCAGTCCAAGCCCTGGTGGAGAGAAGCAGTGACGGGTGCACCCGGGGCCACCAAGGGGACTGGGCTGAGGAAGGGATCCTGGCCGGGCAAGGGCTGTCCGGGCAGGGGCATAGGGCACCCGAGGGAGGGGGAGGTGGGGCCCGGAAGGGCCTCGTGGGGAGAAGAGTGACCTCGGTGAGGAGAGGGACAAGGAAATGGGAGATGTTCTGGGGGGACAGACACAGAAACAAGGAACTCCATTCTGGGTATTTCTACTGTCCCCCAGGCCCCTTTGGGCTGCTCCCCTCCTGTCTTCACAGGAGTGCTCTGGAAGAGGCCAGGATTTGGATCCCCGAGGCCCAGTGGGATGCAGCGAAACTCAGACATCATGCAGATCCTCTGTGTCTGTACCCGGCACCCCGCACGGGCCTGGCCCTGAGTGCGGGTGCTTAGGCGAATGGAATGTGAACCACCCGGCCACCACCAGGAGGCACTTTTGTTTCATCTGCCTGAGTCAGCTCCTAGTGGAAAGGGAGGAAGAATGTGGGGGCTGCTGCCCAGCACTGAGGGGGACCACCCCGCCCGGTGGAAGGTCTGGAGGGGGATGGCCCAGCCCTCCGAGCTCACTTCCAGGGCAGCACTTGGGTCCCCCACCGCTGGGGCGAGTTTTGCCTAGTGATCTGTTCAGACCGCCACCTCTCTCCCTGGGCCTGCGTCCTCTGAATGGGAAGTGCCAAAGGGATGGTGGCCTTGCGGGAGCCCACCTAACAGTGGGGTGTTTCCTGGGCCTCAGGCAGCCATCTGTGGGCTAGAGGTGGACCGTCCATTGGAATCTTTGTTTGTGCTGACTCCAGGCCAGAGCGTCCCTGTAGTTTTCAGAGCTTTGTATAGTCATCAGCAAGGAGCTGAGCAGGCTCTAGGGTCAGGTTCAGGGTGACAAGGTTGCAGTGGGAACGGACGCTGGGGGGCCTTGCTCTTGTGTGCCCGCGCCTTTCCCCAGTGTGGATGTCCTGCTCTCCTGATGCTCACTGGCTCGGGCACAGTGGTCTTTGGCTCACAGTCGCTGGTCCCTTGGCCCAGAACTGCCACCGGGCTTCCTTCCCCTGAGTCCTGCTGCACATCAGGGTCCAGTTTGCCTGCCCTCCTCCTGGGGACCTTCCAGAAGCCCGGGACTGGGTGGGACCCTCAGTTATGTCCGTCTCCACAGCAATCCTCACATGCGTAATCTCCCATTCCAGGTCTGTATGCCCTGCTAGGCTGTAAGCCCTGGGAGGCATGGACTGGGGCCAGGGCCTCATTTAAAAAACCAAACAGGGGCGCCTGGGTGGCTCAGTTGGTTAAGCCTTCGACTTCGGCTCAGGTCATTATCTTATGGTTCATGGGTTTGAGCCCTGCATCGGGCTCTATGCTGACTGCCAGCTCAGAGCCTGGAGCCTGTTTCAGATTCTGTATCTCCCTCTCTCTCTGGCTGCCCCCTGCTCACGCTGTCTCTCTCTGTCTCTCTCTCTCAGAAATAAATAAAACATTAAAAAAATCAAACAGCTGGATTGAGATATAATTCACATACCACATAATCTACTCATTTACGAATATACAGCTGATGGTTTTCGTATATGCTCAGACACATGACATCATCACCATTGTCAAATCTGGACCATTTTCACCACCTCAAAAGGAAACCTTTAGCCGACACCCCCCACCCCAGCTTCTCTTCCCTCCAGCCTTAAGCAACTACTAGTTGGCTTTCTGTCTCTGTAGATTTCCCTATTCTGGACTTTCATAGGAATGGAATAATAGAGAATATGCAGTCTTTGTGTCTGGCTTCTTTAACTTATTACGATGTTTTCAAGGATCGTCCGAGTGGTAGCACGCATCAGTACTTCATGCCTTTTCATGACCGAATAATATTCCATTGTGTGGATACACTGCATATCGATGATCTATTTGTCCACTGGTGGACATCGGGGTTGTTTCCACCTTCTGCCTGTTGTGAATAACGCTTCTATGAGTGTTCACACACAAGGTTTTGTGTAGACGTGTGTTTTCATTTCTCTTCGGTTTATACCTAGGAGTGGAATTGCTGGGTCTGATGGTGGGTCTGTGTTTGCCATTTTGAAGGACCACCAGACTGTTTCCCAAAGTGGCTGCACCATTTTACAGGCCCTGCTGCGGGCTTGAGGAACCGTGTCTACTCTGTCTGCTGAGTAAGTCAATCCTGACCGGAGCTGTCTTGTTCATCATGGTGTCACCACCAGCCCTGGGTGGCCTGACCCATAGCGGGTGCTCGAGAAGAGTCTATTGAAGGAATGAAAAAGTGAATGGACGGGTTCTTTTGAATATGCTGTCCTAAGCTTCCACCCAGACTCTATCCTTACAACCTTCTCTGTGAGTGTCTCCCTGACCCCCTTTCCGGGCATGATCATTAGTTGCCGTTTCTTGTTGCTCCCATACTGTCTGCCTCTCATTATCTATGACTCCTCTGTGAGGTCCAGAGTCCCTTCGGGGTTAAGAGAGTGTCTTAGTCACCACTGTATCACCAGCTTCTAATGCAGGGGTTGGCACAGAATAGATGCTCTGAGTGGGGCTGTGGGGGAAGGAGAGCTGCACCCTAACACTCAGGAGAGGGGATTGTGGTGGGGCCATTGTTACAGGTGGTCAGTGAGGCAGCAGGAAGGGTTTGGGGACCCCACAGAAGGTGGACATGCTACCACCAGGCCTAAGCTCCAGGTCTTGGGGTTCCCTAAGAGGGAGAGGGGACTAGAGGGTCCTCCCCGCTGGCTGGGCTCCTGCCCATCTGCACTCCTTTCCCAGGCTTACACCTGATCCGCACCGAGACTGGTCCAGGATGGGGAGGCAGAGCCCAGGGCTTGGAAGCTGCTGAGTATGGATATGATAGGGGGCCAACTGGCATTCTCCGGGACACGTGCAGGGGACCGTGTGGTAAGGAAGCCTATGTGCATAAGGCCATGGCTTTCAACAAGGTAAGTGACTTGCAATCTATTTGGGTGTGATATGCAGGTTTTAAATGCGATTTGTGTGGATACACATTTATTCCACAAGCTACTTGCAAATTATTCGTATGTAGGTAGCTATTCTGCTTGTATAATAGCCTTCGTTTCCACTTGCGAGCCTCCCAGCACCCAGCCCCAAAAGGCTGCTCATTGGTTCCCCTTGAGCCTTCTTGTGCCCCACAGGGCAAGGTGAATAATCCCGATTCCTGTAGCGTGTCAACAGTCAGTTTATTGGGAACAGACAAGCCCAGAGGCTCACGGCAGAGGTGGTTCCCTAAGTGGGCGAAGCTTCTGCCTGATGCGACACTAGGGGCCTCTGGGGAAATGGGGTCAGAGCAACACCTCCTTCTGTGCAGTCCGTCCCTGAGCCAAAGCCTCCAAGTTGCTGGGCGGCCCCACACCGCTGTAGCCGGGAAAACATGTTTATAACAGACCCAAAACAAGAGGACCTAAAAGGAGAAAGGCCAGCACCGGGGGTGGGATGGGAAGGGTGAGGAAGGGCTATATACAGAAGGTAGAGGAGGGGCTTGATTCAATTGAGCAAACAAATGGTGTCCAGTCTTGACTGTCTCCGTCTAGTAAGTATTCCATGTTCCTTTGCCTTTGCTCTAGGCATTTCCCTGGCCATCGGCTGCCGATGTGGTTCAGGGAAAAAATGTATTTTCATAGTGTGAGTTTAGCATACCCGGGCAGGTAAATCTACTGCCCTAAAGATCCCTTCTTGATTCTGTGTACTAAAGAGGACCGTGAACAGGTCTGGAGTGACCCTGAAATGCTGGCACTTGGCTTTGGACTTCATAATTCTGGGGTGCCTCTTTTGGATAATTGCAATAGTGCGTGTGTTAAAAGAAGTTCTCTTTTCTTAAGCGCGTGAGAGCCGGAGGTAAGGGAGGTGGGGAACTTCCAGGGGCAGGGAGTGGGAGACTGGCTTCCTACCCAGTCTCTTCCAGGAGGGAAGGAATCTTCCAGGAGATAATCCACAAAGCAGAACTTTGATGTGTCCACCCCCAAGGTCTAGCTCAGGGCCTGCACATAGCCAAGTGGAAGGTGACTCTTAAAGATACCCGAGGGGCGGCTCCCAGCGTGGAAACCTGAGGGAAACCTGCGGTCAATACAGGATGGGGTTTGGGAATATCCTTGTTTTCAGCCCTGGTTGGGGACAACATCCGGGGTCGGGGTTAGCACCCTGTCCCTGGGCTTGCGGCCTCTGGGGCAATGCTAACACTTGTGGCGGGAGGAGCCGCACGCAGCCCCCAGCTTCATGCCAGAACTCCGCCCGCTCACAAAGCCCAGTAGCCCCTGGGGCTCGCAGGGGATGTAGAGTTCACCGGTGCCCACGACGCTGCAGCCCCCGCTGCTCTTGACACCGGTGCCCAGCATGGGTGTGCTGACCACACACGGCTCGTAGAGGACCGCGCCTTTGGAGCTGCTCACGGCTGTGGGAACAGAGAGGGATGCTCAGGGTCCTGCCCTGTGTAGCTCGAAGGGCGCTGTCCTGAAACATCTCAACCAGGCCATGCCCCCACCTGCTGCCACTCACCGACAAGGACACCCCCATGCCAGTCACCAGCTTCCCACCTAGCCACAAACAGTGCTGAGAAGCTCTCCCTCTGCCTCTCTTTGTTTCCCAAAGCCTCTGCCTCTACTTCATGCTCGCAGTTTCTACTTGTCTGAGCCTGTTTCAAAACTGTTTCCTCCAAAGAGGCGTCCCTTTGTCACCATAGTTCCTGGCAGCGTCTGGGACCCAAAGCACTCAGGCCTTGCTGCCTATCAGCAACTAATTCTGACTCCCAAAGACTTGGATAGTCCTGAAGTAGAGCCTCTCTGTCTGCCCAGGAGCTCCTGGCAGACAGAGCTCTTCCTTGGGGTGGGGGAGGCACGCTGAAGTCTGGGCAGGGGTGACGTGGTCTGTCTTTGTTGGGTTGGCCAGCCCCCGCACCCCAGAGCCCCAGGGGAGTGCTCATCTACTCACAGATATTCACGGGCCCAATGCCTTCACACAGCCTGCAGTGGAAAGAAGGCACAAGGTCACTGCATCACAGAGAACAAGGTCAATGAATGTGGGGCATCTCTTTTCTGTCCCCCCCTCCCCACCCCGTGGACTATGTTAAGGAGAAGGGCCTGTGGATTATGTGCTGTCTTGGAAGTTCCCTGACGAGCAGGAGGCAATCGCAGCCCCAGAGACCAGAGGGCCGGGGAATACGCCCTTGGTTCTTGGCCTTGACTAACCTGTGCTCCTCGCCCTCCAGCAGCCGCCTGTAGGTGGCGATCTCGATGTCCAGGCCCAGCTTGGAGTTCATCACCTCCTGGTACTCCTTGAGCAGGCAGGCCATGTCCTGCTTGGCCTTCTGCAGGGCCTCCTCCAGCCCTGCCAGCTTGCACTTGGCATCACTGAGAGCCGCCTCACCCTGCTGCTCTGCCTGGGTCACTGTGGCCTCCAGCTTGCAGCGCTGGGGGAGGGGGCACAGAAAGGCATTACTGGGGGCCCTTGGGGCCCGAGGCTGACTCTCAGAAGAACAGGGAGGACGTGGCCATTGTGAGATATAAAAAAATATGTCTATTGGTCTCTGCCCCAGTTCCTGGTGCAGAACTCTTAAATCCTCGTAATTTCCCAAGTGATAAGAGCATTAGGAGCATCTTCTGTTCTAATACTTGGTCTTTGACCTTAGGTTCTGACACAGAGTTCCCGAATCCTTTGGAATTCCTGGATGGTAGCCATGTCTTTTGTTCTAGTAAGGTGACTCTGGGTGGGTCCTGGATGGCTCCTGGGTAGGGGGCTGGTCACCAGAAAGACCAAACCATGATTAGAAGCTTGGAATTTCCAGCCCCACCACCCCCTTCACTGGAGAGAGGAGACGCGATGGAAATGCAGTTAATAATAGATCATGCTTATGAGAGGAAGCTTCCATAAAAGTCCCCAAAGCATGGGATTCACACAGCTTCCGGGTTGGTGTAAACAGGGAGGTGCGGAGACCATCATGTGCCCAGAGAGGGGGACAGAAGCTCTGGATCCTTCCTGCCTCCCTCCCTTGCCTTGTGCATCTCTTCCCATGGATGTTCATCTCTATTCTTTATCATATCCTTTTATAACAAATGGCTAAACAGTAAGTAAGCTGTTCTTCTCTAGCAAATTAATGGAACCTGAAGAGGGGGTCATGGGAACCTCCAATTTACTGCCGATGGGTCAGAAGCACAGGGGACAACCTGGACCTGCGATCGGCATCTGAAGCAAGGCAGTCGTGAGGGACTGAGCCCTTGCCCTGTGGGATCTGACCCTCTCTCCAGGTGGGTAGTGTCAGAGCCGAATGGAGCTGGAAGACACCAGCTGGGGTGGCTGAATTGGCTGTGTGAGCAGCTTTGTGCGTGTGGGAGTAATGTGACAGTAAAAGGGACACACAGGAGGAGGAGGGAGGTTTCCTTCACAGTCACGGTGACATGCCAGGTTCACAGCCGCTGTGCGTTTTGTCCTAGGATTGTGACAGTTGGTTCCTCCAGAGAGTTGGGACCAGTTCTGTCCATAACAGCTCAAGAAGACCTGAGCGATTTCTTAGGGGCTAATCAATTTGAAGTGCCTGCCTGGTCTTTACCAGCCTAGGAGAATGGAGTGGGTCTATGTTTATGGACTCCTGGGAGTCATGAATTTTAAGATCTTTGGACTGAAGGCTTTGTGTAGGAAGGGGCCATGGTGAGCATCTTTTCTAAGCCCCCGTCCAGTGAAGCACCCTTGCTATTTCATCTGTGACCAAAGGTTGCCTAGCCTCTGCCGGGACCTTGCTATTTCCCAAGGTTGCTCCTGCTATCAGTCAGCTTTCGTGGAAAGGGCTTGTTTCCTCTTAAGCGAAGGGAGCACAAATTCATTGCCTCTTTGAGGTTTTCCCAGGGAGAGAGGACCCACCTCCCCACCCCCGACCAGCCGGCAGGGCAGCCTGTAATGACAGCCTCAGAACAAGGTCTTTCCGGCCTCACCTGGGCTTTCACATTCTCAGTTTCTTGCTGAAGCCGCTGGATCAGCTTGTTCATTTCCAGGATCTCATTCTTGCGGTTGCGGAGATTGTCACAGTGGGTCCCCGCTGTCAGCCACAGCTCCTCATACTGCGGGGACAGGGAGATCAGAACCCCGCAGCCCCCTCCTCCCCCACTTGTCCTGAGTCTTTCCAGGACTTTCGTAGCTCAGGGCTCTCTGGTTTCTTATGCTTGTTCTGCTGCCCATCCCTTTTCCATTTCTGGTCAATTTTGGGGTTCTTTTCTGGGCTTCGTCTTATTTCCTTCCCCAGCCCTGAACCTTTGGCCTTATTAAATGCTTCTCCAAGCTCTCCTTTTCTCTGTTTAGCTATTCTGTGGCTCCTCTTTTTTCCCCCAGCCCAGAGCCCAAAGGTCTCCTGAGGGCTCTTTCCCTATTAGATCTCCCTCTGGACCTTAGAAGAGATTTCTGGGCTAAGCCTGGGATGTTTAAGGCATCTGGGAGTGAGGACAGACCACCAGGGTGAGTGCCTTTGTCTCTTCTCTTTCAAAACAATTGAAAGCAAACTGCAGTGTTACTTCCTATTTTGCCTTAACATTTTTTTTTAAACCTTTGCAATTCTGAGTTCAGTTTCTGAATAATGTTTTCCAGACTAGGCTATAGATTAAAAGATTAGCCAGCTTCAGATTTGCACATAATGGATAAGAGCACTTTGCATAGAGAAGGCAAAACAAGCGATAAGCACACGTATCACTCTCTTTTGGCTCTTTTGTTGTTGGGCTGCGGTGACAAAGCATGCAGCTGCCTAATCAATATCTACTGTCCTCTTCCTCCAACAGAACTCTGATCTTGTTTGGGGTGGAGGTGAGCCCAGATGAGTGAATATTTCTTGGCCTTTTCGTAATGAGATTTATGGGTAATACTTCCAGGAAAGCTGTTTAAAGTGGGAGATGACTCATTCGGCATGTTTCTTTTGCCCTGCATTCTTTTTCTGCCTTGGAATGAACATGTGAGGTTAGCTGTATGGCAGCCTTCTTGGGACATGAGGCAACCGTGAGGATTAAAGCAATGTTGAGGATGGCAGAATAGAAAGCTGGAAGGAGCCTGTGTCCCTGATGGCAACATAGAACCCCCATGTCACCTGTGGATGATCTATTTCTGTAACCTCTTTGAGGACAGGGATGGTGTGACTCTTAGCATCCTCCCTGTGCCACAGGCCTCAGCAATGTCGTCCTTCCCTGGCCCCCCTATTTCAAAGCTCATTCCTGCACCATTGCGTACGCTTCATGCTGACTTATTTTGTTATAGCACACGTCACCATCTAATGTACATCCCTTGTACTTACTCATCTCATTTCTTGCCTGCACCCCACCCCCACCCCACCCCTGTCTCTGGGATGAATGTGACACGAAGGCAGGGTTAGCTGTCTATTCTGTTCTCTGCAGGAATCCAGCATCTGAAACAGTGCTTGGCGATACACAGTTATTGGGTGAATAAATGAGTGAATGAATGCATGGTGCCTTTCTCAGACAGGCCAGGTGAGACAGACGTGAAAATATTTGTGAAATCAAACTGCCCTCGGGGCATCTCCTTCCCTCCCAGCAAGCCCCTAATTCCCTAAGTCTGGGGCCGCCTTAATGATGGCTTCTGCCCTGCCATTAGTGCGCACTGCACCATTAGCCTCCTCGAGGCTTGAAGCCCACGGTCCCTCTTCGCAGTCATTGCCAACTAGTGTTTCTTGAATGCTGCTTAGAGGAACACTGCAGTGGATCCGTGGGTGGGTAACGCTGGGGCGTGCTGGCACCCTGATGACAGGCCTGGGCTGTCTGCGGGGTCCCCTCCCACACGCTCTGCAGGGCGCTGGCCTGGGGCCTGGCAGGAACAACAGAAACTGGGTTTATGGGGTTCCGTCTGCCCTCATTATCTCCTCACTCACTTCCTGGGGGAGAGGGGGTCCGGGGTCCCCCACCCCCAGCCCCACCCTGCCCGGGCCTCACCCGGCTCTGGTACCAGGCCTCGGCCTCAGCTTTGCTACGGCTGGCGATGTCGTCATACTGGGCCTTGATCTCGGCCACGATGCCATCCACATCCAGCTCCCGGCTGTTGTCCATCTTCACAATGACGGAGGTCTCCGAGATCTGGGACTGCAGCAGGAAGATCTCCTAGGGTGGGGGCCCAAGGTGGGAGTGTGTGAGCGCTTTGAGGATAAAGTGGGGGAAGGGAAGGGGGGAAGCAGCTCTGGTCTTCCCAGAGCAGACTTGCACAGCACTTTGCGTGGCTGTCCGGAGCCTTCTATCACCAACCTGTTCCTCGTCTCGCTTCTAGTTACAGAGACCCAAGGGCCAAGGTCTGGACCCTCTGACTTCTGGGAGTCTCACTGCCTGGCAAACCAGCTGTCTGCTTGATTTCTCCCCATTGTACTTTGGAGTCAGCTTGCCCAGAGTCCCCGCTGGAGCTCTCCCACTCTGTCCTGCCCACGGAACCGCCCCCTGACCAAGCACCTGCGGGCAGTGGGGCTGCAGGTACCTCCTCATACAGGCCTTTTAGGAAGTCGATCTCCTGGAGCAGAGCCTCCAAGTTGGTCTCCAGGTCAGACTTCATCAGGAAGGCTGTATCCACATCCTGTGGCCAGAGCAGTGACAGCCACAACCTGGGGCTGGGGGAACATGCGAAGGCCATCCCCTCCGCCAACTGGGGCCACCTCTCAGGCAAGCCGGTGGCAGTGTGCGATCCACGTGTAGACCCACGTGGGAGTGAAAAGGTGACAGAGCTAAGGATGGGGGGAGGGGCCCCAGGGAGAGGAGCCCCAGTCCCAGGACCCCACGCTTGGGCCTGGCACCCTGATGGTGAAGGATCTGAGGGAGTGGGTTTTGAAGGCACCCTGAATGCAGTTTCTCAGAGCCCACTGTGCAAGGCATGGACCATAAAATATCCAGGCATCTGTCTGAAAAACTCGCTATTGTTTTCATCTTTTGTGGTTAGAGGCAGAGTTCTTGTCTGGCTTTTGATTTGGCATTCACCATATCTCCAGCTTCTCGGGTGGGTCTAGACACAACCCTTAACCAGGTTGGGCCCCCATGAGTTGGGAGGTGGAGGCCAGGTCAATCACTGCCCATCTGCAAGAAGTAGGGGGGCGGGAGGCTGGCCTTCCTCTTTCCTGGGGTCAGTGGGGATGGCCCCGGGGGTTGAGGGGCGAGAGACCCGATGGGGGGGATGGGCTGCAGACACATTTGGGCATAGTCAGGGGCTGAGTGTGGCAAGGCCGGCTGGGCCAGCTCCAGGGCCCTCTCTCTTCTCCTGTCACCTTCCCTTACCTTCTTCAAGGCAACAAACTCGTTCTCAGCAGAGGGTCTCAGAGAGAGCTCCTCTTCATACCTGGTGGACGTGCAGGAAGAAATGTTTTAGCCTATCTTGGGGTGTTTGGAAGCCACCTTGGCGTCCAGCCTGAGGGAGGGGGCCTTTGAGACAAATCTGCCTCTCACTGGCTTAATGTCCTAAGGAGCCACCAGATCCAGCCGCTGTCACTGGACCCCTCTGGCTCCTCCAGCCACTCGGGAAGGATAGTTGTCATCACAGTCTCTTGTTAGCCACTTTGCATGTTTACCTCCCTCCCTGCTCCCCAGCAGCTTGTTCCTATGATCAATCATCTTTCGGGAAGTCCTTCATAAGGCTACCTGCATTCGATCTTGCTGCTGAGGAAGCCCACTTCATCCTAGAGTTGTTTCCTCTGGGAAGGTGGTAAAGAGTCGGCTGTCTGCTGCTGGTTTAGCTGTCCTCTCCGAGTCATTCTGACGGTTGGCTGCAGTCACCGAAATCGCAGCAGACCCAGAGCCCCTCCCCTCCAGGTGAGTTTGGAGCCTGACCTCTACCTGCAGCTCATTTGCAGAGGTAGCAGTGACCCACTTAACCAGAGCCTGACCATCTAGGCTCCCAGGATGCTCCTCGCCCACTCACTGCCCCCCTGGGCAATGGAATCGAGGTCAGGGGATTCAGTCTGGCTAGAATGACTCAGTCTGATGAGTGACATTGATCCATTAAAAGCTTCACGTTGCTTCCTGACGCCCATCCTTCCTTTCTGCAGGAGAGTCGGCCTCAGCATGGCCACTGGAAGTTGAAGCCTGATGTCTGGGCGTGAGCCCCAGCTCAGTCACGTGCTAGTCAAGGGACTTGGGGTAAGGGACTTGGTCCCTCTGTGCCTCACACTCATCATGTACAGCCCGAGAACACCGGTCCAGCCTCACAGAGCTGCTGTGAGTTAACACCATTTAACTCTGCCTTCTACCCCTCTCCACCTTCCCAATCCAAAGTCCTCATCCTGAGATGCAAACTATGTCTCCTGACCACCTGTGTCTTCCCCACCGAGAGAGGCACTGCTCCTGCTGAGAGGGCTGGTCTTGCCATGTCCCACCTGTCATGGTCTGCTTAAGTTGTCCTTTCTCACTTGGCACACTCTGGCCCTCCCTGTAACCTGCACCTGTCCCTTCCCCTTTCCTACAATCTACTTTGGACTCCCCTTTCTGGAAGACCCAACTGGAATGAAACTTCATGAAGGCCCCAAGCAAATGGCACCTCCTCCGGGAAGCCCTCCCTGGGCCCCATCTGCTCTCTCACTGTCTGGGTATTCCTCTCCCTTTCTGCCCTGTACCCCGTTGTCACTGTGGGTGTGCGTGATTGGGGGTCTGTGCCAGACCGGGGTGTTGTGAGGGAAGGAGCCAGCTCAGCACAGTGTCAGGCACCAAGTAGGCGTATGACTGATACCTGCAGCACAAGTGTCCCCTGTGAGGCTCCGTTCCACTGACCCCCCATCCCTTAGAAACCAGTGCTATGAGCATATTTTCACTACTTTTTGTCTATGGAAATGTGTCTCTCTCAAACCTCCCCTACCAACATGTGGTCCCATGGGACCCTAGACTTGGAGAGACCCACCTAGGACCCATGGGGCAATTTATCTGGGCCTCAAGCCTCTTGTAGGCACCGGACCTAGTAGCCTGCAAACTCTTAATTAACACCTGCTTCTCAGCTACCTTCTCCTGTGAGTCAGGCCTTCAGGGAGGGCGAGTCTAGCAGGTCTACATAAGCTTAACCACAGGAATTGGGGACATGGAGCCCTGATGGGGAGGAGGGCCGGTGGCTTCCAGCTGTGAACAGGAAGTCTGGGAGCTGAGCATCAGGGAGCGAGAGAAAACGTGGGCTACGTTAGCTTGGATGTGGTCCGAAGAGATGCCAGGAGGGGCTTATCAGGAGGAAGGGACAGCGGGAGCAAAAGCTTGGAGGGAAGAGGGTTTGGGGGCCTGTTCAGGGAATAAGAAGTAGCTCTGGATCTGAATGGGGGTTGATGGAAGATAGGGCAGAACGGGAGGCGTCGCAGAGCCCTGGAATGTGGGAAACGCCCGGAGAAAGAGCTTGTATTACCTAGAAATGAGGAGGGCCTAACTGAGGGTAGGTGATGGGAAGGGTGGTGAAGACAAATACACAATTTCAGAGCTTCTGCAGTGCCTGGATGCTCTGCCTGTCTTCCCACTGCACCGTTCCTCCACCCAATCAACTAGATGGGGAAACTGAGACCCAGGTTGTTTATATAGCTTGCTCCAGGTCTCCTGTCTGGGCGAATGTGGGCCATACTCACTTTTTCTTGTAGCTTTCCAGTGCGTCCTGCAGGTTGCTGAGCTCCGACTCCAGCCTGGCCCGGTCCCCCGCCACGAAGTCCAACTGCTTCCGCAGGGTGCAGATGTAGTTCTCGAAGATGGGCTCTATGTTGCTCTGGCAGCATCTCTGCTGCTGCATGAAGTTCCACTTGGTCTCCAGCAGCTTGTTCTTCTGCTCCAGGAATCGCACCTGTGGCCAAGAACAGGATGTCACTGGAGAGCAGGGAGCCTGGGGACCACGGCCGGGAGAGAGGAAGCGGCAGTGGGATCAGCGTGTGCTCTTACTCCCAACACACTGCCGCCAATGTGCCGACATTTTCAGGTGAGGAACTCTGTGTAGACAGGCACCTGAGTATATGTCTCCATCTCTCCCCTGCTTCGGGGAGCCTAGGGGACCTCCTCCTTTCACCCAGGGGCTGCATATTGTCATGGGAGGGTTACAGTGCCAAGAGGCCTGGGACAGGTCCACCTTCCAGCCCTGCCTGCCAACCCCCCACTAGCCTTGTCACCTTGGCCAAGACATCTGGCCCTAAGCTTCTCACTTGGTGTTGTATATGGGAAGCACTTCAGAAATTGTCATACTGTCAGCTGGTGACATTATGCTTAGGAGTTCAGGCTTTCTTTGATCACAGCCCAGGGGCACTCAGGGGAGGTCAGATTAAAGGCTTCATTCTAGACCTCTAAGCTCTTTTCCTCTGCTGCACCCTGCATGATTGTGTCCAAAAATGACCCCTGTTATGGCAATGGGGAGAGCCACTGGCCCAGCTTCTCCCTTTTGGTGGCTTGGAAACCAAGATTAGGAGGTGCTAAGTGAGCTAATCACAGTCACCCCATTAGGCAGAGGGAACATGGCATCCCATCCTCAAAGGAAATCTGCAGAGGAAGAAATGTTGCCGTACTTCTGGTCACCGGCCACATGGAAGGCGGTGTGATGTTGCTGAAGCTCAGAGCCCACAACTTAATGAGCTTTAAAGATAAAGCTGTAAGTGTAACAGTTCCCATGCGCTAAAAGAAGTTTCTTTTTGGAGCACTTTTATGGGTGCTGCCTACCACCTTTGATTCTCCACCATCACGACCGCCTCCCCTACTGGGCAGCAAGGGCCTTGAGACCGGGAAGTGAGGTTTGCACGGGGCCTCCGGGCGACAGGTGGGAGTAAAGCCAACCTGAGGCCCCGGCCTCCTGACCGCTGACCCAGGATCCTTTGCCCTACACATTGGGGTGAGCAGAAATGCTGGCTCAGACCCTGGCATGTGTCCTCATCCCGAGAGCCTCCCTGGGGTATGTGGATGGGTACAGAGGCGGCTGCATGAACTTCCACTTGGTCAGTTCAGTGCCTTTCAAAGGGAGCACCGCACCCTTCCATGTAGGCTTTTAGAGCCGTGGCTTTGGGGATAAAAGATATAAGGGTTTGGTGATAGCCAGCTCCCTGTGTTCCCAGCTCTGGCTTCTCCATCTTCTCACACTGGGCCTTTGCGGGTGGCAAATCTGGGGTTCACAGTGCCCCTCCCTGCCTCCAGGCCCAAGGGTCTCGCACCAGCTCAGGCAGTCCAAAGGCAGATCTATTGTTTTTTGTTTTTTAAATTTTATGTTTATTTTTGAGAGAGAGACAGATAGACAGACAGGCAGACAGTGCAAGCAGGGGAAGGGCAGAAAGAGAGGGAGACACAGAATCCACAGCAGGCTCTAGGCTTTGAGCTGTGAGCACAGAGCCTGACATGGGGCTCGAACCCACAAACTGGGAGATCATGACCTGAGCCAAAGTCGGAGGCTCAACCGACTGAGCCGCGCAGGCGTCTCAGAAGATGCCTCTATTGTTAAAGCCTCATCTACCTCCTTGGTTTTTCTTTTCAGTATCTATCATTGCTTTGGACGTTCCTCTTGTAGTCTGACCTCAGGCAGCCTTGGTGATTTTACCAGATAATATTCAGAGAGAGAGAAAGACGATGTAGTAAAAAAAAGGAACGAGCAGGCAGAAATGTCTAGTGCTGAGCCTGATCTAAGCAGCTGTCAACGATTAGTGGTCATACAGTACAGGAGACCCAATCAGTCACCTGTGGCTTCTCCATTGCCAGTCTCTCCCTGCCTGCCTGGACTGGACACAAGGTGCTCTCTGCATTCCATGGCCCCAGAGTGTGGGGCCTCCCTATTACCTTGTTGATAAAGGATGCAAAGCGGCTGTTCAGGCACTTGATCTGCTCCTTCTCATCCCTCTTCACCCTCTGCACGGCCGGGTCGATCTCCAGCTCCAGAGGCACCAGCAGGCTCTCATTGATGGTGACGGGGGCGATGCAGGCCGAGGGCCCACAGGCGGCCCCTGCCCGGTACCCGAAGCCAGGCAGGCCACACCTGGAGGCGACCCGGGGCCTCCCGAAGCCCACGTTGCACAGGCTCCGGGAGCCCAGGCAGCCCAGGGCGCGGAGGCCGCCCCCACCCCCGGGCCGGCACGGCCCCTGGCTCACCGCATAGTGGGTGACCATCCGGGGGAGGATGGCTGAGCACGAGCTGAAGCTCCGGCTGCCACACCTGGAGCCCGGGTGGAAGGAGCGGCACGACATGGTGGGACAGAGGCAGAGAGATGGCTGGCGGGGAGAGCGGGAGGTGCGAGTTATCAGGTCAGCCCCCTTCCCACCCTTTTATTTGGTGAGGGATGGAGGGCTGGGCAGGGTCAAACCCCAAACCACCATTAACAGGTTTATAAGCTTGGGCTATTGGCAGCAGCTAAGCACTAAGGTGGATAATTAGGGTAGCAAAGAGCAAAGAGAGGGAGCCAATGGGCAGTGCCAATGTCCTCTTTCCTCGTTTATGGGGGTGATGAAAGGGACCAGCCAGCCACACGTTGGGCATATTGGGTGGCCCAGCCTCAAGGAAAGGGAGAGTGGGACTTTATGCCATTTCATGGTGTGTTTGGGGGATGAATTATACCCTCCAGTTGCCCCAGGACTAGAGGCCAAATTAATGATGCTTGGGGATGCTCTATTTCCCTAAGGCGGCCTTTCTGCTTTTCTGCTGATGTGTCAGACCCAAGTGCCCTCTGCGGGCTCCTAGGGGGTCCTAGAGGCTCCCTGGGAGGGAGGATTTGGGGTGAGAGAAGCCTCCACAAGCAGGCTCAGGCCAGGCAGGCACTGATTCTGACTCAGTGCCTCTAGGGCTTCTGACATTGACTCTTGTTTTTGGGCCTGTTGAGTTCAAAAAAGCCTGCAGGGGGCTCAAGAGGAGATGCTTTGTGCTTGAGGACGAGAGAGGTAGGGATGCTCTCCCCAAGATTCTTTGGGCCCTCAAAGATGCATCGTGGTCCACCATCAGATTGACACTACTGTGTCACGATTCTTTTGCCTTTTCTCCTCACCTTGTCCCTGCCTTGCTGAGATAAACAGAGCCTGCTCTGGCCCAAGGACATTTCTGGGGACAGTCGTTGCCCTCAGGAATTGTTCAGGTAGATGCGGGATATAGGCTTTCTCCCCAGCACCCAGGTCCCAGCTCTTTGGAGATGCTTGAAATGCCCTCACCCCCAATTCTCTTCCCTCCCCCTCTCCATTAGCGCCATCAGTGAGACCTCTGCTGTGGCTGACTGTCTTTTCCTTCCACACTGGCTGTTCTCCAGGTCAAAATCAAGCCACTAATAATAATAGCAGCTTACTGGGTGCTTACTGTGTGCTGGGATCACCATGAGCCCTCCATCCACAATCTCATTTAATTGTATGATGGCTTCATGATGCAGTTTCTGCTTTACAGATGAAGAAAGTAAGAGGCTGGGTGATTAAAGTGCTTAATTAAAGTACCCCAAACCACACAGCTTATCTGTGGTAGGCTGGGTTTTGAGCCTATTCTTTCTGACATCACTGTGCTCTGCTGCTCTGGTAGGGAGAAGCCTGATTAAGAATGGGGGTGGGGGGGGAGTCTCCTGGGGCTCCTGAGCAGCTCAGTTGGTTAAGTTTCCCACTCTCGATTCCGGCTCAAGTCGTGATCTCACAGTTTGTGAGTTCAAGCCTCTCATGGGGCTCTGTGCTGACAGCATGGAGCCTGCTTGGGATCCTCTCTCTCCCTCTCTCTGTGTCTTTCCCCAATGTGTGCTCTCCCTCTCACAATAAATAAATAAATAAACGTTTAAAAAAAGAATGGAGGTCTCCTGCCAGTATGCTTATGTCGTCTCTGTCCCACCTGTACATCAGGAGACGGGAACTCCACAGTTTTGGTCTAACGGTGACATTTCACACTCTTCCCTTTTTCATAGTCTTAACTTTGGGTCCTGGAGTGCTGGGGAGGGAAACTGGGGCTTGGGGAGGTCAGGGATGTAACAAGGGTCCGTGGGCAATGGCGGGAGGCAGAGGTGGGGTGGGGTGGGTCTTGTTGCATGATGAAGAAGGGGATTCCCATTCCACCCTGTGGTTGAGAGTCACAGAGGTGGGCCCAGGGGATAGTGTTAGAGGTGCTGGAGACACCAAGAAGCCAGACTGGAGGGCATCGCCCCTCCACCCCCATGGAGCATGGTGCCATGATGTGTTGGGTTCCCGGGAGCCCAGGACCAGAGCTTGGGAGCAGAGAGTAGGATGCTTTCCGGGATTAGTTGTGGGTGGAAGGCATCTGCTCCAGGATAACACCAGGTCCAAGGCTGCCCACTGAATGTGAGACAGGACACAGACTCCACCAAGACCTAGAGAGCTCGGTGACACTTTATTGAAGCGATTTCAGGAAATAGCAGGCATGGGGAGCAGGCATTTCAGAAGGGTTTGAGACGATCAGAGTGGGGCAACTTTTCTTCTGACTTTTTCTCTCCTGTCTTCACGTCCGTAGCTGGCAACCAGTCCCTGCCTGCCTTTGGAATGCATTTTGGTCTTGAATACCATGGCGGGTGTTTGGATGGCTCACCGCTCCTCAAGTAGGGAAAGATCTCTGTGTCTACATGGCTCCCCTCTTCCACCACTCCCCTACCTCCGCTTCCTTCACAGGCCCAGCAAGCATCCTCTGAGAGAGAGGAAAGACACAGGGGGAGGGCAGCCCCTCTCTCGTCTCTGCCCTCTTAGGCCTTTCCTGTGGGGCAGGGGTTTGGTGGACTGCCTTAAAAGTTGTGGTTGTAGCCAGAACTGGGGACAGGTAATTCCACATTGGAGATGTTTCAGAGACAGGGAGATAGAAAAAGAAAGGTCAGGAGAGAGGGGGCGAGAGATCTGTTGCCAAAGGGATGAATGGGAGAGGGAGAAAAGAAAGAAAGGAGCAGGGAGGAGGGGTGGGGAGGGGAGTCACACAGGCTGGGGGAGGAGGAGTAGAACAAGGAAAGAGGGTGGGTGAGAAGTTGGAAAGAGAAAAAGAAGAAGGACAGAGAACTTTCCAGAAAAGAGACATGGCTACCACAGAGGAAGGAGAAAGACTCCTGAGCCCGGAGGATTATTCCGCAGGGGAATTCTCCAAGGGCAGTTCTAACACAGGCTAATTGGGCTCCCTTACCTGGGGTAACTTCTGCCTAGCTGCCTTCCCATGGCCTGGTGTGAGCCTGCCTCCCTCCCACTCAGCAGCAGGGCAGTTCTGTGTGGGGCGGTAAGTCTAATATTGGCTTCATTGAGGCCAATTTGGAAGGCATTTGGCTCTGAACGATCAGGGAACATAGTCCCGGGCCATGGAGAGCTTTGGGGTTCTTGATAAAACTATTCTATCCTAGCACGAATGATTGAGTTGGTAATATTTTGTGTGGTGTTGATTTCTTATTCCAATATTCTGATGGTAGGAGTTCTCAGGGGAAGTGGCTGGGGGCTGGGAGGGGACAAGAAGGAGGTGAGGACACAATATGCCGGCCAGGTTGGCAACATTCCCTGGTGTGAGGGGGCCTGGAGGAGAGGGTTCTGTGTGCGGTGAGAGAGCACACACGTGTGGACTCTGGCCTAGATTACTCTCAACTTCTTTGGGGGCACCAAGTTCAATCCTAAACTCACCCCTACCCCGTAAAGGAGTGTGGGTGCAGTAGATCCGGCTCCGCTGGGGAGAGGAAGACCCTATTTCACCCTTGCTCTGGAAGCCACTGACAAGCAAAGTCCCAGCCCAGGTCTTGGCACAGAGCGATTGAGTCAGCATTAGTTGGATTGGATGCCTGGGGACCCTGGAGGGATCTAGGATGAGGGGCAAGGGGGGGATACCTCTGTGGGGACCAGTCTGGGGACAGAGGGATGGACAAGGTGACCTTAGAACTCACAGGCCACTCCCCTCGCCTCTGGGTGTTGATAGTGTGCATGGGGTATCAGCAAAGCGGCAGGCCTTAGGGCTGGGCATCGGGGGCCTTGACGGGGCAGCCGAGGTGCGCAGGGCTCTTTAGCTCCGGTAACTCTTCTTGGTGGACGACGTCTTGGAGATGATGCGCACACTGGAGCTGCTGCCGCTCATGCTGCGGCCACTGGTGGAGCTGAAGCTGCTGCCTCCGCCATAGCCTAGGCCGCTGCCGTAGCCGCCTCCGGCCACACAGAGGCCGCCGCCGCCCGCACTGTAGCCTGTGCCCCCGGTGGAGGAGACCACGGCTGTGGAGAGAAGGCACAGGGCATGCTGGTGGTCTCCTCTGGGTCCCCAAGGCCCCCCTCCCTGGCTCTCAGCCCAGGTGGGCTCCCTCCTGGGGGTGGGGATGGGCAGGGACTCGCCATCCAGTCACACGCTGCCCCACAGTGAGCATTCCAATTGCAGGACAGCGCAATTTTCAAAGCACCTTCACAGCTGTGAGCACTTTGATCTCACCATTACGAGCACTGCCTCCGCTTCACAGAGGAAAAATGGAGGCTCAAAGACATCAAGCAGCCTGCCCAGGGTCACATCTGCTGTGCTCCTTCTTGCTCTCCACAGGCCTCCCCTATCGCATGGAGCATGAATAGCCCATCCCGGGCAGGATCCGGGCTCCCTACTGGAACAGGCCCAAAGGCATGTTCATCTAGATGAACCTCTCCCAGTTGGAATCACCTATGCCACATCACCAAAGGCAATGGGTCATAGTAACTGCTCAAATACATTCGGTGATGGGGAGCCCACTACCTAGGGATGCGGCTCCTCACCGCCCGTCAAACATTTGAAGATGCCTCTTTGACCCCCCCTCTGCATGTCCATTTCTTTGGGTGAAGCATACCCATCCTTTTTATCAGCTGGGTTTAAGCTTTCGCCATCCTGGGTTTCTGGCCTCCCTCGTGCGGTCCAAGCCACATGGAGGCCAAGGAGACTCTACTACTCATGCCCAGGACTCAGTGCTGCCTGAAAGTCCCCTCATCCTGCTCGGCTATTCTGTGAGATGATTCTTCCTGCTCTCCCCTCTGTGAGCCGAGGCAGTCACTGGAGTCAGTCACTGCTCTACTTGTTCAATTAATTTGCTTCAATTCTAGGTATGCTTCTTTCCATTTAACCAGTTGAGTAGTTTTGTTAGTTGAGTGAGTTTGAATTCCTGCCAGAACTAGCTAACCCATCACTCTATGAGTTGTCTGTCCTGTCCTATAGCTCAGGTCCTCTGAGGCCAGGGTGGAGGCCTTCCTGCAGACATGTGACCCCACTGGGACTGGCCATGGGGGTGAGGTATCACCACAAGTCTCTCTTGACCCCCTCAGCAAGGAAAGACCAAAGAAGAGAAGGGTCTTCACAGAGCCCTTAGGAGGGTCTTAATGACATTCCCTGCCCGCATCTATCACCAAATCCCTGGGAGCGATGCTACTGCTTCTGTTTTGACTCCTGCTTTTCTATTACCCCAAGACATTTACTCACAGATGTTCACAGGTCCGACACCTTCCCCAGTGAGTCTGTTGCAGGTGGGAAGAGAAAGAGACATTTAATTTGCTGAGAAGTTGAAGGGCTCTTTGTATTAATAGCTATCAGCACAGAGTGCTTACTGGGTGCCCAGGCCCTGTGCTTAGCAAGCCTTTTGTTCATCTAGCTAATATGACTCTGTGAGGGGAATCTAGAAGACAGATCAAGTAAAGGTACATAGAGAAATGGGGAAGGACATGTGTTCACTAGAGAGGGGCAGTCGGATTGTAGGTATCTCTGGGCAAACACAGAGCCCCTGAGGTTCATCTGCAGTGTGGCATCATTTGTCATGGGTCTGGGCAGGAACAGCCCTGCTTATGGCCTCCCAGGTAGTCATGGACCACCTCTTCCTGACGCCTGTCACCCTGATCCTCGGCCATGCGTCCAATAGGAACTATGGGAGAGGCTGAGGCCGTAGGGCACCTCTGGGGAGCAGCTGCATTTTAACCTCATTTCTGCCCTTGGAATTTCTGTCTGGGGCCTGACACTGTGGGGCTCTTGGTGTCTGGCATTTGGTGCCCTAGTGGCACCTGTTTGAGCCGTGGTGGTGGAGGGGCTCTCACCTGCACTCCTCGCCCTCCAGCAGCTTGCGGTAGGTGGCAATCTCGATGTCCAGGGCCAGCTTGACGTTCATGAGCTCCTGGTACTCACGCAGCTGCCGGGCCATCTCCTGCTTGGCCTTTTGAAGGGCGTCCTCCAGCTCAGCCAGCTTGTGCTTGGCGTCCTTGAGGGCCAGTTCCCCGCGCTGCTCAGCATCAGCGATTGCGTTCTGGAGTGTGGTACACTGCCAGGAGCACACAGGGGTTTGTGAGGTTGCCCACAGACAATGCAGTAAGATGTGCGTTTTAGGTTAAAAACATGGGAGGATTTCCTGAAATGGATTTCATGCAAAGGAGGTTGGAGCATCATCACCTGTAAAAATAATTGGGGCACCTGGGTGGCTCAGTCTGTTGAGCGTCTGACTTCGGCTCAGGTCATGATCTCGTGGTTTGTGAATTCGAGCCCCGCATCGGGCTCTGTGCTGACAGCTCAGAGCCTGGAGCCTGTTTTGGATCCTGATTCTCCCTAGCTCTCTGCCCCTCCTCCACTCATGCTCTGTCTCTCTCTCTTTCAAAAGTAAATAAACATTAACAATTAAAACAAAAATAAAAATAAAAATAAGAGTAAAATCTCTGTCCTCCTTGGAGACTTAACTATAATGGATAAAATGATCTTGGGGGGGGGTCCTTTCCAATGCCACATGTCTCTGGATAGTTTTGCCCTATATGCTCCCAGAGGAAAAACCCTTTTCTACAGGAGAAAGAGGGTCCTGACATCCCTGGAGTGCCAGGAGACCGCACAGTTCCATTCCTGGACAGTGACACATCTGGGGAGGCTTCTCCATGCATGCGCTGAGTTGGGACCAGGCCCAGGTCTGCCAGCGGGCAGGTGCATGGATGAGCTGTTTGCTGAGAGCTCAGCCCTACCTGCTTCTTCACGTTATCGATCTCAGAGCGCAGCCTCTGCATCACGCGGTTCAGCTCAGAGATCTCCATCTTAGTGGTGCGGAGGTCGTCGCCATGGCGGCCAGCAGACCGCTGCAGCTCCTCATACTGGGGGCAGGAGAATCAAGAGGCAGGGGCCATCAGGCCAGAGGAGAGATGGCCGTGGCTTCCCAGGGCCCAACAGGCTTCCAGTGTGCTGCTTGGTGGCACCTCCCTTTGCCCAGCCCATCTGCACTCTGCTCTTGGCTCTGCCCCTCACTCTCCATGTCCGCAGACTCCACCCCACAGCTGCCCCTTCCTGCCTGTGCCTGGTCTTTCACTGTTTGCCCTTCATATCAGGGGTCTTATCCTCAGAAGCTCAGCAGCATGCAGGCATGCCTGTCACTCTCTGATTTTTAAGCTCTTTTCATATTTGTGACCCCCCACCCAACTCTAACCTGGAAGGTCTTATCGGGTGGCCCGTGTCCAGCCTTTGCTCTCCGTCCCTCAGCTGCTGACAGCTGAACCTCTCTTCTCTGGGTCCAGGAAGCTGAGTCTTGCTCTTGTTCCCACCTTCCCTCTCTCGCTCCTGCTGGCACTAATGGGTGGTACCATCCAGCTGTCCCCTGCTGTCCTCCACAGGGCATTGGAAGTATGTCCATCCTCCTCCCTGGCAGAGGACTCACCACCTCCTGCCTTTATCTGGCTGTTCTCCTAGATCCTGACAGTGCTACCCAAGGGGTGCTCCAAATAGAGGGTAAGTCCCAGGCTGAATGCATATCCCTTTGACCCCATCAGACTGAAATGCCTGAGAGGAAAAGGCTCTTACCTAATTCGACTTTGAAATCTCAGTTCTATAAGATTGTTTCATGGACTTGACCTTGACGCCTTACCTTGATCTGGTACCAGGACTCGGCCTCAGCCCGGCTGCGGTTGGCGATGTCTTCATATTGGGCCTTGACCTCAGAGATGATGCTGTCCAGATCCAGCTTGCGGTTGTTGTCCATGGACAGGACCACAGAGGTTTCTGAGACCTGGGCCTGAAGCTGAGCCAGCTCCTGTAGTGGGGCCCAAAAGGAAGAGCTGAAGCAGGGTGTGTGTGTTTGTTGGGAGACGATGGCCAGGGGAACAGACCCTGGCACCAAGGACCTCACTTGCACTGTTGGGGTGCAGCACCTTGTTCAGGCCCGAAGGGCTGGGAGGGATATTAGGGAGGTCACTGAGTTTATACCAGAGCTTTTTGGTCACCTCATCTGCACGTAAGGAGCAGCCGCACTGTAACTCTAGCCAGCACTCTCCAGAAGTCACTCCCACTATCAAGGGAGCGCACCTTGCTGTGACCTGTCAGTGCCAGGATGTCTCATGTTCTGAGAAAACACAGCCTTTCACTGAGTCAGAAGGAGCCAGAAACTCTAATGCATCTCAATCCTATTTCCCAACTTGGCTCCTCCCTGCTCCTCAGGGATGGGAAAGTGGAGATCAGCTTGAGACAGCAGAAAGGGCACCGGGACGAAACATTCGAGTGTTGGGTCTGCCGAGCAGGTTAGATGGCTTCTCTGAGTCTCTGAGGGGCTCGTCCTAGATTGCTTCATATGCTTTCTCTGAGGATTAAATCAAGTCATGTCCACATAAGATGGTTTTTGAAAAGGTAAACCACAATCAATTTGTTAATGATCACTTTCCGGAATCATTTAAGGTGGTGGTTCCCAAAATGGGATCCTCAGACCAGCAGCAGCAGCAGCAGCATCTAGGAACTTGTTCAAAGTCCAACGTTTTGGGTCCTACCCTTGACTTACTGAGTCAGAACCGGTGTTTTAACAAGATATCTAGAAGATTCTGACATACTTTGAAACCTGCAAATCATTGGTCCGAAGCACAAATCTAAGTGAAGATATTCTTTTCCTTTATTTATTAATCATTGGTTCATCTACTTCCTGCTTCAAGAAATTATTATTTCATTGTTGTTTCACAATCTGTTTTTCCCAAGTAGTTTTCCTGGTAGTTGACCTAGCTCAGGGATGGTGGTGGGGGTGGGGTTTTCTCAGCCCACATGCTTGCTGCTGTCAGCACTGAAGTGAGTTAACAGAGAAAAATGATGTGTCTTTGCCCTACGTGGACAGCGGGGTGGTCATTGAACCTGTCCAAAGACATGGGTCTCATGCTCTTGCTCCCAGAACATGACTAACTTCTGTTGGACACCAAACATGCAATGCACAGGCTTATCACCTGTCCTTACCAGGCATACTTGGAGGCACACAATGCACCCTGCTCCCCTGCCTTGACATTGCTGACCCCTTCTCTACCACTCTACCTCACTCACTCTCCTCCAGCCACCATGGCATTCCTGGATCCTCAGTTCTTCGGTTTCTCTTCAACTATCACCCACCTCCTACCTGCTCTGGTTCCTTGTTGTTTCTTTTCATTGCCCCTACTATGCTTTAAATGGTATAGTTTTTGATCCTTTCTGTGCTGCCTGTCTCCCCTACTGTAATAGAAGCTCCAAGAATATAGGTGCTTTGTTGTGTCTGCTCAGCACTGCCCCTATAGCCTCTAGAACAGTATCTGGCATACAGCAGTGCATGACAATATGTGTCTTCGGGAGAACAAGGCAGTTGTGCTGTGTGCTTCTAGAAGCACCCGAGGGCTCACTAATTGCCACCTGGTTTGTGAAATTGCATCATCTTGCAGCCTTCTCTAGGAAGAGTAGCTGATACATTTGAGCTGGGCTGGGTGAGCCAGGTTGCTCAGATACGTCTATGGAAATCACACATAATTCAATGACAGGGAGTGCTGTCTGACCAACAGCATGTTTGGTCCAAATGGTCAAGGTTGAATTCTTATCTCACCTGACCCCCAAGCTGCCCTAGGGAACCTCATTTTGTTCTTTAGTAGGGAAGGCAACATCTGTTCCATAAATTCCAACCCAGGGATGGGGTGGAGAGCAGAGAGGAGATGAAGGAAGGAGTCGGCAGGCTCTGCGCCCAGCCCAGGACCCCAGACTCCAACACTTGTTGGGGGGGCACCTGGCACTGCTTACCGCATCATAGAAAGCTCTCAGGAAGTTAATTTCATCCATTAAGGCATCCACTTTGGCCTCCAGCTCCACCTTGTTCATGTAGGCAGCATCCACGTCCTGGGAACAGAACATGCTGTCACTCTGAATCCCATCCTTCGTGGGTCGGCCAGCCTCTCTGACTGGGAGTTAGGTTGGAGAACTTCAGCTCGCAGGGATGAGGGCACTTCTTTGTTCTAGGCTATGGGGTGGAACTTGCAGGAGGGCCCAGACTCTGTGGGGACCAGGGCTCTTGGAGAATGCCCACCTGTTCATCAGCTGGTGCCACACGAACAGATCTCTTATGTCACCTTCATGTGGTCAGGTCAACCTCATCCTGGGTCCTTGGGCCACTGCTGCCTCTGGGCTCTTCCAGCTTCTCCCCAGGCCCTCTGTGGACTCCCACCTTCCTCACACTCTCAGCTCCTTCCCGCACTTTACACATTGCTGCTCCATTCTCCCTGCTTTGGCTGCTTTCCCCGCCCTCTTCCTGCCCCCGCTGAGCAGGAAGGTCCATAACTCCAGGGAGCTGATCCTTGTCCTGCCCCTGTCCTCCTGAGCCTGACTTGATGTCCTGGACTAAGCCTAACTTAGCTCAGCACAGGGCCCATTTTGCTTGTTTCTCCCCACAGGGACTCCACATGGGGAGGAAGCTGTGTCATGATTTACAGCTGGGACTTTGGAGTCACAGATCCTGACTCACTTCTGACGATCTGGGTAAACTTAGGCAACTTACTTAAACTGCCTGAGTCTGAGGTTTCTCACTTCTTTTAAAAAAAATTTTTTTTATGTTTATTTAATTTTTGAGAGAGACAGAGTGCGAATGAAGGGGAGGGGCAGAGAGAGACATGCACGCAGAATCCAAAGCAGGCTCCAGGCTCCGAGATGTCAGCACAGAGCCCGACACGGGGCTCAAACTCACAAACAGTGGTGATTTTGAACAGTGGTGATTATGACCCAAGCCAAAGTCAGATGCTTAACCAACTGAACCACTCAGGTGCTGCTGAGTTTTCTCACTTCTAAAGTAAGACCTGCTTTGGGGCCCTTGTGTGGCTTAGTCGGTTAAGGGTCTGGCTCTTAATTTTGACTCTGATCATGATCTCACAGTTTCTGGGATTGATCCCCATGTTTGGCTCTGCACTGACAGCATGGAGACTGTTTGAGATTTTCTCTCCCTTTCTCTCTACTCCTCCCCTACCCACATAAGCACATGTGCACACCACACACATTCTCCCCCTCTCTTTAAAAAAAAAATAAACATAAAAAAATAAAATAAAACCTGCTTCAAAAATTAGTTGCACAAATTAAAACTTGTAAGGCCACTGGCTTCAGTGGCAACTGTCACTGCCAGAAGGGGCTACCTGGGCCTTGGCATCAGGAGGGAGTAGCCCTGTCCCCTTACCTTCTTGAGAACCACAAACTCATTCTCTGCCACTGTGCGCCTGTTGATTTCTTCTTCGTACCTATGGGAAGGATCAAGAAGTGGGTTGTCAAAGTGACCATTTTGTAATACATAAAAATATGCAATTAACATGTTGAATACTTGAAACTCATGTAATATTGTATGCCAATTTAAATAAATTTTTAAAAAGTGGATCGGTTAGGAGCAGGTTCCTGAGCGTGAGATCAAACAGTGGGGGCTGTAGGTGGGTAGAGAGTGTGGGTCTCCAGAACAGACACATAAAATGTGCTACTGGAGCATGGCTCCCCCGTTCCACATGTCCCCCCCACCCCTCTGCGTCCCAAATCAATCACACAACAATCTCTGCCCAAACAAAACTCAAATCCAAAGCAGCAATAAAGCAGAGCACCCCTCATTCCTTCTGAGGTCACCTTTCTCACGGCTTTGCTCTTTACAGTGCTGAGGTTCCACAGAGGGGCCAACGTGCTTCCTTTTTCACCCCCTGGTCTTGCCCCAAGCCAAACAGAAGGGAGGAACAGAGAGGATGGTCTGGCCCAAGGCAGACAGTCCCAGGCCTTGGCTGGCTCCTGCAGCCCGGGTCGCCCTCATGTTGCCTTGCTGCTCTGTTCTTAGCTGCATGGAACCACGGAGAGGAAGCAGTCTCCAGGCTGATAGAAGCCCTCCCACCCGTACCTGCCCAGGTTTCTCATTCTTCTGTTTGCCCTAGACAGCAGCCCCACTCCCCGTCCCAGGGGACACTGGCCTCTGGGGAGGAAACTCCCCTTCTGCTCTAGGTGATCCATTTCCTCCCCAACCCTCCTGAGCATCAGTGAACCCCACTCTATTAACACCTTGGGCACCTTGGGTTGGGGCTTTATCTCCTCCACCTGCCAGCTGAGTAAACTGGGGCAGGTCATTTAACCTCTCAGAGGCTTTTTCTCATCTATGAATGGCTTGTCCTTAATTTTTTACAACCACCAAGTACTGTCCTGCATGATGTATATAACCAGAATCTGCCCGTTTTGATGTTGCCTCTGCTGTTCAGTAGGATCTGAGGAAAGCGCTTTCCTGCCATTGAATGTTCAATACTGTGCCTTCTCCCAACTCCTCTGGGAAAACAGCTGTGGCTTTCCTTATTGCTTCCTCCTGCTGCCTTTTAATTAAGTCTGAACATGTTTTCTTGACCTAACTCCATAAACTGTTCTTGTCTTCTATATTTTCCAACTCACAGTCACTCTCCCTGCATGGAACTCTTAGATGCATGCTACAGGAGCATGGCTGTCCATTAGCCAAGAGCATGCTCTTCAACAGACACCCCCCCCACCCTAGAGTTCTCTTCTGTGTCTCTTTCCTTCTCCGCCTTTCTATCTCCTCCTCTGGGAAGCCTTCTTGGACTGAAATACTGTTACTCCATGTTTGCATACATATTATAAATTAACCATCTGCACTTGCTTCTCTTGCCTGTATCTAATCATCCACATAATAAAAATATTTAACACTTATCAACAACTTACTATGTGCCAGGCACTGGACACCCCACCAAGTATTTCACATGCAAGTTTTGATATAATATTCTTAGCCCCTATGAGGTGGGCACTATTAACACCCCCTTCAACAGACAAAGAAACAGTGTTCAGAGAGTCTGAGGTCATTCAGTTTGTAAGTAGTGGAGCCAAGATTCTAAATCCACTGACTCTAGAGTCTATAGTGATGTCCAGTAGAACTTTCTGCGATGATACAGATGTGATATATCTGCATCCACTCTGGAGCCCGTTAGCCACATGGGCAACTGAACACTTGAAATGTGGCTAGTGTGACCGAGGAGCAAAAGTTCAAGTTTTTTCCGAATTTTAATTAATTTATTAAAGTAGCCACATGTGGGTCAGGCTACCATTTCAACTCAACTGAGACCTGAACTCTCATTACATTATACAAACCATAACCAAAACTCCATCTCTTACTTTGTTTGGGCCAAGAACATCAGAAACAAATTAAAACAATAAAAATAAGGAGCTGCTTGAACTATAGGCATGAGCATGCCATCATATTTAGTGGTGTGTGTGTGTGTGTGTGTGTATGTGTGTGTTTGTGTGTGGTTCCGTGGAGGAGGCAGCAGATATGTCTCCTTTTGCTTTGTTCCTGGCCTTGGCCAGGGTTGGGGTGGATGCCCAAACATTGTGCAAGTCAGCCATGGGACTGAGTGGAACAAATGTGACGGTGAGATTCTAGGGGTTTAATTCCCAACTCACGAGTTGTCAATTGTATCACGTTGGATAAAGCAGTTGCTATCTCAGAGCCTTACTTTCCTCGTCTCCAGAGTTTACTAGGTTGTTGTGCAAATCCTGCTCTCTGTGACCATGTCAGTTACTACCACCTATAGCCCCACCCCTCCCCAGAACCTTAACATTCTTGACCATAGGGTCTCTGTGCTTTTGCTAATTCCACCTCACTGCCCTGAGTATGTGTCCATTTTCCCCGCTGGACAGGACACTTCTGGAGAGCAAAGACCTCCCAGGAGCCTCAGGGCTGGGAACTCCCAGGAGCTGGTAGAGGGTCTACTCACTTGTTCTTGAAGTCTTCCACCACGTCCTGCATGTTCTTGAGCTCCGTCTCCAGCCGCCCCCGCTCTCCACCCAGGCAGTCCAGCTGCCGCCTCAGGTTGCTGATGTAGGCTTCAAACATGGGCTCAATATTGGCCCTGGTGATTTTATGCTCCTGCAGGAGGCTCCATTTGGTCTCCAGGACCTTGTTCTGCTGCTCCAAGAACCGCACCTGCCCCAGCCAGAAAAGAGAAACTGTGAGGGCTGCCCTGTGCAGCCTCCCCAGAGGGCTCTGGGATACAGGACTGCCCCTCCCAAAAAAAAGTGAAGGGAAGCCCTGTAAGAACTTGGAGTCCAGGTGACAGGTTCCTCCTCCTCATCCTGGAAGGAGCCTGAAATGTAGAGAGCCACCCAAATGTTGGTGGCCTGGGAGGCAGGTGGTGGCTTGGTTTGGAGACAGGAGAAGTAAGATTAGGACCAGAGGGGCTAGAAACCATACATACACCAAGCCATGCTGATGTGTGGTAGCTGAAGGAAAGAACACTCCACCACCTTGTTCCTGGGTGGGATTTTGATTCCCTTTAAATGGGCAGGAGGTTCTTGGCAGAAAATGTAATAATTCCATTTCCTTTCTTACGTGATTTCTCTAGATCTAGAATCTGAACTCAACTGCCCTTATGGTCCAAAAATGCTGAAAGGGGTCACTCTAACGTCACATTGAGGGGACCTAGGCAGATCCCAGACATATCGCCAGCCAGCTGTGTGGCCTTGACAAGCCCCTTCTGCGCTCAGGTCCCTTGTGGTCTTGTGCTACTAATTTGGTTTTCTTAAGTTGCACTCATCTGCTCCTCTGTCTGGGAGGCACCCCTGGGAATGTGCGAATACTTTCTCCCTAAATCAAGTCCTTCCATTGGGTGCAGCTCGAATGACACACAGCCTCAGAATGAAGGAACAGAAGAGCCTCCCAAACAGAGGAGATGGCAGCGTGCCTACAGAGAGCCTCTAACAAACACCCTACTTCCCCTTCCTTCCTTTCTCCTCTGTTGTCAGAGGCCAGAGGGCAATCCTGACTTCAAGTCCCTCCTTATCACATCCCCTTTTCCCCAGATCCTCTCCAGATAAACCAAGCAAAGGAGGGCCCACATGTTCCCCTCCGAGCCACTTCCTGGAAATCTCACACTTGTTGGTACAAACCCTAGGCCAAGTGGGGTGACATGGGTGATAAAACTCAAGAAACACTGCCTCAACAATCCCTTTGGTTAGATCTGGGACCGTATGATGAAGCATTTCATAGCGTGTTAGACCTGCACAGTCACCTTGGAGTCCGTCTGTCCAACCCAACTGAGGCCCAAGAAGTTCAGGAACATTCTTTTAGCAGTAGAGACTGGGCTGGAAGAGTCTAGCACTCTTCTTTCCAGATCCTTGAACTGGTTCTTCCCAGACAAAAGCAACCAGCTTGGGTGTGAACTGGTGGTGGTGCAAAACAAAATAGTTTCTTTCCCTGGACTTGGGGAAATCCTTAAGAGTCCAGGCATCCAGCAAGGTGCACTCAGGGCTGACATCACAGCTTAGCTTTCACCAGAGGAAAGGTGGGAAAGCTGGCCCCTTGCCAGCCACTCAGCTTCCCAGACATACTCAAATCACCAGGGACGCCACCACAGGAGGAACTGCCCCTACTAACTGCACATGATAAAGTGACTGAGCCTACTTCCATGAACCGAACTCATAACTTTTCTTTCCTTTGTCCCTTTCCCTTCCAAATGATCACTTTTTGCTATCTAATCTTAAACCAAGCATACATTCATTATCCATCAAAAGAGCAATGTCCTTGCAGCAGGTCAGACAGCTCTAGAGTATAGAGATGAACAGTTTTCTGCTCCCACTTCAACAAGGTGGGAAATCACTCCCTCCTTCATCTGGCCGGCAGTCTCCTCAGCCCCCAGGATCACAGATCCCGGGCAAGTCACAGTTGACCTCAGAAAAAGCACAGAAAGCAGACATACCCTGGGCACTAGCAACTTTCCCAGTGGGGACCCCACTTGCCTCTCACCTTGTCAATGAAGGAGGCGAACTTATTGTTGAGGGTCTTGATCTGTTCCTTCTCCTCCTTTCTCACCCGTTGGAGAGAGGGATCTATCTCCAGGTGGAGGGGGGTCAGGAGGCTTTGGTTGACCGTGACCTCCTGGATGCCCCCAGAGCCGGGCATCATCCCGCCTCCAAATCCATACCCACCGAAGGCTCCCCCAACCCTGTAGCCCATGCCTCCGATACCCAGCCCATAGCCAGCACCCCCACTGCCGGCCCGGTTGGAGCGGTAGCTTCCACTGATGGAGATACTCTTGCTACCCCCAAAGCTGTGGAGGCTCCTCGTCCCAAAGCCACCCCCAAAGCTGCCCCCGAAGCTCTTTCCACCCTGGGACACAGAGAAAGAGCTGAAGCTGGGCCGGCAGCCTGGGAGGAGGCTGGCCGAGGAAGCACTGAAGTTCCGAGTGCCTCCTGACTTGATGGTGACAGAAGATCGTTGGGTCATGGCGGGAGCTGGTGTCAGAGAGACAGAGGAGCAAAAGTATCAAAAGAATGAGGAGCCTTCCAAGTCTAGCTATCCCAGGCTCTCCTTGACTTTTATGCCTTTCAAGAACTGGGCTTGGCCAAAGAACATCAAAGACCACTCTGTTGAGTTCATCTCAATGGCATGTCTGGTCACAGCCCATCTTCCTGCCCCCTAATCATCATGGGGAACACCCTAGCCAGGGCAGGACCAGGCCTGGTCCAGGTCTGGCTTGGGACCAGGTCCTGAGCCCCCCACCCACCCAGATTCTCAGGCTCACGCTGTAGACACTCCCACTATTTTTCAACTGCTCCTCTCTTTGGATTCCCAGGTCTTAGACTCTGAACCCAAGCGCTTGATTAAGCCCTTCCTGTCACTGGGAACAGAAAAGAAACCTCCTTTACTGAGGGTTCCATTTGTGCCAGGCCATGTGGCCGGTCATTACAAGCATTATGTCACTTGATTTCTCATAATAACCTTGTGAGGGTGGGTGACAAGAATAATAATTGCCAATGCTTATTGACCAGCTACTATAGGTGGCTGTTTACATGTTTCTTATGATTTAATCATCACACAGCACCAGGGGTAGCTGTTATTATTTTTGTTTTGCTCATGAAGCTATTGAGGCATAAAGTCATTGAGAAACTTGGCTGAGGTCAAGTGGCTCATGAGTGCCAAGCTCATGTTAGGGCGTGGTGGTCTGACAGCAGATCTGCTCCAGATCTTTGCATCTGACACTGGTGGAAGAGAGGTGGCTTATCTGAGGGTGGCAGACGCAGGATCTCTTGCTAAATTCCTGTCCCCTCTTTTCCTCTCATCTCTGGGGACCAGGGACATTTAACAATTGCTCTCAGTGTCATTTCTCTTCTTTCTGCCATCCCTCCTAGCCCTTCCCAATTCTTGCTCCTGGTTTTAGACTCATCTTCTCTTGTCTTGGCTCATGGCCTCTCCCCTCCTGCCACTTAGCTTCCTGCACAGCACCCTCGTTGACTGTGGTTCAGACTCCCCGTTCCTTGCTCCTACCAGCCTTAGTGTGGTCCCTGGAGCCCACTTCCTCCAAGCCCACATGGGCCATCCCCACTCTGGGTGAAGCTGGGCTCAGGCCTTATGGGAGGGGCTCAGGAGACTAAACTCAGGAATGTGGGAGCTTCCTGGATGTCTCACTGCTGCCTGCAATTATGGGCCTAAATGGCTCCTCTGTATGGTGAAAGCACTGCCCCCAGGGCTGACTTTTAACTCCTCTCCTGGCCTGTTATTTCTCTGCTCAGGTCTGCAAGTTTGAAGCTGTCAGGGAACAATCAGCCCCTTTGCTGGAGGAGAGCTGGGCCGCCCACCCTACGTCAGTGTCCTCAGAAAACAGTCTGGTTTTGGGAGGGATGGTATTGCCCCGAATAACATACAGAGTGGGGAGGATGGACACAGCTTCTTCCCAGGGGCTTGGGCTTCTCAAAGAAGGCATCCCGGCAAGAGGTGGGATGTGGGTGGAAAGGCCAGGAAGGAGTCTAGCCAGTCAGTGCTCCCTCCATCCCACCCCAGCTCCCGAGTCCACCATGCTCAGTTCTGAGGGAAGTGGGGAAGGTCTGGTGTGCACTGGGTACTGCATCTCCATTCCAAACAGAGAGGGCTGGACACCAAACACATTCCACATGCATTTAATAGACACATTCCAAGGAGGGGATGTGTCTCACTCCTAGCAGGCAGCTCATAAGCACCATGAGACAGGTGGGGCTGTCACCCCGGCATTGAGATGGCCTGGAAAACACTGACTCCCTAACTCTGCATCTGGGAGGAGGAAGGAGGAGCTGAAGTGGGGGAGGTCTCTGCAAGATAAGCTGAATACGAATCTTGAAGGAGGGTGGGCAGTGGCACACGGAGGAACAGGAACACGGTGGGGCCTGCCAGGAGGGCAGAGGCTGGCTTAAGTTGGGGAATGGGGTTTACCCAGGCTTCCTTCCCAGCAGCACAGGCGGGGCTTGTGGAGGGGAGAAGAGGGAGAAGGACCCAGGTACCCTGTCTGCAAGTGCAGGCAGGCCAGGTCAGCAAGCAGGCAGGCTTCAGGGCAGGGGTGAGGGAGCGGGGTGGCCGCACTTAATGCTTGTAGCTCTTCCGGCTGGAAGATGTGGTGGAGACAAACTTGACACTGGAGCCACTGCCCCCGAGGCCCCGGCTGCTACTGGCACTGAAGCTGGAGCCACCCAGGCCTGTACCCAGGTTGTGCCCAGTGCTGGTGGTGAAGGAGTAGCTGCTGCCCCCACCGAGACCCAGGCTTCCACCTCCGGTGCTACTGCCGCCGCCATAGCCGCTGGAAACAGTGGAGGTGACCACAGCTGCCAGACAGAAGAGAGGAGACACAGTCAGAATCAAGGGCAGGAAAGAAGACACCTTGAGCGTCAGGGCCTGTGCCCTTAAGTCTGTGAGGGTAAGGGGGTGGGGATGGGGTTGTCTGGTCAGGTAGCTGTCTACCTCCTTCCAATTTCCCTGCTCACTTGGTGAGATCTCTGTCCTATGCTTGGCCTCATTTTCCCTGGGCTGTAATGCTAGGCAGATTCCTAGTCTGGAATGGCTTCCTGCCTCCCCTCTGCTACTGGTGCCTTACTTTTTCTTCTAGAACTTAATGGAGATTTTTCTCTTCCAGGCAGCTATTCTGGTTCACTTGCTTTCCCCTTTGATCCCATCACATTCCCCTGTCCCTCTGTCCCCATCTCTCTCTGTGGGCCTGGCTCTGATGTCTCCCTTCTTTCCAAGTGGAATGTACATGCCTCCCTTAGTGTCCTCAGTCCCCACACCCTGAATCCCAGAGTGGGGCTGGAGTCATGTTGATAGACCAAGAGACAGATGACCCACTGGCCAGCCATTTCTGCTCCCATTCTACCCCCAACCTGTCTTTCCCTAACTTTTATAACCACTCATCACCTTCAATGTTTAGTACCCTACTTGGGGCTCTTCAGAACAGAAACTGAAATAAAAATGGACTCTGTTATGGAATGAATTGTGTCCTCCAAAAAAATATGTTGAAGTCTTTATCCCCAACACCTGTGAATGCAATCTGATTTGGAAATGGGACCTGGATGGAATCAAGTTAAGAGAAAATCATCAGGGAGGGCCCTACCCCAATATGACTGGTGTCCTTATAAGAAGAAGAAAGGAGTCCAAGTGAAGGCAGATACATAGAGAAAGGGCCAGCTGATCACAGAAACAGCATCAGAATGATGCAGGGCAAGGAACACCAAGAGTTGACAGCCACCTCCGGAAGCTAGAAAGAGGTGAGGAAGGAGCCCCCTACAGGTGTCAGAGAGAGCAAGGCTTTGCTGATGCCTCAGTGTTGAGTTGCTAGACTACAGAGCCACGAGACACTACATTTCTGCTTTAAGTCACCCAGTTTGTGGTACTGTGTTGTGGCCCTAGATAACAAACAGAGACTTTCAGGTACTTTCAAGAGAAAGGAAACTTTAGAGTTTACACCATTCATCCCCAAAACTGGCTTTGAGGGTCTCTGGAGCCAGTAGACAAGGATATCAGTGAGGGAGGACCCCTGGATAGTGTAGATGGCTACGCCTTCTAGAATCATTGGTTAATATAATCGTTGCTTTGTGAATCCCACACCAATGAAATCCAAATCCACTCATAAGCTTAAAAGTCATCTCTGTTGGCCTCACGATGCCTGCACTGAACTCCGTGAATGACTGCTCTTCACAGTGCTGGGCCGTTCCTGCTTGCCAACACCCCTCCTTATTCCTGAACATGAACAAGGGCACCCAAATGCCCTGTCTTATGTGCTCTCACTGCCTTGGAAAACCTTGATAACCTTCTATTGTTATGCTCTGCAGCGTATAACTGAGCAGTAGGGATTCTCCCCACCCTGTCCTGGGAAGGGGCTGCCATAAGGCAAAGCCCTTGGGCCCAACGTGAAGGCTCCCTCTGAAGGCTGAGGGCAGACCAGGGTTTCATAAGTCCTGTCCACACTGAATGCTCATCTCTGACCTGCACTCCCAGCAAGAAAGGTGTGGAATCCCGGGAGGTGGCGGGTGGAAGCTGTGTGTCTTCTAAACCCATGCAAAGAGGTTAGACTAGGGATGTTAAAGACTCTTGCTTAAAAGAAAAAATTCCAGGGGTGCTGAGTGGCTCAGTCAGTTAAGTGGTTTCAGCTCAGGTCATTATCCCTTGGTTCAGGAGTTCAGCCCCAAACCGGGCTCTCTGATGTCAGTGGGGAGCCCACTTTGAATCCTCTGTCTTCCTCTCTCCTCCCCTCCCCACCTTGAGTGCTCTCACACACTCTCTCTTAAAAAATAAAAAAGACTACCAATATGGCTCTCATTTTAACAAATGTAACTCAGTTCGTGGAGTCCCCTCCAATGCCACATGCATGCCCTCCACCCTTCCACCCAATGCCACCTCCCCTGTCTCCAACCACATGCACACCAAATGACACAAGAAGATATCGTACTCACAGATGTTAACTGGAGAAACACCCTCTCCACTCAGCCTGTTTGGGAGGAAGGGGGAGAGGGAAGGTTATTATTATCTCCAGCAGCTTATTGGCATTTGAGACAACATTTTTGCAATTAAGTGCATTAAAAAACCCTTTATTATTTTTATTGCACAAGTGATGGAGGTTGAACTTATTTAAATGCTAGTAGTATTAAAAATAATAATCTAATGAATGAAATAATGTGGAGTTTGAGGCTCCTAGGAGTAAAACCTGTAATCTCAGAGACACATTGTTTGGTTCAAACCAGGTAGACACCTGGAGAAAATTAAAGCTAATCATACAATAGTGTCAGTTGGAAAGGCAGGGCTTGTTAAGGAACAAGGAGATTTCTCTCTCAACAATGGACTGTTGTCATGCACTGGGCAGTGCTGAGGTGATTATAGGTGTGGAGAGGAGTCTGAGTCATAAACATAACAATAACAATAATCAGCCTATTATTGTAGCAAGTATAGTAATTTTGCTTTACATGCTAAGGACAGAACTGGCATTCATTCATAAGCACAGACTTAGCACATTAAAAGGAACTGTTAGCTACATTATGCAGTTTAATTCTCTCAATGACCCCATTAAGTAGGTATTATGATCTCAGTTTGACGGATAGGGAAATGGAAGCTCAGAGAGGTTGATTAAGTTGCCCAGGACCACAGAGCTAGATTTGAAGCCAGACTCATTTGGGTCCAAAGCCCATATCTTCAGCCACGAAACTGAGTGATTGCTAAGATTATTTGAACACTTGTTGTGTACCGTACCTCATTCCAAAAACGTCATGTGCATTTCCTTATTTCAACCATCTGAATAACATGCGATAGAAACTATATTTATCCTCATTTTACAGGTGAGGAATGGAAAGGTAAAGTAATCTGCCCACGGTCACACAGCTGGTAATTGGCAGAGCACAAAGCTCCCCCTGAGCTTTGGGGTTCCGATGATTTGGTCTCTTTATTCCAACACTGAAGAAATTGAGGACCAGAAAAGCGATACTGACTTCCCCAAGGTTATGCAGCTAGTTCGTGGTAGGCCTGTATGCCCGGATCCTGGGACAATTTATTCTCAGCCCAGAGCCTTTCACTCCACATATCCAGACCTGCTATATACCCCAATTTCTCCTTTGATAGAATTTGGTTACCTAGGACGTGATCAGATCCTAGAATTCTATGGGGTTCTCAAAACATTTGTACTTCAAATAAGGGCACTTGATAATGATTTACTGGCCTGGAAAGAAATTATGCCTGTTTTTTTTTTTTCTTTCTCATAGCCCATTTCCACCTGCAATTTGCTCCCTTTGCCAGAAGAGGAGGGAACCACAGCAACCCTGGCCCCTAGGAATGCTCCAGCAGCTGGAAAGAGCAGGTGCCTCTGCCCCTCACCTGCATTCCTCGCCCTCCAGCAGCTTGCGGTAGGTGGCGATCTCCACGTCCAGAGCCAGCTTCACGTTCATGAGCTCCTGGTACTCCCTCAGCAGCCGGGCCATGTCCTGCTTGGCCTTCTGCAGCGCCTCCTCTAGCTCTACTAGCTTGGCTCGTGCATCCTTGAGGGCCAGCTCTCCACGCTGTTCTGCGTCAGCAATGGCCGTTTGCAGGCTGGAACACTGTAAGAGAAGGAGGAAGCCGTGAGCTTTACAGACAGCCCCTGGAAGTGTGGGCAGGAGTCCTGGAAATTGGCAGAATGATTTGGGAGAAATGAGTGTGCAAGGGGCTCTAAGTTCTGCCCCAACTCCACCTGCTTCTTGACGCTGTCGATCTCAGCTCTCAGCCTCTGGATCACCCGGTTCATCTCCGAGATCTCTTGCTTGGTGTTGCGGAGATCATCCCCGTGCCGGCCCGCCGTGACCTGCAGCTCCTCGTACTGATGGAATTAAAGCAGACTCAGTCGCTTCGTCAAATGCCTGGGCTGGGCATTCCCTGTGTGCACAGCCTGGCTCTCAGTGCCACCAGCAGGCCTACCCATTCACTGATCATTCGCCCATTCCCTCACTCATTCATTTGGGTGCTATTTCTTAGGCACATCTACTTGCCAGGCATGTGCTAGGCTCTGGGAATATCAAGGAGAGCATAATCAGACCCTTGCTCACAGTTTATTGGGGGAGAGAGACATTAATTAAATTGGCATATTATTGAATTGATATTTCCAAACTGGGATAAAGTTCCCCTTTGGAAATGAACAGGGGGTGTAACAAAAAAATCTAACCCAGATATGGAAGTTGTAAGGATGGGGCCAGGGAAGTCCTTCCAATGATGGGGGTGCTCAAGCTGTGTGTTGAAAGATAGGAAGGAGTGACCTAAGTCACAGGCTGGGAGAGAACATTCCAGACAGGGAAATAGTCTGTGTGAAGACCCTGAAGCAGGAAGAAGCATGGTGAGCTCCAGGAACGGGAAGGCAACTTGGTCACTTTACTGGAGGATTTCAGTCACGGGGCGTACATCCAGACCAATGTGACCATGAATTTGGGTAGCCCTCCAGATGTCGGTGCTGGGGGAGGGGTGTGCTGCAGGGAATCTGTGTTGGATGGAGCTGGGCTGGGGGCACAGTTCTGAAGACTTTGTAACAAAGTCTCTCATTGCAGGGAGGTCTCCATCTGGTAGCTCATACCCAGGGTGCACTCATTTAGGAGAAACAAACACCCCTTGTTTTCTTGCCCACACCTTTCCCAAGGAGAAGAGCCCCTGCTGGAATGAAGATCTGTTGGGCTTTGAAAGTGCTACGTGGCCCAGCTGCTCTGTTTCTAGATACACACTGTTAAAGGGAACTTTGTGGCCCCACCCACAGAGAATTGTTTACTGTAAATTTCAACTACTCTAAACTTCAACTTAAATGCATCCCGCCTCCACTCGCTGTCTGTCTCTGCCTCCACACTGTGCATCCTGGCCACCTGCCACCCTCTCCTTTCCTACCACATTGCAGTGATAGGGGCTAAAGCACAGTGTGCGGCCAAGGATGGAAGCCACGTGCAAGTGAGCAGCTGAGCCTGAAAAGGGTCTGGATTTGGCAGGGAGTTGATCTCATGGATCGGGCTATCCAGTCTACTACACCCTCCAAAGTCAAATCTTCTTCTAGCCATCTGTGACTTTGGACAGTAGCTCTCTGTGGTCTTCGCATTCCCCTTCTTCCTGATACATCCTCTCTTCTTGGCAAAGTCCTCATTTGTGCCTTCTGGCCTCACAGGTCTGCTTGTTCAGCCTTAAATACCATCCCCATCCTTGACAATCTATTGTCCCTGGATGCTTCCAAACAGACTGAAGACCCACCTCTTCTTGGAGGCTGTTTACTAACATGGTCTTTTCTCTTCCTTGACCCCCCTCCCATTTATTTCATGGTATCTCAGACCAGAAATGAACTGTTTGCAGTTTACTTAGTTACAACTCTGTAACCCTGCTTGACATATACGTGTTGAATAAATAAGCCATTTAGAAATAGCTTTATGACTATTTCTTGGGTGTTTTGGAGTCTCATCCAGCCCCAACCACATCATAAGTGATGTGGGGATGATGGCTGTCCTCAGCACCCAACATTGCCTGACCACATATTAATGTGTATGTTTGGATTTCCATATGCATTTCAGGTGGATTTTGCATAGCATCAGACACTTCTGGCACATTGAAAGAAACAGAAATGCTCACGTATTTCCTGAGGCTTGCGATTAATGGTTAGATGCATATTGGGGGCTTCTGATAACACTAGTCCTGGAACCTATCATAGAGGTTCCCACACTCACCTTGGTCTGGTACCAGGACTCAGCCTCGGCCCGGCTGCGGTTGGCGATGTCCTCATACTGGGCCTTGACCTCAGCGATGATGCTGTCCAGGTCAAGGCTGCGATTGTTGTCCATGGACAGGACCACAGATGTGTCACTGACCTGGGTCTGCATCTGGGACAGCTCCTGCAGAGCCAGTAAACTCAGCGTCACCAGGGCATGAAAAGGAGGGATCATGAAATCACACAACTGACTATCCATCTAGGTCAGGAGTCCCTTCTTTGGCATCCCTGGGAGAGATTCTTCCAACCCTTCCTTGGGCACTCACAGCCATTTAGGGACTCCCATGCCAATCTCTGAGAAGTTTCTGGGTCACATATCAGTGTGATGGGGGTGGGTCCCCCAGCATAGCTTCTCAAGACCTACCTGTGTGTTTTCCTTGGGTATGAAGGGTGCATCAATGTTCTCTGGTCCAAATTATACTGAGCTGAATATGACATGCTGATTGATATGCTAGCATAAAAGGTTTCTTTAGGATAGAGTGAGTTTTTGGACCCTGTTGCCCCCCTGTACGGTATGACTTAATCACCCCTACTTCTCTCTCCCCTTCAAAGACCCAGGTCTCTGCCTTCACAGTAGCAGTGCCCAGAATGAGGCATCTTCAGAGGGCAAGGAGCACCCCGACCAATGAGCTGAGGGGCAGTTTACCTTTTTGAACTTTCCTGGGAGGGGAAAGAGACAGGTGGGTCTTAATTCCTTGGGAATGCTACCCAGGGACCTGGGATTCAAGAATCAGCACTACTATTTTGCTATGCTGTGGTGTGGAGGTTTGAAGCCTCAGAGCTGGGGTAGGATTTAATATGGCAAGATTTCAAGCAGTTCTTCCACGTCCCCACAATCACCCAAGCCCCATCTTGGAACCTCTGGGGCAAGATGCTGGGTGGTGTCCCTATATAGATAACATCCTCTGCAGCACCTTTTTCCTTTGAGGCTCCAGACCTAGGAGGGACAAAAAGATTTCCAGGCTCTTACTGCCTCAAAGAGCATCCGTAAGAAGTTGATCTCGTCTGTCAGAGAGTTGACCTTGGCTTCCAGTTCCACCTTGTTCATGTAGGCCGAGTCCACATCCTAGAACAAAACGACAGGATCCTTCTCTGACACCATGGCCCCAAGCAGTGACTCCAGAAGTTAGATGGACTTCTCCCTGGCCCTTCAGTTGGATTTTAACAAACTCTGAGTCTGGGGTTTGGGGTTGGGGTGGGTGATTGCAGAGAATGGGGGCTTGAGTTCCCTGAGCTAACAGAAACCCAAGTAGAGTCAGTGGGACCATAAATACAGAGGGAGCCTTTTGGCAGATTTGAGCTCTCCAGATACTGTCAAGGGTTATGTGACATTCCTTGGGAGTCCCAAAGGTTGAGTCACCCCATACTTCAAGATTCAGTTTCGAATCTTTTCCATTGAGTGACTTTTCCACCTACCTTCTTCAGGGCCACAAACTCATTCTCAGCAGCAGTGCGCTTGTTAATTTCATCCTCATACCTGCAGGCACAGAGGAGAGGGGGCGTGATGTTGAGCAAGTGTTCTATTGAATTCTTACAGGCTGCAATCTTCCCTTGCTTCTGGTGTAGCAAGAGTTAAGAGACGTACAAGCCTTTCCAGCTCTTCCACTGACCTGTGTGTGACTTCAGGTGATTCACTTAACCTCTATTTCTCCCTCTATAAAAGGGGAATCATTTCTTCTGCCAGAATTTTTTTCTTCTTTCTTTTTTAAGACTAGAAGGTGAGCATGGAACTTGTAGGAATAGAAATATGTACTTATGCAACTCCAACATCTTAGAGATGCATAATTCCAATCATTAAAAAAATTTGTGGGCTAGGGGTGCCTGGGTGGCTCAGTTGGTTGACTGTCTGCCTCTTGATTTTGGCTCAGATCATGATCCCAGGGTTGTGGGATCGAGCCCCATGTTGGGTTCTGCACTGAGCATGGAGTATGCTTAAGATTCTCTCTTCTCTCTCCCTTTGCCCATGCTTCCCAGTTTACTCTGTCTCTCTCTCTCTAAAGAAAACAATATTTAATTTTATGGGGTAAAGTTTGTGTGTTCAGGAAACTGTTCTGGCAGATTCTGATGTATTTTCACTGAACCTCAGAGCAGCTGTGTGAGCAGTATGCTTTTAGTAAGTAGGAGTAGCTCCACCTCAGAAACCAAGGTTAAGCCAGCTAAAGGGTTAGGGAGGACCGTCCCTTTTTGTTGGATACCTCAGGTACTGCAGCCTGCATGATGGCCAGTGAAATTTTGCCTCCCGTAGGAGGACTGCCTTGTTTACACTCAAGCATTTGCCCTGGAAATGCACCATTTCAATAGTAGAGCCTATGTCCAGCAGAGCTAAAGAATATTTTGACTGTGAAATATTATTATGCTTTCCAGAGTAGCAATGGTGTGTTAGATGATGCAGATATCCCTTTGTGGTCATGTGGACAGATTAAAATAGGCTTCTTGTTAACACTGACGCAAGAGATGAGCGTCCCTTTGTTCTCCTCCACCAGGCTGTCTTCATCTCACGGGATATTGACTGCTGTTCCAAATCTCCCTGCTGGCACTGGCATTTGCTCCCTTGCACCTAGCAGGTCCTTATAAAAAGGAGTCCTGGGATGACTGTGTGTGACCAGGAGCCCATCTCCCACTTACCTGACTTTGAAATCTTCCACGATATCCTGCATATTCCTCAGCTCAGCGTCCAGCCTGCCCCTCTCAGTGGTGACGCTGTCCAGCTGCCGGCGGAGGTCATTGATGTAGGCGTCAAAGAAGGGCTCCAGGTTCTGCCTCACAGTCTTGGAGCCCTGCTCTTGAAGGAGCTCCCACTTGGTCTCCAAGACCTTGTTCTGCTGCTCCAGAAACCGCACCTGGAGGGAGGGAGCATGAAATCTTGAGAAACTGGGGAGGCAGAGCCAGACACTGCAGTTAATAAGGGAGAGAAGAAAAATACACTTTTCACCTGATACCCATCTGTCAGCTATATAACTGACATCTCCAAATCGAAATGAGAAAGCCCTTGCAGCTACCTGCACAGTTCTCTGGGACTTCTGTAGCACTGGTGTGCTCGGCTCAGAGGTCTCTTTAGAGACTCTACTCTTGGGTTGAGGGGTCTGGACAACACTTGCTCTGGGTTAGGTTAGTTTGCTCAGTGGAAACTCCTGTGGAGAACAAGTTAACTCTTCCCTCAGTGTTGGCTGAACCAGCCGGTGGCTCCCAGGGGAGGATGAGGGAAAGTTCCACAAAGACCTGCAGAGCAATCTGGCCCCACTTGCAAGGGACTTGTCCAGTGGATGGTTCTTCCATAGGGCTCCTGGTGGGGGCCTGTCCGAGAGCTCCTGCTGCCCCAAACCAATGGCACGGATACAGCTCCCCGGCTCACCTTGTCGATGAAGGAGGCGAACTTGTTATTGAGGGTCTTGATCTGCTCCCTCTCCTCTTTCCTCACCCGCTGGATGGAGGGGTCGATTTGTAGGTTGAGGGGAGTCAGGAGGCTCTGGTTGACCGTGACCTCTTGGATGCCTCCAGCCGGGCAGACGGGGAAGCCCGAGGCCCCATAGCCTCCTCCGGCTCCGCCTCCATAGGCAAACCCACTGCTGACCCCAAACCCACTGCTGGCCCTGCCGCCAAAGCCACTCCGGAAGCTGCCGCCGCACCCCCCGATGGAGACCCGTCTGGTGCCCCCCAGGTTGTAGAGGCTGCGGCTCCCGAAGCCGACCCCAGCGCTGTTCATCCTTCCCAGCCCCGCGCTGCCTCCCGTGGAGCGCGCCACGGAGACGGAGCTGAAGCGGGAGCGGCCGGTGGCAGGGGTGGTGGCCGAGGCAGGGCTGAAGCNCGAAGCCGACCCCAGCGCTGTTCATCCTTCCCAGCCCCGCGCTGCCTCCCGTGGAGCGCGCCACGGAGACGGAGCTGAAGCGGGAGCGGCCGGTGGCAGGGGTGGCGGCAGAGGCCGTGCTGAAGCCCCTGCGGCTGCTGGTCTGGAAGGTGATGCTGGACTGCCTGGACATGGTGGCTGAGCGAGGCTGGCGAGGAGAGCTCTCGACACGGGTGCGCGTGAAGGGGGATGGAGAAGACGGGGCATCTGGGGAGCCTCGGGCCGTCTGGGCTTTTATGGGTCTTGGGGAGGGGCGGGTGCTGCTGATGGAGGCCTCTGATGGCATCCCCCAGGCATTCGCCAGCCCTGAGCTCACCCTCAGCGCCCCTCGGAAAATGGCGTCAAGGCCACTGGTTGGTTCCCTGGCATCCCTCCCCCACGTGGAAACTGCTTTCCAAGTTGCAACTTGATCAGCAGACGAATGAGAGGCACGGTAATTGCTTTCAGTCATGTCCTAATCATGCGTCTCCTAATGGGCTTTAAAAACACCACATCATTTCTAAACCGCTTTCTTAGGCCTGGGACCCACTCCCTCCTGTGCAAACACTGTGTGTCAAAACAAGCGACTGCGATTCTCCTTCCCCGTTTCCCAGGCCTTCTTCCTTGGCTGTGCTTCCTGTTCCTGAGTATTTCCCCAGGAATTACCCCCTGCGCCCCCTCCCCCAGCTGTCCTTCCAGGTCCTGAAAATCCTGCTGCATGCTCATGTTTCTTAGGAAAGCGCCCAGTTTTGATTGCCTCTTTTTTTCCTTGGAAGCGTCTCTCTCTACAGGGCAGTTCACACCTGACTTTCTGGAGCAGGAGCGTGTGTTCGCACACACACCTACGTCCTCTCTGTTCCACTATGGGGCTCTCTGGGCCAGACCCTCTGTCTGCCGTGGAAGGTTGTGAATGTGCTGAGATGGGTTTGAACCTCGGCCCCGCTACTTACTAGTGGTGAGACCCTGGGCCAGTCAGGAACCTTCTGGGATCCTCAGTGCGGGCGTCTGTAAAGTGGGGTTTGTGGCGAGGATTCATGTGGGAAAACAACTTCTGCAGGCCCAAGGCGTGCAAATGCTGAACGAATGCTTGGTGAGCCTTCTCTCCCTCTGGTACAATCAAGTACAGGTGAGTGAAGAACGGGCGGTGTGCCCATCCTGTAGCAATTCCAGTGGGGATTCAAAAGGAACATGATACACATTCTTTTTCTTTAGTAACACGCTCGGGTTCCTGTTGGGAAGACGGAGCTGAAGCACGTTGATATATAAAAAGGAGCTTTTGAGGAGCTTTTTTATAAAGGTGTTTATAAAGCACTACCCCCCCAGTTCTATCTGAGGCTGCCTTATTCCAGAAGCTGGCTGGCCTCTGCTCCTTTGCACTCAATCTTCATCAGAAGACCTCCCTTTAGTGGTTGCAGAGTGGAGGGGGCCCAAGGTATCTGTCTTGTTTCCCCTACTAGTCTTTTTTTTTTTTTTAATGTTTTATTTATTTCTAGGAGAGAGAGAGAGACAGCGTGAGCAGGGGAGGGTCAGAGAGACAGGGAGTCACAGACTGAAACAGGCTCCAGGCTCTGAGCTGGCAGTCAGCACAGAGCCCGACGCGGGGCTCGAACCCACGAACCGTGAGATCATGACCCAAGCGAAAGTCGGACGCTTAACCGACTAAGCCACCCAGGCGCTTGTTTCCCCTACTAGTCTTGTTGAGCCTCCCCTTCAGTCTAAACTGATAGGACGTCTGCAATCTCCCCCTTTCCTGTACCTCATCTCCCTGCTTCTTCTGCAGGGGAAGCCAGACAGAGACACTATTCGATTTTCTTTTATCTTGCTGGCGTTTTGCTATTTGCAGTGGTTCTGAAAGACAGTGGAGTGAGAGAGAGGGACCAAAATGCATTTAGTTTGGTTGAAACTGAGCCCCTGAATGGTAAATCGAGCAGACCAGTGGTGCCTAGCTTATGGAGAAGCAGAGCCAGATTCCATGATCTTCCCACGCAGGTATCCTTTCAGAGACACACACGTGACGATGGCTTGGCTGACTCTCACCTGCCTGGAATGGCAGCGTGGCGCTTGGAGCGGTAGCTCTCTGTTCTCTGAGCTATTTCCTCCTTGGGGCTGAGGCGGGCAGGGCGGGAGGGGGGTGTCTCTCCTCCATTGAGAGATTGTTTGAGAGTCTCAGTTTCCACAGGGAACCTATGAATCATAGCTTTTGTTGATATAGGGCAAGAAGAGCATAGGAGCTCTCTCACCTGGTTGCCAGTGCGCCTAGGTCCCAGCCGGGTGGTGCATGCATCTGGGGTGGAAAGAATAATCGTCTTTGTTTTCTGTATTCACTGCATGATAATCTTTCTCCCAGAGAAGAGGCATTTGTTTCCTGATCTGTGCTGAGTAAACCCTTCAGAACTTTCCATGGAACAAAGGCTGCTGGAGGGTCAGGGCTTAGGGAGTGTCTAGCCCATGTCCGTGGGAACGGGTCCCACCACCATTTTTTCCCATCACGCTTCCTGTGTGGGAGCCGACTCCAGCCTGCCTTCTTTCCTGGATCATTCCTTTCTTCCCCATGCCAAGCCCTATTCCCAGGCACTGCCCTCACATTCTGTTTCCGTTTGCCTCTTGTCTGGAGCTTCTCATTTCCTTCTCTCCCTCCTCTCTCTCATTTTTCCACTCTGACTGTTGTTTCCAGAGCTGGACTGTCTCACTGGCTGACTTTGGTGACATAGAAGGAAATGGATAAGTCTTGGGGCACCTGTGTGGTTTAGTAGGTTAAGTGTCTGACTGGCTCAGGTCATGCTCTCATGGTTTGTTGGTTTGAGCCCCACATCAGGCTCTGTGCTGACAGTTCAGAGCCTGGAGCCTGCTGTGGATTCTGTGTCTCCCTTTCTTTCTGCCCCTTTCCTGCTTGTGCTCTGTCTCTCTTCTCTAAAATAAATAAACATTAAAAAAAAAAAAAAGAAGGAAATGGGTACGTCTTTCATTTCTCTTCCTGGTTCATTCCCTCTTCTATGATCTTTGACCTTCAGTGTGACATTTTCTTCCCAGTGAAGGATGTTGACATGAATGCCTAGGACACCCCAGCCTCCTTGATAGTCTGTGTCACTGTCCCCTTTAAAACCTCAAGTCTTGAGACTATTAATACCTTCTTCTTTCCTTTCTGCCAAGGGAAGTTTTCAGTTTTGATTTTAACCTCTTTTATAATTCCACCTAAAACTCAGCCCCAAGAAGGCCTCTTAGATAAACTGCACCCAGGTATTGACCCCTTTATGCCTGTTTCCTGAGACTGTCTGTGCTTGGCTTGCAGGTCAGTGTATTTTTCCACTGCTTTGGTTTTCTGGTGATCTGGGAGCTGGCTTACCTCTGAGGACTGAGGGTATTTTTCTTTCTCCCCAACTTGCCTCCTAGTACCTTAAATGGAATGTGGCAGAAGTTCACCCAAGCTAGGTTGTCTAGTTTATTTTTTTCATTTTAATTTTTTAAAGTTTGTTTTGTGAGAGAGGGAAGGAGGCAGAGAGAGAGAGAGGGAGAGAGAATCCCAAGCAGGCTTGACTCTGTCAGCACAGAGCCTGACACAGGGCTCAATCTCATGACCATGAGATCATGACCTGAGCCAAAATCAAGAGTTGGACACTTAACCCACTGAGCCACCCAGGCTCTCCTAGGTTCTCTAGTTTAGAGAAGAGCTACGTATTCCTCTCTGTTTTGTGATTCGTCACAATCTCTCCAACTCAATGTTACTGGGTCAATCTGGAGTAATTTTCTTGAGGTTTTGGTAACTGCTGGATCAAAAGCTATGGTGTGTGCTTTGGTGCCCCAGGCTGGGAGGCCAAACTCTTTGATTTCCCTGTTCCCTGTCCATTCTGCTCAGGGTGATCTCTCCCATCCCCAGGGGGACACAGAGGCCCTTGGCCATTGTGGATTTCAAGGAGACCGGGCTGGGGTGGCAATCAGGACTGCGTAGTTGCGTAGAGCAGGAGAGGAAGGCATGGAGACATGCCTCCCAAGGCCACATGGAGAGAGGAGTATCCCAAGGAGCTTTGGCTTCCAACCAGACCAAGGCCAGAGAAGGGCACAGTACATGGGGACAGAGAGGATTAGGTCATTCCTTAGGGCAGATTGTTTTGATGTGCAATGCCAAGTCCTTGTGTACAATATCAGAGGACCCAGGCCCAAATCCACCCAGCCCCCATCCCTCACTACACTGGGATGGAGTTCTCCCATTGTCTTGGGGAGTTCTGCCTTTAGTCAATAGCTATTTATTAGTACCTACTATATGCCAGATTCTCCCTGTTCTAGGCCTAGGAGGTACAGCAGTGAACAAAGCAAACACAACCCCTTCCTCCTGGAGCATACACTGAAGCAGAAAGGAGAGCTGAGGCTGGACAGGGGCAGCCACACATGGCTCTGCCAGTTATAACCCTCAGGGGCTGAGTGGGGAGGCGATAATTCTGTTGTGGCAGTGCCTGAAGTATAGCAACCAGAAACGCTTTCTCACCTCACAGCCCTCTTTGTTCCTGCATTCAGTGGCAATAATTGCTCCCCAAAGGGCACTACATGTGACAGTCAATCTTAAGAAACCAAAATTCACGACTTGGGACATCTACTTGGGACAAGACCTCGGCTGGGGTCCCCAGTTTAATGGGCAGATGCATAGCCTTGTGCAAGTGGCCCTCAAGTCCCTTTCAGTCAATTTTAGCAAGAAAATGGGGTGCTCTTTTTATTCAAGCTTGTGGGTAAGAGAGGATGGAACAGCCTCTTCCCTCCACAATCTAGTTTTTCAGGCACATNAGCGATAATTCTGTTGTGGCAGTGCCTGAAATATAGCAACCAGAAACGCTTTCTCACCTGGCCTGCCTCCACCCCACAGCCCTCTTTGTTCCTGCATTCAGTGGCAATAATTGCTCCCCAAAAGGCACTACATGTGACAGTCAATCTTAAGAAACCAAAATTCACGACTTGGGACATCTACTTGGGACAAGACCTCGGCTGGGGTCCCCAGTTTAATGGGCAGATGCATAGCCTTGTGCAAGTGGCCCTCAAGTCCCTTTCAGTCAATTTTAGCAAGAAAATGGGGTGCTCTTTTTATTCAAGCTTGTGGGTAAGAGAGGATGGAACAGCCTCTTCCCTCCACAATCTAGTTTTTCAGGCACATCCAACAGATGTGCAAAGCATGGACACAAGGACACACATATCTTAATAGTGTCCATAAAACAACGGTCTAGATGCAACATGGTGGCAATTGGGTGTGTCTGGGTAGAGACATGAAGGAACAGAGTCCGGCATTTGGGGCCTGAAGGAACCTTAGAGATGAGGAAGGAAACCCAGGGCAAGAACTATCAAAGGCGATACAGCCTGTTTGGAAGCCAGGCTGGAATTCTGATTCCTTCGGATGCTCACATTTGCCCGGAACTTCCCTCACATCATAGCCAGTGAGAAAAACCCTTATTTTTTGTTTTGTTTTGTTTTTTTTGGAGAGGGAGGGAGACAAACCATGAGAGACTCTTGAATGCTGAGAACAAACTGAAGGCTGGGGGGGGTGGGAGAGAAGGGAAGAGGGATGATGGGCATGGAGGAGGGCACTTGTTGGGATGAACACTGGCTGTTATATGTAAACCAACTTGACAATAAACTATATATATATATAAAAAGAAAAGCCTGTGCTGCCTGGAAAGCAGAGTTGGGGCCCCTCCTGGAGAGAGGGGTTGGTGTGATGCCAGCGTCTCACCACCCACCCCACCCCCCGCCCCCGTGGGCCCCTGCAGAAAGCAGGTGAAGGGATTTAGACAAGAAAAGTTTCAGGTGTGTCTTGTCCAGCCACCTCTGACCACTTCAATGTCTTCATTTGTTGCCAGGATCAGGGTGCTTCACCAAGTCTCTCTGGTTGGTGCCGATGAGGAGCCCCCAAACAGGAATACTGTTGTGAGAGGAACATGGGGGACAAATGGAATACCTCTGTGAACAGAGAGCACCATACCTAGAAACCCTGGCCAGGTGGACATGGCTTGCAGCCGTGGCCTGTGGACATAGGCTGGGTGGGCTGGATGATACTGGTGCACGGCAGGGAGCTGTTGACACCATCCTTTGGCTCCTTCCAAGGCTCAGGGGGTGCCATCGAAGTCTTGGGTGTGTGTAATCTGCTGGGTAGTAACATCCAGAAGCCATACTGGGCTTGTTACCACCTTTGTATCTCATCAACTCGGACATCATGGAAGCTCTTCCCTCCTTCTTACCTTCTAGTGTCATTCTCTCACCCCGAGTGATACCTGGGAGGCACTGCTGACCTGAGCCTTCATACAACATGCATCTGTTCACTTGTTCATTTATTCTTTCAACAAACCTTTGTTGGGACCTACGATGTGCAAGGTACTAGGAAAGGACTGTGAAGGGGGCACCATCACCAGCGCTGCTTCAGGGAAATGAACCATTATGACAGAGGGTCACCGTATGAGTACGAGTAGGCACAGTACGTGCACGGGGAGCTCTGAGACACCTGGCAGGGACACCTCTTCCTCAGACGCCTGGTGTAATCTGGGGTCGAGGCCCCAGGCCCTTGCACTTCACCGTAAGCTCCAGAAAAGTTCACGATGTGCACCTTAAAGAGGTTCCTTATTTCTGGATGAGAACAGTGAGGCCCAGAGGCCCATAAGAAGTTGAGAGTAAACCTGGAACTGGAACTGTTGTCTCCTGTCCCCCTCACACAAATCTTGTGCCACGTTGCTCCCCGTGTGCTAGATATACAGTCCTTATTCTGCATGCTTCTCACCCTCAGGGGCCTGCTGGGCTGCGAGGAAGATCATTCTGCTTATATTTTTATAAAGTTTTAGCCTCTTGAAGTAACGTCCAAAACCAGTAGACAATATTTTAATTCGGGCTATGAAGAAAGTAAGATGGACGCATATGGCACAGTGAGAGTCGACTTAGATGCCATGTGACAGAATCCAAAATGTGTAGCCCATGGGGGAAGGAAAGGGGAAAAAATAGTTACAGACAGAAAGGGAGGGAGTCAAACCATAGGAGACTCTTAAATACAGAGAATAAACTGAGAGTTGATTGGGGGGGTAGGGGAGAGGGGAAAGTGGGTGATGGTCTTGAGGAGGGCACTTGTTGGGATGAACACTGGGTGTTGTATGTAAGCAATGAACCATGAGAATTGCTTACCAGGAGCACACTGCATACACTGTATGTTAGCCAATTTGACAACAAATTATATTTTTAAAAATGCAATCCAGACAGTCAGTGTCCTGATTGATTGCAGGATGGACCTTGAGGGCTTTACATGTGCCTTACCCTTCTTGTTGGCTCCAAAGGCCACATTTCTGGCACACACATGAGGATGCAGCCTGAGCATGAAGGGAGAGGCTGGGGGAGCTGGCTTGGTTTAACATTTCTCATGGATAAATCACAGAGTGAATCCATCCATGGATACTTAAGGTGGGATTGCATTTATCTGCTGAATGCACACCCACCTTGTCTGTAAAGCTGTGTTCCTGTCTGAGACATCTCTGATGCATCATCTACCAGGGACTTCCCATGGGCAGGAGCTTTTGGATATGGGACTATGTTTTCCACCATCTCCTGGGGCCAGACCCGTGGGGCATCCAGCTGTGGCCTAGGAGTCCCTGCCTCATGGTGTGTGTCACACTGGACTGCCTGACACCTAGCTGACCCATGGGCCCCACGTGAGCACGCACTGATGATGAGGACAGTGACGATGATGTCGGGAAACCGAGAGCCATTAAGCTGGGAGTGACTGAGTCAAGGTAAACTAGAGAGTGGGTGTCTCTTTGTGCTCTGTTTTAAGAGGGGTAAACATTCAAAAGCCCAGAAACAGGGGATGAAAATTTAGGGCCCATTAATAACTCATTGTTACAAAAGAATTCATCTCTTTGAGGAGCCACTCAGCAGAGGACTCTGAATTAGCTGGCCCTTTTTGTGTGCACTCAAAGAACAATGGATTGATACGTAGCTTTGCAGGGGGGCTTCTAGGGTGCAAAGCCAGGCAGATTTCTGGAATCAAACGGGATGAAGCAGGTTCCACTGAATGGGCCACCACCGTTGTGATGTAGGTTACATCTGAGCAACCAGGACACTGCTGTCGCCTCCCTTCCTGGAAAAGAGCTGCAAAGGGGTGTGACCTCACAGGCAGGTGTCTCAGTGGCCTCCAAGTGATTTCCTCTGGTGGGTATTCTGGATATGGTCCCATCGGGCCAATGAGAGACACTAACTCCTTTAAAGGAATGTGTCAAAGTGCTTTTCATTCCCTCCTCCCTCCCCCACCCCCAAGAACTGGTTTATTAAGCAAGAGTTATCCAACTTGGAGTGAGCCCAGAGTCTAATGAATATGACCAGAGAATTGGGAAATAGGAAGTGTGGGGAGCGAGGAAGGGCATTATGGTAGGAGATCAGTCAGTTTCTTGGTTGTTGTTGGAGCCACCAGTGAATACTTAAACCTCAGGGAGAAGAATTCAACTCAAAATCAAAGGGCCTCTGTACTTTAATGGTAAACAGGGAAATCCTCTCTCCAGAGAAGTGGTGAGGTTTCTGTAAATTCTTCCTGAAATGATTTAGAGGGTGTGATTCTGCAATAAATGGAATTTTGTTTGTTTTGTTTTGTTTTGTTTTGTTTTCGAAGCATTTGATGTCTATAAGATGAGCACCTATACTCTGTACCCTGATAAGGTTCTTTAGGCATCATGGTATTTAAGGATTTAGTTTTAAAATATGATTTTCCTACATCTAAAAAATTTCCCCTTGAAGGAACCGACCTCCACTTAGCCTCTCCAAAGTGGATCCACCATGGCTCACACACCTTCATACTTTGCATGCATTGTCCTTGCCTTCTGGTTTGTGTGGGTGTGTATGTGTGTGTGTGCACTTGTGCATGTGCAGAGGTGTTCTGTCTCTGCTGGATAAGAGGTGCTTTTTTCAAAGGCAGACACACAATTCAGTTGAATCCAACATGAACTTAATAGTGTATCTACCTTTCTTTAAATTATTTGCAGTGTCTACAACCCAGCTATGCCACAGGTAATCTTAAACTGTCCTGCTGGGTAACTTTGCTAGGTTGCTGAGTCACATGGGACATATATACGGTTTGGAAGACATTTTTTGAGGCAAGTGTAGCTCAGGCTAAAGACAGTCACATTCCACTCATCACTCCCTCATCACTGAGGAATGAACAAGAAGTCTGAGTAGAGGACATAATGCTTTAGAGACTCGTAAGGGCTCTCAGGAAAAGGCAAGACAAAATAAAGCTTGGATGGAGTCCAGAGCTGGGGGAGGAGAGAGCAATAAGCTTGCCAGCTTGGGCAAAAGTAATCATTCCTCTTCCTTCCAGTGTGGGCTGGGATTCTCAAGCTCAAGGTCAGCACTGCTTGGTGTTTGCCCTCAGCCTGTGAGTATGTCACCAGCTGATGTCATCATCTGGCAGATGGGGGCAGATGCCCCAACTAGTGAGGCAGCACCCCAGGGTAGTGGCATTCCCACCAGAGGGCGAGCAAAGCAAGGAAGGGCTGGATTGGTGGGGGAAAGCAAGGTCGGTTCCTCTTCTCCTGCATTTGTCCCCATGGCCAGAGGGGGAATTGATGGAGCTGGAGTCCTGGACGAGACAACATGTACCTCCCTAATATCAGGGAAGAGACAGATTCAGAAAGGGGGCAGTTCGGTCCTTGGATTCTGGTCCTGCCTCTTACTCATTAACCTCATCGTTATAACTACAATAAAGTTTAGTGATGTGAGTGGGTACAGATATCAATAATTCTCATGCACTGCCTTTCATTAATTAGAACATATGACAGAAAAGAAAGGGTTCTCATTTGTCACAAAAATTCAGAGATACCTAGGGATACCTGACAGTAACAGTTACGATAAAACAAAATGCACAAAAATAACCAGAAAACATTAAAAACAAACAACAAAGAGTAGGAATTGTTGGATCAGAAACCATCATGGAATAGGAAGCTTTAGTAATTACAATGGTGTGATCACACAAAGAGACCAAAGACCAGAAGAGAAAATGAACTGAATTCAGCATGTAATAAAAATGGTATTTTTTGTGTGGGGGAATGAGGGTGTTTATCTTTATGTAGCAGTAAAGTACAAAAAGTTAAATAGCCAAAATTCCTACTTTTTAGAATCAATCACTATCATTATTTTGACTTATTTGCTTTCATCCTTTTTTCCATGTTAATATTTTTTAAAATGTGTTTTATTTATTTTGAGAGAAAAAGAGAGTGAGGGAGAGGCACACAGAGAGGTAAAGAGAACCCCAATCAGGCTCTGTGCTGTCAACACAGAGCCTGATGTGGGGCTCGATCTCATGAACCATGAGATCATGACCTGAGCCAAAATCAAGAGTCAGATGCATAGCCTACTGAGCCATCCAGGTGCCCCTCCATGTTAATATCTTTTAATAAATCACATACATAATAAATAAACACAATGTCCTTTAAAAACAATTCATGACTCAAGTTCCTGCTAAGATGGTCAACCAGTGGATCCTGGTTTGTCTCTCTCCTTCAGGATCAATGCCAAGATATTATAGAAACACATGGAAGACATGAATACTAAGAACTACCAATGAAAATTGCAAAAATTGCGAGAAAGCCCAGGGGGGTCCAAAGTTACTTGATCTGATTATAGGGGTAGGTGGGTAGCTGTAGCCTGGAGCCCAAGCCTGAGATGGAGGTGTGTGTGGAGGGAAGGCCCTAAAGTTTGGTATTTGCCTACTGTCTGCCCCTTTACAGTAGAAATTCAGAAGAACAAACCAACCACCAGTGATCACCCTTGTCTGTAGTTCAATATGAGGGCAGATCTACTTCATAGGTAAGGTTATCAGATTTAGCAAAACTGCACATGATGTGCAGTTCAATTTGAATTTTAATAAATGACAAACAATTTTTTAGTGTAAGTATGTTCCATGTAATATTTGAGACATCTGGGGCGCCTGGGTGGCTTAGTCGGTTAAGCGTCCGACTTTCACTTAGGTCATGATCCCGCGGTTCGTGGGTTCGAGCCCTGCGTCGGGCTCTGTGCTGACTGCCAGCTCAGAGACTGGAGCCTGTTTCAGTCTGTGACTTCCTCTCTCTCTGACCCTCCCCTGCTCACGCTGTCTCTCTCTCTCTCTCCTAGAAATAAATAAAACATTATTTAAAAAAAATATTTGAGACATAATTATAACTTTTTTGAAGTTTATTTTATTTATTTTGAGATAGAGAGAGCATGAGCGAGCACATGAACAGGGGAGGGGCAGAGAGAGAGGAGAGAAAGAATCCCAAGTAGGCTCCATGCTGTCAGCACAGAGCCTGATGCAGGGCTCAATCTCATAAACCACGAGAGCATGACCTGAGCTGAAATCGAGAGTAAGATGCTCAGCCGACTCAGCTACTCAGGCTCCCCATACTAAATTTTTTATGTTGTTTATGTTAAATTAAAATTTAACTGTATGTTGTCTATTTTGTCTGCATGGTCCATGCATAGGTGACTGGGATAATAATGACTGCTAGCATGTAGTTGGCCTCTATAGAACTGGGGACTCATTAGGACTTTACTCAAAGGTGTGAAGGAGGCGCGTAGTAACTGCTGTCATGGAACTTCTCACGTGGGGAAGGAGAACCAGAGTCTGAGCCTGACTCATTGGGAACTTTTCCAGTCAAGTTTTGGGATTTTGTGCATATGGCAGTTCCTAAGCTCTTCTTTCACCATGCTGCATAATAGAAGAAAGGTGGGGAGGTCACTATATTCAAAAGTTTCCCCCAGCTCCAAAACTTTTGCCTAGCAACACATTCAGCAGCCAGAGCATTTTGCTCACCTGTAGATAACCATGGACTAAGGCTAGACTGCAACTTGATTCATGATCCAGGGGGGCATGTCTCTGCCATGGATTCAAATTAGCAAAATATTATTAGAACAGAATTAGCTAATGTTTTTCTTGTAGAATTTTTTCTTGTATTTTATTATTTAGCATATAGACAAGCCATTGGAGGGCATTAGGCCTCCATCCAAGCCTAAGCTAGTGCCCACACTGCTGGTGCTGCCATAGCCTCCAGAGACGGTGGACTGCACCACAGCTGTGAAGGGGAGGGGGACAAGGACACATGAGACACAGTGAGCTCATTCTGCCAGCCTGAGTCTACTCAGAAGAGCTAAGGGCAAGGGAGGGAGGCAAGCAAGATACTTACAGATGTTGACTTGTCCAACACCTTCCCCATTCAGTCTAGGAAGGGAGAAAACACAGGGACCATGAGACCTCAGACAGCTACCACTGGACCAGGGTGGGAAGGCTCAATGTGAGGATAACCCATGGGGAAACTGCCTTTTAGAGGGTTCTCTGAGAGTCATGATTGTGGCCATAAATAGAGTGCCTTCCACTTGTGCTCATGGCCAGACATCATGGACATGCATCTAGATGTTTGAAGAGCTTGTGTGAGTGACCCACCTGCACTCCTCGCCCTCCAGCAGCTTCCTGTAGGTGGCAATCTCCACATCCAGGGCCAGCTTGACATTCATCAGCTCCTGGTACTCCTTCAGCAGCCGGGCCATGTCCTGTTTAGCCTTCTGCAGGGCATCCTCCAGATCAGCCAGCTTGTTCTTGGCATCCTTGAGGGCCATCTCCCCACGCTGCTCAGCATCAGCAATGGCGGACTGCAGGTTGGCACACTAGAACAGGAAGACAGGCAGTAGGAACTTGTAATGTAGTCCTCCAGGACACTAGCCGCACTTCTTTTTAGTGAGGAACACTTCCAGAGCCCAGATACCATACAAAGGGACTTCTACCACTTTTTTTTTTCCAGTCTTTTTCTGTTGTGCACAACTTATCTAGTCTGAGAGCCACATGAAAACACTTGTGCCATTTTAAAACCACCCTCCAAGAGGTGTGGTGGGAGACCCTATACTGGACCAAATACCAGCAGAGTTGGACGAAATGGACCCACTTGTTTGTTTTGAGTGTTGTCTCCAAAGCCAGACCAGAACCTTTTCTGATGATGTCTTCTGTATGCCCTACTAATTTATACAAAATTACCAATATCCTCACTCACCTAAGGTATGAGTTTGATTTCTAGCTGCTGAGATCGTATGTCCCTCAATCCTAAGGGCTTCCAATATGCTTGGGCAATACTGATTTTCATCCTGGGTCATTGCTTGCCTTTCTTTTCAATGGAAACTTGAGCAGATTTGGAACAATCTTGCTCCTGTCTGGGCCTCCACTTTTCTTTCCCCACTCTATTTCTCATATTCCAAGACCAATCATTCTCCTTAAGTAATCTCTTTCAAAAGCCCCTAAATGATCTTTTCACAGTCTGACTAGTTGGGATTGTTCCGGTCATGTGATGGTGTCATCCTGGAGGGTTGGCACCCATCTGTCCTAACCTGTGGGGACTCACTGAGGATGGCAGCCACATGCACCTCTCTCCCTGCTCTTCCCTCAATTCCCAGCATTTCCCAAATGGTGGCTGATGGCTGCCTGGTGGTTGAGTGAAGAAGTGATGCTTTTGTTCTCCAGAGCCCCCCACTGTACCTGCTTCTTGACATGGTCGATCTCGGATCTCAGCCTCTGGATCATGCGGTTGACCTCAACAATCTCTTGTTTCGTGTTGCGCAGATCATTCCCGTGTCTGCCTGTGGTGACTTGCAGCTCCTCATACTGGATTCCAGAGGGAGAGAAGATGGTGCATATGGGCTTTCCCATATTAACAGTGACCTGACTTTTCAATCTGGCATTTAATATACCTGGAGCTACTGGCCTCTCCCCGAGGGATTTTAGGGAAAGTTGATGTGTCAAGATGACTGGATAGTGTACACTGATCACAGACCCTCTTTTCATGGGACTGCTGACTCCCTAGTTCATTTGAGGACTAGCAATGTTGTGTATTATGTTTCTGAATGAGCCAGAATCAGGTGAAGACAAAAGCAAGAATCAGTAAGTCCTTATCTACGTAGCTACCCTCCTGCACCTGGGTTCTTTGACTTAACTTAAATTGGACATAAATTCTGTAAATGCCTTCTCTAGGAGTACAGGGTACATTTCTGTCATCAGCATCCTGGCAGTAGATTTCTCCAGCAAAGTCTGTAGCCTTGCTGGTTTTCAAGGAAGTGACACAGGCATCCCTGAACACTTCTCAACTCAAGACTCACTTTGCTCTGGTACCAGGATTCACCCTCAGCCTGGCTGTTCTGAGAGATTTCCTCATATTGTGCTTTGACTTCAGCGATGATGCTGTCCAGGTCCAGGTTACAGTTGTTGCCCATGGACAAGACCACCGAAGTATCTGAGATGTGCGTTTGCATCTGAGCCAGTTCCTGCAGAACATAAGATCATCATATCATCTTTTCCTGTGTCATTTACAGAGGTATCCAACCCCGACATCTTTCACCCTTGGCAGAGTCCTATCAAAGTAAATAAAAGGGAAGTGGGAATGCTTACTGCTTCATACAAGGCTCTGGTGAAGTTGATCTCCTCTATCAGAGCCTCCACATTGGTTTGCAGATCATGATTATTCACGTAAGCAGCATTCACATCCTGGGGAAGAAGCCAACAACTTGGAGTCAGCTGAGCATTCCTTTCCAGTCTGAACACCTTATAGTCTCCCTATCTGCTCCCCTCTTGGATGTGTACATGGACCAAGAGTCCTCTCTTTCAACATAGGGACATGCATCCCTGCTCTTCATCAGCTCACCTTCTTCAGAGTCAAAAATTAATTCTCTGCTGCTGTGCACTTGTTGATTTCATTTTCATATCTAGACTCAGAACAGGGTAAGACATAATCAAGCCAGTGGCAAAGATGATACAGAAAAAGTATCCTGGGATCCCAACTTCCCATGGAAGAGATAAACCCCAAATCAGCTTCCTACAAGTGAGCCACAAAAATGATTTTTTTGTGGTCCCTAAATTGTTTTCTCCCCCCATCTACGTTTATGGCTCTTCTTTCTTTTGAGTTTGTTTTAGGCAATAATTGTGATTTCATTTCAAAGGACATGTTTTGCCTTGGAATCATGCCCACATATTGGCCTAGTCACCCAATAATCTTGAAGATTTTTGAGAACTGAGTTCCTTTCTCTCCTTTACTCACTTTCCTTATCGTCCTCCAACATGTCCTGCATGCATCCTGAGTTTGTTGATGTACTGCTCAAACCAAGGCTCCAGATTCTGCCTCACAGTCTTGGGGCCCTGCTCCTGGAGCAGAGTCCACTTGGTGTTCAGGACCTTGTTCTGTTGTTTCAGGAACAGCACCTGGAAGACACAAGATGATTATTTGCAGAGAAAGCAAGGGTGAAAGAGATGTAATTTGTCAGGTGCCCAGGCACATCTAGTTAGTCACCCAGGTCCTGGGTTATTAGGGAGCATGTACAGAGGGTCAGGCTGACAGTGTTGCACCCCTAAACCTGCTTCCTTCCCACCCCAGCAGCCCTAGTGTGTAATTCTTCCAGGGACCTATGACATCTTCTCACTGACTAAGCTATACAGCATATCAGTGACTTTCAACATTTCTCCTTTTTCTATTGAAAAGCACAACCATATATCTAATTAAAAATAGTATTTCTCCAGGTGCCTGCATGGCTTAATCAGTTAACTGTCTGACTTGTGATTTGGCTCAGGTCATGATCGCCCTGTTTTGAGATTGAGCCTCTGTTGTGCTCTGGGCTTTCTGTCTTTCCATCATCTGCCCCTCTCTTCCTCTCTCACCCTGACCTCAGAATAAATAAATAAACAAATAAACTTTAAAAATATTATTTCCCATGGAGTCTGTCAGGTTTTCTATGTAGAGTATCATATAGTCTGCGAAAGGTGAAAGTTTGGCTTCTTCTTCACCGATTCTGATGCCTTTTATTTCCTTTAGTTGTCTGATGGCTGATGCTAGGACTTCCAGCACTCTGTTAAACAACAGTGGTGAGAGTGGACATCCCTGTCGTGTTCCTGATCTCAGGGGGAAAGCTCTCAGTTTTTCCCCTTTGAGGATGATGTTAGCTAAAGGCTTCTCATAGATGGCTTTGATGATGTTTAAGTAGGTTCCTTCTNGTTGATCTGTTCAATTTTTTTTTTGTTTTTTATATAGTTTATTTCTGCCCTGATTTTTATTATTTCTCTTCTACTGGGTTTGGGGTGCCTCTGTTGCTCTCCCTCTAGTTCCTTTAGGTGCATTGTTAGATTTTGTACTTGTGCTTTTTCTAATTTCTTGAAATAGGCCTGGAGTGCAATGTCCTCTTAGGACTGCCTTTGTCGCATCCCATAGATTTTGGATTGATGTATTTTCATTTTCATTTGTTTCCATATATTTTTAAATTTCTTCTTTAATTGCCTGATTGGCCCATTCGTTCTTTAGTAGGGTGTTCTTTAACCTTCATGTTTTTGGANTTTGTGATTAATTGTTTTATGTATTTAGGTACTCCCATATTCAGTGCGTAGACATTTATAATTGTTAGCTCTTTCTGATGGATAGACCCTGTAATTATTATATAATGCCCTTCTGCATCCCTGGTTATGTAAGGCCACAAGTCTAACCGTCTAAACCAAACTGACTCCATGACAGGCTTTAAGTTTCCCCTCTAAACTAGAAGGCCCGAGTTTCAGCTTCCCCGAAACTATCAGGTAGTTACACATTGCCCATTGCCCAAGGCAGGAGTAACCACCCTTGCAACACCCAATCAGGAAAGGNACCATCAAAACCCTAAAAGAGAAAGCAAGAAAAAACCTCCTTGACCTCAACCACAGCAATTTCTTACTTGAAAGATCCCCAAAGGCAAGGGAATCAAGAGCAAAAATGAACTACTGGGACCTCATCAAGANACCAACTAATCTTTGACAAGGGGGGAAAGAGTATCCAATGGAAAAAAGACACCCTCTTCAACAGATGGTGCTGGGAGAACTGGACAACAACATGCAGAAGAATGAAACTAGATCATTTTCTCACACCACACACAAAAAATAAACTCAAAACAGATAAAGGAGCTGAATGTGAGACAGGAAACCATCAAAACCCTAAAAGAGAAAGCAAGAAAAAACCTCCTTGACCTCAACCACAGCAATTTCTTACTTGAAAGATCCCCAAAGGCAAGGGAATCAAGAGCAAAAATGAACTACTGGGACCTCATCAAGATAAAACGCTTCTACATGGCAAAGGAAACAATCCATAAAACTAATAGGCAACTGTCAGAATGGGAAAAGATAGTTGCAAATGACATATCAGATAAAGGGCTGGTATCCAAAATCTATAAGGAACTCACCAAACTCCACACCTCAAAAACAAACAATCCAGTGAAGAAATGGGCAGAAGACATGAACAGACACTTNAAGGGGAAAAATAGTTGGGAGAGGAAGGGAGGCAAACCATGAGAGATTCTTGAATGCTGAGAACAAACTGAGGACTGATGGGGGTGGGGGAGAGGGGAAGGGGGGTGATGGGCATGGGGGAGGGCACTTGTTGGGATGAGCACTGGGTATTATATATAAACCAACTTGACAATAATCTATTTAAAAATATTATTTCCCTGTTACACTGCACAAAGTTATTTTTTTAAATTGTACCTGAGTTAAATGATTGTTAAATGTACAGAAATTAATGGTTTAATCCAATTAAGTTAATGATTGGATTCCATTAACTTCTGATTTAGTGCATGATTTTCCTGTATAACAAATGCCCTAATGGTCATGCTCTGGTTCTATATATTTAGCATTTCTGTGATATATAAATGTTTCTGAGTCTTTTTTTTTCTAATCCAGCCAGAAATCCTTTTCTTTTCTTTTACCCCTTTCCTCATGCACAGAGCCCTAGAGCAGATTTCCACTGGAATTACTATGTAATCTTCTTAGAATGTTCAGAAGCTAAAGCTAACAGATTCTATTCTCTCATTGCCTTCTATTTTGCTTCATTGCTCTCATAAATTAAGTATTCTTCCCTGGCTGGGTGAAGGACATTTTAGAGACCCAGTGATCTTAAGTGATTCCCATCACTTCTGCCTGTTGTCAACATGAAGCCCATCTGGCATCCCAAGGGAGAGCTCCTCTGAGTCCTCTTCTCCCTCCCTCCTGAATCTCATCCCGGTAGGACATTCATTGGTTGTCTAGACTGAGGACCTGAAATCCCATTGCAGGCAGGTCTTCCTGGCTCACCTTGTCGATGAAGGAGGCGAACTTGTTGTTGAGGGTCTTGATCTGCTCCCACTCCTCAGTCCTCACCTGCTGGATGATGGGGTTGATTTGCAGGTTCAGAAGAATGAGGAAGTTCTGGTTGATGGTGACCTCTTGACAGGGAAGCCAGAGCCCCCATAGCCACCAGCAAAGCCAGCTCCACCACCGAGCCCAAAGCCACCACCAGCTGCACCATCGAAACCATTTGAAGCCAGAGTGGCAGACCCCTGTGACTCTGGCTGAGCTGGCGCTGAAGCCACGGTGGCTGATGCTTTGGCTCCTCATGGTAGATTTGCTAGACGTGATTCCTGAAGAGAGGAAGGCTGAAGAAAGTATGAAAGGCTGGAGGGTAGAGCTGAGAGGAGCAGATCTGTGAGATGAATCTCCTGGCAAAAATTTGTATATGGTGAAAATAGGCTGGGCTCTGTCCTGATGGTGAGATTTCAGATTAAGAAGGGTTGGGCTTTACAAACAGTGATGTCACATCTGGATTATTAGAGAGATTCTGAAATATGAAAATTTCATTTTTGGCTTCCTTTAGTCAGGAAAAATATCTCCTGTCTTCCAGCTTTGACTTGATCTCAGCATAATCATACTATTCTCAGTTCACTGAGCTAGGAGTTAGTCACCGCCTCAAACAAAGGATCTGCATGTTATGCTTGTGTATCAGAACGTGAAGTGCTCTCCTCTGCACCTGTGTTGTACCCAGCAGAGATAGGAGACTGAAATAATCTAGCGCATATGCCTTCATAGTAACATTTTTATTCCTTTTCTTTATTACAAAAGTTAAATATGACTTCTTTTGTTTTTATGTAAAATTTCACCCACATATAGGAATAACATAACTACATACTAGGTCCCTATATTCTTATCACCCAGCTTTGTAAAAGTCATTATCTTCTGACCATATGAGAGCTTCCATATTTCTGTCTTATTCCTTAATAACTGTAAATTATTTGAAAACAAATGTCAGAGATCATATTGTCTCTTTTGTATATAATTTCATACTTATGTCTGAATGAGAGGCTCAAAAATATAACCAATATACAATTTTCACATAATAAAAATTTATATATTCATTTACATCAACAAGTATGTTATATGGAAACCAACTTGACAATAAACAATTTTTAAAAATAAAAAATTAAAAATAAAAAAATGTATGTATTCAATTTTCAAATATTCCTATTGGTGTTATTTATTTTTTATATTTTGGTTGTCCAAATAAGGATCCAAATAAGCTCTATGTGTGTTATATGTGCATGAGATGTCTTTTAGATAATCTTCTAAATCTTTTAAGTCACTAAATCCTCCTTCATTTTTTCCTTACAATTTATTTATTAAAGACACTGGGTTATTTGTCAGGTGTAGTGTTTCATTCCTTTGATTTTTCTAATTGTATATTCCTGGTGCCTCATTTAACATCTTACTGTGTCCTTTGTATATCTTGTAAAATGATAGGTAGAACTAGAAGCTTAATGGGCTATGTATTTAAACATTCCAGATGTAGATGTAGTAGACTGCCTATTTACATATTGAGTATTATTACTTACACACTTGCTTAAATGTTTAAAAATTGCAGGGATATTGTATGTTCAAGGAACAAAATACATGTTCAAGGCTACTCCCCAGGCAGCCAATTCCTATATATGGAGGCTTCCGTGCTCTCAGTTCCTGTGTGTCTTTGTAGGCACGTCATTTGGGTGTTTCTGTGTTTTTCCTGAGGTATGTGGTGTGTGTGTGTGTTTGTGTGTGTGTGTGTGTGTATGAATGAGGAGACAGATGGAAAGAGATATTGGGGGGTGTGTATATGTACAGAGGGTGCCCATATTGTTAAAAAGTACATATTTTATGCATATTTATCTTTATATAAAAACCAGCCTTATATTCTCTTTTCAGTTATGCCTGTGTTGTATTTATTTTGTGTTTTTTTCTGTCTTCCTTTAAGCTCAGTGATGGCTGTTTCATATCTGTGTGGTCTTCTCCCCCTCTGTCTGCCTCCCCTTCCATGTCTATTACTGCCCATTCAGTAATGCCTTCACCTCCCTGTCTGCTTTCAGCATGGCCTTCATTTCTAGTGTTTCTTTGTCTTATTTATTTGGTTTTTCTGAACATCAAGTCCATTTTCTCCTTTATTGTCTCATTCCATTGCCCCATTTGTTCTCTTATTTTGCATGGCATCTATTTCATTGAATTTTGGGAAATATATTATTGGAAATTTTTTCTGTTGAGTGTTTCTCAATCCCTCTTGTTTATCCTGTTCCCTGTGTTATTTAATGGAAGGTACCTATTGTGGGTTCTGGAATGGTTTCTTCATTTCTTTCTTTCTTTCTTTTTTTAATGTGTATTTATTTATTTTTGAGAGAGAGAGATAGAGAATACCAGCAGGGGAAGAGCAGAGAGAAAGAGAGGGAGACACAGAATCTGAAGCACAGAACTGAAGCAGAGAATTTGAAACAGGCTCCAGGCTCAGGAGCTGTCAGCACAGAGCCTAACACGGGGCTGGAACCCATGAACTGTGAGATCATGACCTGAGCTGAAGTTGGGCACTTAACCGACTGAGCCACCCAGGCGTCCCTAGAATGGTTCCTTTCTGACCAGTGCTCATCTCTGAATGAAGCAAGCCCCTTCTGGCCCTGCCATTTGCAGGAGGTATTCGGGGAGGGGGGTCGGGGCCATATCCAGGCTAATAGGATTTCTCATTATGACACAGGGCTGTGTGAATAATTCCTTTAAGCTTTAATTCTGACAAGCCAGCAAAGGTCAGTGCAGAGTGGCTCATAATTCTGTCCCTTTTTCTTTGCTTCATCAACAAAATGCTGTCAATAGGCCCAGGCCAATTCCTTATTCAGCACAGCCTTCACAGCTTTGTGAAACTTCATGACAAATGAGGCCTGCCCCGAGCCCACACACTCAGTTCTGATTGTTGCAAACAAGAGATTCTTGGATGTGCACCTGATGAAGCATCCTTTACAGGGACTTAGCAGCAGTGCAGTGAGTCAACAGTGCCTGGCACTAAGAAAACCCGTGTTGGCGCTGTTTGGTGTTCCTTCGCGGTTCCTGTGTTATTTGGTTCAGATTTCTTGGTTTGTTAAGTGTTCTTCACTGAGATCTGCAGCTGTGGGCATCTTCTCTCTGAGTTTCTTAGCAACTGTCTTACGTTTCTCTATGTCTGTGAGAATATTCCAGTTTTTAAAGGTTTACATATTTGGAGAGAATGCATGTTGCGGAGAGGCAGAGAGAGCAGGGAACAGAATATTCAAAGTGGGCTCTGCGCTTCAGCAAGACCTGTGTGGGACTCAAACTCACAAACCATATCATGACCTTAGCGGAAATCAGATGCTCAACTGACTGAGCCACCCAGGTGCTCCTTTTTTTTCTTTTTTTTTTTTTTAAGGGATTTTAGATCTTTTCATTTTGGTGGTTGAAGGTGGAGTTTACTTTTATGTGTCTTGTTCTTGTTTTCAGGTAATTTTTGAGAAACTGCACAACTTGAAATACAAGTTATTTAGGTTTATACCAACTTGAGATAACCAATACTATTGTTTTAGCATATGTCCTTCATTTATTCCTCTCTGTCTCCATCTCTTTTCCTCTTCCTTAGTTGTTTCATAATTTTGTTTACAAATTTGGTATTAGTTAAAAATATAGGTGTCACTTTGAGCCCCATACATAAACTTTTTTTGTCATGAACTTTTCATTTCAGAATAAGTTTAGATTTACAAACAGTTTCTGAAGGTAGTACAGAGAGGTCCTGTAGACCTCACACACCCAATTTCTCTCGTATTAATACCTCATATTAGTATGGTACATCTGTCACAATGAAGACACGAATATGAATATATTATTATCAGTTTGTACTTTATTGGATTTCTTTAGCTTTTACCAATTTTTTTTTTAAATTTTCTGTTCTAGGCTCTCATCCAAGATACTACATTACATTTAGTCATTATGTCTCCTTCACTCCTGTTTCCTGAGACTGTTTGTCAGGTTTTCCTTGTTTTGATGACCTTGAAAGTTTCAAGAAGCAGTGGACTGATATTTTGTAGATGTCCAGATGTGTTTTTGTCTCATGATGGGACTGGAGCTATGGGATTTTTAGAGGAAGACCACAGAGGTGACAAGCCATTCTCATCACATCGTATCGAGCTATTGATAAAACTTATCCCTATTGATGTTAACCTTGATCACCTGGCTGAGGAAGTATTTGTCAGATTTTTGGAAAGTTATTGTAAAGTTATTCTTTTACCCCTTTTCACTCATACTCTTTGGAACAAAGTCATTATGCACAGCCTCCACGTGGTAGGGGGGGAGTTATTCATTACCTGCTGGAGGGTGGACCATGAAGGAAAATAATTGGGAATTCTTCTCCATGAGAGTAGTCTATCTTTCCTCATTAATTTAATCATTTATTCATATAAGTATGGGCTCATGAATATTTATTTTATATTTTACATTATGATCCAGTCTCCTTCCCTTCCTTCCTCCCTCTTTTCCTTCCTCTCTCCCTGCTTTCTTCCTTCCTTCCTTCCTTCCCTCCTTCCTTCCTTCCTTCTTTCCTTCCTTCCTTCCTTCCTTCCTTCCTTCCTTCCTTCCTTCCTTCCTTCCTTCCTATCTATCTGGCACAAATTGTTCCAGTTTGACCGCTGGAACTCTTTCAGTGAGCTTTTTGATTATTTCCTAAATTTTTGGTCCCGAAAGATGCTGTAGGGTTATCTTGTATATTTCACACCCCAGTCCTAGAATCAGTCCTTTCTCCAGGAAGACTTCTTCATTCCTAATGGTATTAGTTGGGGTTTTACAATGAACATATGGATATATACACATATATATCCATATATATATAAACATGCTATAGATTTATGATATATACATTATATATAATAGCATATATATACAATAATTATATATCATAACTCTATTGTAAATAAATATATGTTTTATGTATAAGATATAATCACATGATCCAATTACTTATGATAAATCTTCTAATACATAAAAATTCCTTGTAATAAGTATAAATATTTATAATAACCATATATATATGTGACCTTTGTTTTCATGTATATATATATATATATATAAATTTTGTATATATATATATATATATACAAAATTTATTTTAAACCATTGACTTGTGTGATTATGGAGACTGGCAAGTCCCAAATCTGCACAGCTGGTCTTCCAGTTCAAGTCTGAGGGCAGCCAGGCTGTTGCAGAGCCAGGAAGTGCCAACGTCCCAGTTTGAAGGCCATCAAAGCAAGAAAATTGCTTATTTAGGGGAGGGTCAGACTTTTGTTCTCTGCAGGTCTTCCATGGATTGGGTGAGGCCCACCCACAATATGTAGGACAATCTACTTTACACAAAGGACCAATGTAAATGTTAATCTCATCTGAAGTCCTGACAGAAATACAGAATAATTTTTGCCCAAATACTAAGCACCTTGTAGCCTAGGCAAGTTGACACATACAATTAACCTTCACACTAATATTGGGTCACAGTATTAGAAACCAAAATCTGGGTGCTAGATGTGCTCACTGCTCCTGGGGTGTCATTGTTTCTAGGTGCTCTTAGATGGTAGAGCAAAAAACTGATGTATATATTCTAGCACTTCTTTGTATGTACATGTATTTTTAAATGTGACCATATGTAAAACCATCTGTATCTATAGTAAACTAACCATAAGCTCATGTTAATGTCTGCAGTTCCAATTCATTACCACAAGGACCATTTTAATGTTTTCCTTTGCTTCTATGTAAACTTGCACCTACAATGACAAACCTGGCCCCAACCATCTGCCATCCATTTACGCAATTTTTCTTTTCTTTTTTTTTTANCAGTGTAGGAGGGTACCCATTTACGCAATTTTTCAATCAGCGTATATGTGTATAGTGGTTTCCCAATTATTACACCATACCTCTGTGGGAATCAACCTTATCAACTACAGTGTTTATGTAGAGCCCCTCTTGCCTTTAGTCTTACAGATTCCACTCATTTCCAAAGTTACTTAGGTCAGCCTTTTTTTCCCCCATCCTTTTCCATGAAGTTGTTCCATGCATTTGTAATACAGTCATTTTTTTTTAAATTCTACATTCCATCTTGGGATTCCACAATCTCATAAATTATTCCTTTTTAATTTTATGTATTAAGGTTCACTCTTGTGCTACAAAATTCTGTGAGATTTGACAAATTAAGAGTGTCATGGCTATACCATTGCAGTATCATACAAGACAAAAGTTCTTCTGTGCTTCACTTATTTAACCTTGCAAAAGTCTTTTGCCTATAAACTTGGGAATCAACTTGTTGATAACCTACAAAAGAGCTTGTTAAAGTTTCAGTTGAGATTGTATTGAATCTATAAGGCAAAATGAGAAGAACTGACATCTTAATAATACCAAATATTCTAATCATGAATATGCAATATCTATTCACATACTTACACTTTTGATTTCTTTAATCAATATCAATATTTTAAAATTTTCCACACATAGATTCTCTTCACATTTTATTAGTTTGATGCCTAAGTATATTTAATATTTTGGTACTACTATAAATGATACTTTTTAAGATTTCAGGGAAAATATATTTGAAAATGACATATCTGATAAAAAACTAGTATCCAAAACCTATAAAGAACTTACCAAACTCAACACCTGAAAAAAAAATATAATCCAGTGAAGAAATGGGCAGAAGACATGAAGAGATACTTTTCCAAAGAAGACATCCAGATGGCAAATAGACACATCAAAAAATACTCATCGTCAAGGAAATACAAATCAAAGCCACATTGAGATACCACCTCACTCCAGTCAGAGTGGCACCTCACTCTGGTCAGAGTGGCTAAAATGAGCAAATCAGGAAACTAAAGATGCTGGCGAGGATGTGGAGAAACAGGAACCCTCTGGCACTATTGGTGGGAATGCAAACTAGTGTGGCTGCTCTGGAAAACAGTGTGGAGGTTCCTCAAAAAGTTAAAAATAGAACTATCCTATGACCCAGCAATAGCACTACTAGGAATTTACCCAAGGGATACAGGAGTGCTGATGCGTAGGGGCACATGTACCCCAATGTTTATAGCAGCACTTTCTACAGTAGCCAAATTATGGAAAGAGCCTAAATGTCCATCAAGTGAAGAATGGATAAAGAAGATGTGGTGGAATACTACATGGCAATGAGAAAGAATGAAATCTGGCCATGTGTAGCAACATGGATGGACCTTGAGGGTGTTATGCTGAGTGAAATACGTCAGGCAGAGAAGGACAAATACCATATGTTTGCACGTATAGGAGGATTAGGAGGAACTTAACAGAGGACCGTGGGGGAGAAGAAGGGAGGAAATGGTGGGGGAAAAGGAGAGAGGCAAACCATGAGAGACTCTTGAATGTTGAGAAACAAACTGAGGACTAATGGATGTTGGGGGGGAGGGGGGAGATGGGCATGGAGGAGGGCACTTAGGGATGAGCACTGGGTGTTATATGGAAACCAATTTGACAATAAACTATTTGTAAAAAAAAATAAATAAAGAAGATGTGATTTATATATAAAATGAGATACTACTTGGCAATGAGAAAAAATGAAATCATGCCATTTGCAGCAATGTGGATGCAACTAGAAGGTATTATGTTGAGTGAAATAAGCCAGTCAGAGAAAGACAATTACCATGTTTTCATTCATATGTGGATCTTGAGGAACTTAACAGAAGACCATGAGGGAAGGGAAGGGGAAAAGATAGTTATAAACAGAGAAGGAGGGAAGCAAACCGTAAGAAATTCTTCAATACAGAACAAACTGAGGGTGGATGGGCAGGTGGGCGAGAGGGGAAAATGGGTGATGGGCACTGAAGAGGGTTGGAATGAGCACTGGGTATTGTATGTAAGCCAATTTGACAATAAATAATATTAAAAAAACAAAAAAATAAAAATATAAATAAAAAAGTGACTTTTTAAGTAGTAATCTTGTGTACTACAACTTTGCTATATTGGCTTGTTTATTCCAGGAGGTTTTCAGATTTTCCACATGACTATCGTGCCCTCTGAGAATAAAGACAGCTTTATTTCTTCACTTCTAATCTGTATAACTTAAATTTCTTTTTCTCATCTTATTGCACTACTTAGAGCTTCCAGCACACTGTTGAATAAATGTGGGGAGATAACACATGCTTATCTTATTCTCCACCTCAGAACTAAAGGGCTCAGGGGCACCTGAGGCCCAGTTGGTTAAGTTTTCGATTTCAGCTCAGATCATGATCTCAGGCTTCATGAGTTCGAGCCCCATGTCAGACTCTGTGCTGACAGCTCAGAGCCTCAGAGCCTGCTTTGGATTCTGTGTCTTCCTCTCTCTATGCCCCTCACTTGCTTATGCTCTCTCTCTCTTTCTTTCTCTACTTTCTCTAAAAAAAAATAAGCTTTAAAAAAAAAAAGGAGTGAAGGCTCCAGTCTCTCATCAGTAACTGTGATGTTAGCTACAAGAATTGTGAAAAATACTCTTTTCAAATACGAGGAATTTGTCCATTCATTGTTTGCTGAGTTTTTTTAAAAATCATGAATGGATATTGGATTATGCTATATAATTTCTTTCTGCAATAACTAATATAATCATATGATTCTTCTTCTTTAGCCATTTGACATGGTGGATTACACTGATTGATTTTGAATGTTGAATCAGCCTCGCTTATCTGCAATAAATCTCATTGTTTGTGCTGTAGAACTCTTTTTATCCACTGTTGGATTCCATTTAAGATATATTGGTGCCCTTCACATCCATGACCTGGGATCACATATTTGGTGTAAAATAAATTCTGTGCAGAAAGTTAGTGCCAAAAGGGAAGGTAGACACTGTTCCTTTCAGGAACGGTTAGAGGTGAACACAGCAGGGTACTGATGTAGCAGGATCCAGAAACATCTTTGTAACTTAGCCAATCCATGAGAATTTCTCTTGTGCTGAGAGGTGGGGTTAGGGGCATGGGGAAAATAGGGACTGGAAACAGTGACTGGCCTTCGTCACTGGCCAAGATAACAGACCATCCTTGCCCTGTATCCTGAGTTTTCCCTTAACCATTACTAGAAATCAAAGCAGGCCAGGGCACACCTACAGGACATGCAAGATCATCCCATCAGAGCAAGAAGACTTGACTTCTTTGAGTCTCTGTAAGAGGCCTATGAGGTAAGGATTAGGGAGATTCTATTTTTGTTTGGTTTTCAAACTTTAAGAGATCAGCATCTAAGATTTGTGCCTGAGTTTGTAGATCCTCAATTTGTCCAGATCTAGTGTTTTCAAATTTTTCATGTTGTGAAGATTATTGGAATTCCCATCCATGTCCATATACCATCCTGCATTTGTATGATTTTNTGAGCCAGTGGCAAAGATGATACAGAAAAAGTTTCCTGGGATCCCAACTTCCCATGAAAGAGATATACCCCAAATGAGCTTCCTGTCATTGAACCACAAAAATGATTTTTTGTGGTCCCTAAATTGTTTTTTCTCTCTATCCTCATCCATGTTCTTTTTTTTTGGGGGGAGGGGTCTTTGAAGGCAACAATTCTGAATTTCATTTCTATGATCATGTTTTGCTATGGAATCAGACACACATCCTGAACTAGTCACCCAATTGTCTTGATGGGTGTGCTTCAGGGAAAGGAAGCCCTTTCTGTCCTTGCACTCACTTGTTCTTGAAGTNAAGTTATGAAATAACGAAGATTGCATTTTTGGCTTCCTTTAGTCAGGGAAAATATCTCCTGTCTTCCAGCTTTGACTTGATCTCAATACAATGAGACTATTCTCAATTCACTGAGCCAGGAGTTAGTCACCGCCTCAAACAAAGGATCGCATGTTATGCTTGTGTATCAGAATGTGAAGTGCTCTCCTCTGCACCTGTGTTGTATCCAGCAGAGATAGGAGACTGAAATTATCTAGCGCATATGCCTTCATGGTAACATTCTCATTCCTTTTCATTATTATAAAAGTTAAATATGACTTTTTTTTGCTTTTATGTAACATTTCACCCACATAAAGGAATAACATAACTACATAATAGGTCTCTATATTCTTATCACCCAGCTTTATGAATGTAATTATCTCCTGACCATATGAGAGCTTCCATATTCCTGTCCTATTCCTTAACAACTGTAAATTATTTGAAAACAAATGTCAGAGATCATATTGTCTCTTTTGTATATAATTTCATACTTATGTCTGGAAGGCTCAAAAATATAAACGAAATACCATTATCTTATCTTAAGAATTTATATATTTTCAAAATATCAACAAATTTCTATTCCATTTTCAAATATCAACAAGCATCTATTCCATTTTTAAATATTCCTGTTGGTGTTGTTTAGTTTTTAAATTTTGGTTGTCCAAATAAGGATCCAAATAAGCTCTATCCGTGCTGTATGTGGGTGTAATGTCTTTTAAGTAAATTGTTTTTTAAATCTTTTAAGTCAATAAATCCTCCATTTTTTCCTTGCAATTTATTAAAGACACTGGGTTATTTGTCAGGTGCAGTGTTTCATTCCTTGGATTTTTCTAATTGTATATTTATGGTGCTGCATTTAACATCTTACTGTGTCCTTTGTATATCTTGTAAAGCGATAGGTAGAACTAGAAACTTAATGGGCTATGTATTTAAACATTCCAGATGTAAATGTTGTAGACTGCCTATTTATATACTGAGTATTGTTACTTACACACTTGCTTAAATGTTTAAAAATTGCAGGGATATTGTATGTTCAAGGAACAAAATACATGTTCATGGCCACTCCCCAGGCAACCAATTCCTGTATATGGAGGCTGCAGTGCTCTCAGTTCCTGTGTATCTTTGTAGGCACGTCATTTGGTTACTGTGTTTTTCTTTGGGTATGTGGTGTGTGTGTGTGTGTGTGTGTGTGTGTGTGTGTGTGTGTGTGACAGAAAGACAGAGAGAGAGAAAGAGAGAGATGGACAGAAATACTGGGAGTGTGTATATGTACAGAGGGTGCCCATATTGTTAAAAAGTACATATTTTATGCATGTTTATCTTTATATAAAAACCAGCCTTATATTCTCTTTTCAGTTATGCCTGTGTTGTATTTATTTTGTTTTTTTCTGTCTTCCTTTAAGCTCAGTGATGGCTGTTTCATATCTGTGTGGTCTTCTCCCCCTCTGTCTGCCTCCCCTTCCATGTCTATTACTGCCCATTCAGTAATGCCTTCACCTCCCTGTCTGCTTTCAGCATGGCCTTCATTTCTAGTGTGGCTTTGTCTTGTTTCTTTGCTTCTTTTCTGAGCACATCAAGTCCATTTTCTCCTTTATCGTCTCATTCCATTGCCCCATTTGTTCTCTTATTTTATCATGGTGTCGATTTCATTGAATTTTGGGAAATACATTATTGGAAATTTTTTCTTTTGAGTGATTTTCACATGCCTTTTGTTCTTCCTGTTCTCTTTTTATTTAATGGAAGATAACTATTGTGGTCCTGGAATGGTTTCTTTCTCTCTTTTTTATTTTTTAAATGAGTATTTATTTTTGAGAGAGAGAGAGGAAAGGAAGGGAGGAGCAGAGACAGGGAGAGGGAGACACAGAATCTGAAGCAGGTTCCAGGCTTATAAGCTGTCAGCACAGAGCCCGACATGGGGCTGGAACCCATAAACTGTGAGATCGTGACCTGAGCTGAAGTCGGGCACTTAACCGACTGAGCCACCCAGGCACCCTTGGAATGGTTCCTTTCTGACCAGTGCTCATCTCTGAATGAAGCAAGCCCCTTCTGGCCCTGCTATTTGTGGAGGTATTCGGGGAGGGGGGCCAGGCTATATCCAGGCTAATAGGATTTCTCATTATGACACAGGGCTGTGTGAATAATTCCTTTAAGCTTTAATTCTGACAAGCCAGCAAAGGTCAGTGCAGAGTGGCTCATAATTCTGTCCCTTTTTCTTTGCTTCATCAACAAAATGCTGTCAATAGGCCCAGGCCAATTCCTTATTCAGCACAGCCTTCACAGCTTTGTGAAACTTCATGACAAATGAGGCCTGCCCCGAGCCCACACACTCAGTTCTGATTGTTGCAAACAAGAGATTCTTGGATGTGCACCTGATGAAGCATCCTTTACAGGGACTTAGCAGCAGTGCAGTGAGTCAACAGTGCCTGGCACTAAGAAAACCCGTGTTGGCGCTGTTTGGTGTTCCTTCGCGGTTCCTGTGTTATTTGGTTCAGATTTCTTGGTTTGTTAAGTGTTCTTCACTGAGATCTGCAGCTGTGGGCATCTTCTCTCTGAGTTTCTTAGCAACTGTCTTACGTTTCTCTATGTCTGTGAGAATATTCTTCTATTTTTTTTAAGGTTTTTATACTTTGAGAGAGTGCAATGGAGGAGGGGCAGAGAGAGAGGGGGAGAGAGGATCCTAAGTGGGCTCTGGGCTTCAGCAAGACCCGTGTGGAATTCAAACCCACAAACCATATCATAGCCTGAGCGGAAATCAGATGCTCAACTGACTGAGCCACCCAGGTGCTCCTACCTTTTTTTTGTGGGGGGGAGGGGGATTTAAAATGTTTTCATTTTGGTGGTTTAAGGTGGAATTTACATTTATGTTTCTTGTTCTTCTTGTTTTTAGGTATTTAAGAGGGAGGAAGTGCCTCCCATTTGTCTGTACAATTAAATTCAAGAGCCTCCCATTCACATATTTTATTTAAAATATCATACAAGCTAAAATATCAAGCTAATAAATTAGAAATATTATTTTTTTTCTTCTCTCACACTTAATGAAAACAATTTTATTCAGAGCAGATGTCCTTATTCTCAGGGCCTCTCTACCCTAGAGCCCCGGTGGGAGTCACCTGCAAGCTTTCTAGAAGATATCACATTTACTGTCAGTAGAAATGTAATCCTCAATTAAATGCTCTCCTTGGTGTGACAATTTACTTAATTCCTTAAACAAAATTTATATCATTCAACATTTCAAGAGGATACAATTACAGAGACTAGCATATAAACCACCATGTACCAATCACCCAGATTAAACAATTATTAACATTTTCTCATGATTGTTTCATCTAATCCCCCTACTTTTCATATCTAAATCCTCTACTATTCTTGTTGAAGTGACTTAAAGGAAACCCAGACAGCAAGTCATTTCACTTGTAAATATTTCCTGGCGTATCCAAGCAATAATGGCTTTTTAATCCAACCGAGTAATACTAATATAGCTTTTCTAAGCCACCATTTTTTAAAATGATATCTAATACCTACTTGTATTTGAATTTCTCTGATCATCTCTGAGATTTGTTTTTATCCTGGTTTGCTTGAAACAACATCCTAACTAGGTTCACGTATCACATTTAACACTATGTCTCTTAAGGTTCTTTTATTTGATAACAAAGTACTTCCTTTTCTGTGTCACTGTGTTTTAAAAAAACCTTATTGTTTCCATAGAATGTCTTCCTCTGGGCTTTGGCTCTTTATTTCTTGTCAGCATCATATAACTTCTTCTATCTCTGGTTTTTCTGTGTATTAGAGGCTGTATTAAGTTGACTAGACTTACCTCCATTGTCTTGGGCAAGAAGAGTTCTGGCTGTGCTCTGTACTCCTGATTGCATTATATCACAAGGAATGTAATACTAGTTATCTAATTCTTAGTGATGTTAAGACTGATCAGGGGACTTTTGTGGTTCAGCCCCATCCCTCCACTGAAAGGTATACAATAAAATTTCATCTAAGATTCTAATATTCATTGAGCACTTCCTAGACTCATTATTTCATTACGGGTTGCAAAATGGCACCTTTCCGATTTTATCATCATGCATCTGTATTTGTTAGTCAGGACTCATCTATAAAGAAGGAGTCCTCATGTTTACTCTTTAGGTACCCTAGTATTAAATTCATTCAGAAAAGTCAAACAAAGTTCTTGATCCTTCCCCTACCCCCCACCTTTTAAAAAATGTTTATTTATTTTTTAGAGAGAGAGAAAGAGAGAGAGAGAGAGAGAGAGAGAGAGAGAGAGAGAGAAAGCATAAGTGAGGGGAGAGGGGAAGAAAGAGAGGGAGATGCAGAATCTGAAGCAGGTTCGAGGCTCTGAGCTGTCATCACAGAGCCTGATGCAAGGCTCTAACTCACCAACTGTGAGACCATGACCTGAGCAGAAGTCAGAAACAGCTGACTGAGCCACCCGGGGACCTCTATAGGATTTTTTAAAATTTCTTTTCTAAGATGAGGAACTTCTCATCTAATCCTTGTTTGGTGAGAGTTTTTTTTTTTTTAATCATAAATGAATGTTAGATTATATTATATAATTTTTTCTGCATTAACTAATATAATCATATGGTTTTTCTTCTTCAGCCTTATGATATGGTGAATTACACTGATTGACTTTGAATGTTGAATCAGCTTTGGTATCTGCAGTAATCTCATTCATTGTGAGCTCTTTTTGTACATCGTAGGATTCAATTTGCTGATATCTTGTTGAGCACCTTCATATCCATGGTCATAAGAGAGTATAGAGTTTCTCTATCTGGTTTTGGTATTAGAGTAATGCTGTCCTCATAAAATGAGTTAGAAAGTGTTCTCTCTTCTTCTATTTTCTATAATAGATTGTCAAAAATTGGTATCATTTCTTTTGTAATTGTTTGGTAGAATTAACCAGTGCAAATATCCAAGACTCATGCTTTATTTTGTTTTTGAAAAATTTTTAAATGTTTATTTTTTTTTATTTTTTTTTTAGTTGTGAACCATTTATTTTTTTTTNAATGTTTATTTATTTCTGAGAGAGAGACAGAGCATGAACAGGGGAAGGATGGAGAGAGAGGGAGACACAGAATCCAAAGCAGACTCCAGGCTCTGAGCTGTCAGCACAAAGCCCAATGCAGGGCTTGAACCCATGAACCGTGAGATCATGACATGAACTGAAGTCTGGCACTTAACCAACTGAGCCACCCAGATGCCTCTAACTCATGCTTTCTTTTTTGGGGGGTTATATATTATTCATTTGATTTCTTTAATAGATTCAGAGCTATTCTGATTATCTCTCCTAGTGTAAGATTTAGTAGTTTTGTATTTTTCTATTTTGGTCCATTTCATCTAAATTATCAAATTTGTAAGTATAGAGTGAGTTGTAGTTTTTCTTGATTATAGTTTTGATGTACATGCATCATAAGATTTTAATTTAAATCCATATATACATATGCTGTTTTTTAGTATAAAATTTAAAAATTTTAAGTTTATTTATTTTGAGAGAGACAGAAATAATACTAGTGGGATGGAGCAGAAAGAGAGGGAGACAGAGAATCCCAAGCAAGCTCTTTGCTGATGGTGTATAACTCGATGCTGAGCTTAAACTCATCTAACCACGATCATGATCTGAGGTGAAACAAAATGTCTGACGTTTAACTGAATGAGCCACCCAGGCACCCCTTTAGCCTCCTTTTTATATATTGTTATGCCCTAGATAAATTGCTTTGTCAATTATTTTACTTTCCATTATTCCACATGGGAATATGAGTATGTGTGGTGAGTGGGATTAGATTTTGGAAACCAATAGTCATGTATCTGGTGTTAAAAAAATTATGTGCAGGAAGTTTAGTCAGTGCCAAAATGAAAAGTTGCCCCTCTCCCTTGCAGGAATAGTTGAGGTGAACACAGTAGGGTGCTGATGTAGCAGGATCCAGAAACATCTTTGTAACTTAGCCAATCCATGAGAATTTCTCTTGTGCTGAGAGGTGGGGTTAGGGGCATGGGGAAAATAGGGACTGGAAACAGTGACTGGCCTTCGTCACTGGCCAAGATAACAGACCATCCTTGCACTGTATCCTGAGTTTTCCCTTAACCATTACTAGAATTCAAAGCAGGCCAGGGCACACCTACAGGACATGCAGATCATCCCATCAGAGCAACAAGACTTGACTTCTTTGAGTCTCTGTAAGAGGCCTATGAGGTAAGGATTAGGGAGATTCCATTTTTGTTTGGTTTTCAAACTTTAAGAGATCAGCATCAAAGATTTGTGCCCGAGTTTGTAGATCCTCAATTTGTCCAGATCTACTGCTTTCAAGTTTTCCATGTTGTGAAGATTATTGGAATTCCCATCCATGTCCATATACCATCCTGCATTTGTATCATTTTCTTAAGATACATTTCTAGAAGTGTACTTCCACTTCACNTACGTGAAAACACTTGTGCCATTTTAAAACCACCCTCCATGAGACGTGGGTGGGAGACCCTATACTGGACCAAATACCAGCAGAGTTGGACGAAATGGACNCTTCGTATCTAGACTCAGAACAGGGTAAGACATAATTGAGCCAGAGGCAAAGGTGATACAGAAAAGGTCTTCTGGGATCCCAACTTTCCTTTAAACAGCTATATCCAAATTGAATTTTCCTGGTAGTGAGCCACAAAAATGATATTTTTGTGATCTCTATTTGTGTATATCTTTTCTCTCCTATTCACCTCTATGGACATTTTGGTTTTGGCAGCTTGTTATAGGTAATAATTTTGTTTTTCATTTCCATTAACATGTTTTGTTATGGAATCAGGCCCACATCTTGACCTAGTCACCCAATAGTCTTGATGTGTGCGCTTCAGGGAAAGGAAGCCCTTTCTGTCCTTGCACTCACTTGTTCTTGAAGTCTTCTACCATGTCCTGCATGCCCCTGAGCTCTGTGTCCAGGCGGCTCCTCTCCCCCAGGATGCTGTCCAGCTGTCTCCTGAGGTTGTTGATGTACTGCTCAAACAAGGGCTCCAGGTTCTGCCTCACAGTCTTGGTGCCCTGCTCCTGGAGCAGAGTCCACTTGGTGTCCAGGACCTTGTTCTGTTGTTCCAGGANCTGATCTTTACAAATAGTGAGATCACTCCCAGCCTCTTAAAGGTATGAAATATGAAGATTGCTTCTTTGGCTTCCTTTAGTCATGGAGAAATTCTCCTGCCTTCCAGCCTTGATGATCCCAACACAATAAGGCTGAGAATGAATTCACTGAAGTCATGAGTTAGTCATGTTCTCAAACAAAGGAGACAGGGAGCTGATCTGTGATAATTGTCCCTTCCTTATGCTTACTCAGACACTCCTCTGTGTGCCCCCTTCCCACACAGGTTTTCTCCTCTACCAGCACCACCCTTCCCATCAGGTTGGGACTGTCTGAGTTCTTATAGGCATTTGCCCAAAGGCCTGAGCAAGAAGTGGCCTGCAGTGTTTTTTCACCATGTTTCTACCTGTCCCTCTGGAGTTTCTGACTGTTCCTCCTGGTGGCCAGGGCATGGAAATGGGGACTGTGTTGGGGACATAACCCCCTTGGAAAGGCAAAGGAATTGGAGAGTTGAGTTTTTACACTCTCAGATTAGCATTTTCTCTCTGTCCTGATGATAAGCTGCCCAATCGGCAGTTTCCTGAGAGGAAACTGGAATCCTCTCTGCCTAGAGGCCTGACCTCTGCACCCCTCTCCCCAGTGCTTGCTCTTCCACTGATCAGATTATTATGCAAAATTTTCTCTCCAACTGGAATCCATAGACACTTTTTCTCTCCTATTTTGGAATGTTCGCTTAAAGCTTAACTTAAGGAATTGAAAGTGAGTAGGACAAAAATCACTCAGGAATTCATTGAATTTTGATTCTANTGGCAGTTTCCTGAGAGGACAGGAGACATCACCAAAGGCCTCTCTGCCTAGAGGCCTGACCTCTGCACCCCTCTCCCCAGTGCTTGCTCTTCCACTGATCAGATTATTATGCAAAATTTTCTCTCCAACTGGAATCCATAGACACTTTTTCTCTCCTATTTTGGAATGTTCGCTTAAAGCTTAACTTAAGGAATTGAAAGTGAGTAGGACAAAAATCACTCAGGAATTCATTGAATTTTGATTCTAACAGACTTTGACATTTCTTAGGAACCAAGAAGTAGACTCCTTAATGGGGTGTGTACAGAAAGTTGAGGGGCATATGGAAACAGTGAATCATACAAATGTGCCCTTACATGTGTGATGATGTCACAAGTAAGTTCCAAATTTATATCTCTAATTTCAACGCTTGAAATCTGAACTTGCTGCACACCTCAGAGGGAAAGAAGTCTGTGACATTAGTGTGGTGTTTGGTCTGAAGAGGAATGAGATCCACACAGTTAGCACTGAGCACAAGGAGCAGTGAGAGTGATTGCTGCCATTCTGTGAGAAACATGGTGAAATAGCAACCAGCAGAGGAAAGAGGAACTCCCACATTGAGATGACCTGAGCTCAGGCCTAAGCTCCTGGCACTATCTTATAAATGTCCCATCTGCCCAGTGTTTTGGGGTGCACGATATCAAAAAAGGTGCTATCTGAGCATCTGTCAGGAAAGAGATACCTTCTCAAGATGATGGAAGTAGCTCCCTTCTCTCCACCCTGGTTGCACAATGGCTGACCAAGAAATGTGCTTCCACCCAGTTCTGGGAAAGATGTGTTCCTTCCCATGGCACAGTGTTATGCTCTGCTTTACTCTCTTGGGATAGAGGCTTTGGGTTTGGCATAGATGATGCCAGGAGGGGTAGGAAGGGTTGGCAAGTCAGGTAGGAGCAGCATGCAATTTGCCCAATATTTATATCTATAGCTGTTTTCATACTGCAATGGTGTAGTTGCCACTGAGAATGTATGGCTTGCAAAACTTAAAAGATCTACTATTTGACCCTTAAAAGAAAAAGTTTGTCAACCTCTGGTTAGGAGCATGGGCTCTAGGGGTGCCTAGGTGTTCCAGTCGTTTAAGCATCCGACTTTGGCTCAGGTTATGATCTCATGGTTCCTGAGTTTGAGCCCTGTGTCAAGTTCTGTGCTGACAGCTCAGAGCCTGGAGCCTGCCTCAGATTCTGTGTGTCTCCCTCTGCCCCTCTGCGCTTTGCCTCTGTCTCTCTCTCAAAAATGAATAAATATTTTTAAAAAAAGAGCATGAGCTCTGGAGACAGAGTGCTCAGGTTCATAACTAGGTTCCTATGTGTCTTTTTGAAAATGATTCATTTTTCAGCTATAACCTGGGGGTGAACATAGTACCTACTTCACAGTGTTGTGAGGGTTATATGAAAAAACGTAGAGGCATTAGCACAGTGCCTGCATAGAAGTTCTCAATGAAGTTGAATACCATTATTATAATGGAAGTATCATGGAGCTTGATGAGTTCAGGAACGCAGGAGAATCTTCAAGAACTGAAACAAAGGTGCAGCTGTGTGTGTGGTGGAGGGGACAGGAATGAAAGAAAATGATACCAGCACTGCAAGTTTGTGTCATAGTAGTAAAGACCTGGAAGCCACAGGTAGAGTTTGCACTTCTACCTAGAAGCCACACAGAGCCGTGGAAACAAGAAGGGCAACAGTAGCAGAAGTATTATTCACAAGCTTGTTGGTGCTCAGAGCATCAGGAAAGGGGAAAGCTCTGCTCCAGGGAAGAAGCAGCTCCTTGCTTAAGTGGCTGGAAGGACACTGTGGCCAGAGAGAAGGAGGATCTGGGTTTTTGTTGGGAGCCCAGCAGGCTGCCTTCTCTGTCCTGTGGTCAGTCTCCCTTGAGCCACCCTCTGTTGGGTCCTCCTCTGTCCTCAGAGCTGTGCACACAGGGACAGGCTGATATCAGCCAACACAGGTGACCAGATCAGTGCCTCCTTTAGCACTGATTATATATCTTTTCCAGGGTAGGAGCAGACTCATCCCTGAACACAGTGTATAATTCAACTGTAGCAAGAACATCACATTCAAGCATTTAGCCTGTTAGAGGATGGTTATATATCGACATATATCGACTTCCCAGCTTGCCATGTGCACCAGATATCACCAGCAATATAAAATACTATATTTCATTTCCCAACACAAGTATTTCTCCTATTGATAGATTTTTAAGACATTCTATATTA
>NW_027528345.1:12484914-12575585 GCF_008692635.1 Crocuta crocuta
TTATATTATATTATGTTATATTATATTATATTAATTTTCTTTTCTCTCTAACGTATAGAAATAATTTTTTCCCAAAATTCTCATCACTACCTGCCAGGAAATGATGCTCCGGGAGCCAGTTCTGGTGACCCTGACCATGAGTGACATCAGCTAGAGAAACATTCATGAGAGCTGCCGCAGTCTCCTATGACAGTAAGGTGGGCGAGTTAGAGAGGAGGGACCCTATGGTAGGCCCATCTCTGATTTCACTCTTTCCTCATCCCATCACCCTCAAGAGGTCAAGTTTGTACTTGATTCATTTGCCCACCATGTTCATAGGCAATGGGGACCCACTGGATGGCTAGAGAATGGATTTCTTCAATGAAATCTCCCCAGTATTCCTGAATCATGTCCCATGATGGAGCTCAGGGGAGTTATAATTTCCCAGAGCAGCAGGGTGGAGAAGGCCAGACCTTCATAACAAGATTCAAACAAAGGGTGATAGTTCATGCAACTATGTGAGAGAAACTAAAGCAAGCAATGTGAGTAACACCGATGACAGCCAGCCTCCTCCCCAGCAGGCTGCTGAACCCAGCCTCTTCTTTCTGCCAGGACAGCCTCAATTCCGTGGTGCTGTCTGATCACCATGGAATGAAGAAGGCCTTTGTACTAGGGCCCAGGGGTTAACTTGTACTCCTTGCATTTTTCCCAGGATGGAGGAAAGCAGGGGGGAAGCCCTGAAGACTGAGCCCATGAAAAGTCTGCCTCAAGAGGATTTGCCTTGTCTTTCTGACTCCCTGTGTAGAAAGCAGGCAGATGAGACTGCCATCATAATCCAACAAAAGTTCAAGACTAAATGCCTAATCCTACAAGCCCCCATGCAGGATGATGCTGTTCAGAGGGAATCCCACAGACCCAGTCCCATCCCTATAGAGCACCCATGACAAAAACATATGCAGCCACATGTGTAAAGATTGAAGACAGTAGTAGCAAAGTTAGAGTAGAAAATGTAGCCTTCTATGATATACAGAGAGGTTCACACAGTACTGAGACTTTCAAAATGGTATTACTTAGTAACTAGGATGTTGTGAACATATAGTATGCATGAAACTGTAGGACTTCCCTTGCATTTCTCAATTTTTATACACACATTTTTGCAGAGAACACAGTGACAGGATCATATATCAGTGAAGGGGGAATGTCTAGTTAATGATGAATACACTGGATAATTAATTCATCCCCAATTCAGGATAATTTGGAGTAATTCTTAGTCAAAACACTCATCTCAAAATCATCTGACTCTTAGTGTAAATATCCTAGAGGCAAACATGCCTCAAATGTTCTCCTCGGAGATTTTTTGGCTTTTAGTGGCAACATCTGTCTGTTAATCCTTTGTAATCTCACTTTAAGCCCAGGAATTAGTGACAGATCATCAATATTCTGGCACAAATCCATGGAGTTTTGAGGCAAAGGAAGCCCCAAGGGAATCTGATAAATTTAACTTCCTTCCCATTTTACTCTGCCCTTTTGTCAGCTGCTTTCAAGAAACAGCCTGGATTTTTCCAAGTAGGCAAAGAAGAACATTCACTATGGCTAGGAATGCTTAGACTCTAGCAGAAACTGTTGATTGGGTAATCTAGATTCCATTCCCAATTCCCTTTTTTCTCTCCCATCTCTCTATAGAAAACTTAAAGGGGGAACTTTCTCTTAAAATGTTTTTAAGTTAATTGAGGTATAATTTACATATAGTGAAATGCACCCATCTTAAGTGTGGAGTTCAATCAAGTTTGACAAATTCATGCACTTCCATAATCCACACACTATCAAGATAGAGAACATTTCTATTATTCTAGGACATTCCCTTGTGTCCTTTTCCTATAATCCCACTGTGCCAAGCAATCACTCGTTTTGGATTTTTCCACCTTGGATTAATGTATATATTTTAGAACTTTATACAAATGGAATCATACAGTATACACTTTAAAAATGCATATATTTCTTTGTTATTATTTTATATATTTATATATCATTTATATGTGTGTGTCTGGATTTTTTAATCTGCAAAATGTTTTGAGATTCATTCAGATTGTTGTTATAGTTCATTGCTAATTAATAGTTCATTCTTTTTTATTGCTGAGTGATGTGCCATTTATGAATATATCATAGTTTCTTTAACTATTCTGACTGATAGCTTCCTAAAATATTTCCAGTTTACTACCACCTATAAAACAGTTCGGAACATACTCATGAGGCTTTGTGTGGACATGTGTTTTCATTTTACATAAATAAGTGGCTAGAAATAGAATTGCTACATCAACAGTAAATGTATGGCCAGCCCAGCCAGGCACATCTCACATGTCCCATCCATCCCCCACTCCTTGGCCCCACTCAGTAAGTGTACTTCAGTTTTCCAAAATGAATGTACCATTCATAAAAATACATTTAAGTTTTAGAGCAGTTTTAGGGTCACAGCAAAATTGAGCAGAAAGTACAGAGAGTTCCCATATACTCCCTGAGCCGTCACAGACTTAGCCTCCCTCACTATCAACATCCTTCACCAGAGGGCTACATTTGTTACAGCTGATGAATCTATGCTGCTATAAACATTAAGTGCAGGTTTCTGTATGGACTAACTCTTCAGCTCATTTGAGTAAATACTGAAGAGGGTGATTGTTGAATAATATAGTAAGAGTATGTTTAGTTTTGTAAGAAACCACCAAACTGTCTCCAACATGTCTGCACCATTTTGTATTCTCCTTGACAACAAATGGAATTCTTGTTGCTCTGCATCCTCATCAGCATTTGGTGTTGTCAGAGTATTAGATTTTCACTATTCTAAAAGGTGCATGATGGTATCTCATTGTTTTAACTTGCATTTCCTTAATGACATATGATATGGGCATCTTTTCATATGCTTATTTACCATCTGTGTATCTTCTTTCCAAGATCTTTGTTCTATTTTCTAATTGGATTGTTAGTTTTCTTATTTCTGGGTTTTAAGAGCTCTTTATATTTCAGACAACAATCTTTTTTACTGTATATGTCTTTTGCAAATATTTTCTCAGTCTGTGGCTTGACTTCTCATTCTCTTGACAGTGTCTTTGCACAGCAGAAGTTTTTAATTTTAATGAAGTTCAATTGATCAATTCTTTCTTTCATGAATCATGCTTTTGATGCTGTATCTAAAAAGTCACTGCCAAACCCAAGGTCATCTAGATTTTCTCCTATGTTATCTTTTAAGGTTTTATAGTTTTGCATTTTACATTTAAGTTTATGATGCATTTTCAGTTAATTTTTGGGAAAATATAAGGTCTATGTTTAGATTCACTTTTTTGTTTGTGGATGTCCAGTTGTTCCACTAGCATTTGTGGAAAAGACTGACTCTCCATTGTATTGCCTTTGTTGCTTTTTCAAAGACCTGTTGACTTTATTTGTGTAAGTATACTTCTGGGCTCTCAGTTCTATTCTATTGACCTATTTATCTATTCTTTCACCAATAACACATGGTCTTGATTACCATAGCTTTATAGTAAGTCTTAAGGTTGGGTAGTGTCAGTCCTCCAACTTTGTTTTTCTCCTTCAATATTATGTTGACAACTCCAGTTGTTTTACCTCTCCATGTAAACTTCAGAATCAGTTGGTCAGTATCCAAAAATAACTTGCTGTGATTTTGATTGAGATTGCATTGCATCTATAGATTAAGGTGGAAAGAACTGACACCTTGACAATTTTGAGTCTTTCTATTCATGAATGTAGAATGTCTCTTCATTTATTTATTTCTTTGATTTTGTTCATTAGAGTTTTGTAGTTTTCCTCATATAGATCTTGTACACATTTTGTTAGATTTGTGCTTATGTAGTTCAGTTTTGGGGGTGATAATGTAAATGGAGTTGAGTTTTTAATTTCAAATTTCAATTATTCATTGATGGTATATAGCACAGCAATTGACTTTATATATTAACTGAATATCCTGCAGCCTTTCTGTAATCACTTATTAATTCCAGGATTATTTTTTTTGTCAGTTCATTTGGATTTTCTAAATAGACAATTAAGTTTTCTGTGACAAAGATAGTTTCATTTCTTCCTAGTCTGTATACCTTTTATTTCCTTTTCTTGTCTTATTGCATTAGCTAGGAACTCCAATGCAATATTGAAAAGGAGTGGTGAGAAGGGACATCCTTGTCTTGTTCCTGATCTTAGTGGAAAAGATTGTAGTTTCTCAACATTAACTGTGATGTTAGCTATAGATTTTTGTAGATGTTCTTTATCAAGTTGAGGAAGTTACCCTCTACTTTTAATCGTAAATGTGGAGGATTCTGTCAAATGCTTTTGCTGCATCTACTGATATTATCATGTGATTTTCTTCTATAGCCTGTTGATGTGATGGATTACTGTCATTGATTTTTGGATATTGATCCAGCCTTACATACCCAGAATAAGTCCCACTTGGTTATGGTCTATAATAATTTTTGTTATAATTCAATTTGTTAATATTTTGCTGAGGATTTTTTAATTAATGTTTATGAGAAATTTTGGTTTATGGTTTTCCTTTCTTGTAATGTCTTTGTCTGGTTTTGATATTAAGGTAATGCTGGCCTCATAGAATGAGTTAGGAAGTATTCTTTCTGCTTCTTTCTGCTGGAAGACATTGTGGAGAATTGGTATAATTTCTACCTTAAACATTTCATAGAATTCACTAGTGAACCTATCTGGGCCTGATGTTTTTATTTTGGAAGATTATGAATTATTGATTAAGTTTCTTTAATAGGTAGAGGCTTATTGAGATTGTCTATTTCTTCTTATGTGAAGTTTGGCAGGTTGTGTCTTTCAAGAAATTGGTCCATTTCATCTAGGTTATCAACTTTGTGGACATAGAGTTGTTCTTGGTATTCTTTTATTGTCTTTTTAATATCCATCGGGTCTATAGGGATGTCTGGTCATTTATTTATGATATTAGTAACTTGTATCTTCTCTCTGTTTGTTTTTTTTTTCTTAGTTAGCCTGGCTGGAGGTATATTAATTTTATTGATCTTTTCAAAGAACAAGATTTTGGTTTCATTGAGTTTTTTCTATTAATTTGTTGCTTTTATTTTATTTGTTTCTGCTCTAGTTTTTATTATTTATTTTCTTCTGCTTACTTTGGAATTAATTAGCTCTTCTTTTTTTACTTTCCAAAGGTAGAAGCTTAGATTATTAATTTTAGATGGTTCTTCTTTTCTAATGTGTACATTCAGTTCTATAAATTTTTTTCTAAGCACTGCTTTTGCAGCATCCCACAGATTTTGATAAGTTGTATTTTTATTTTCACTTAGTTGAAATTATTTTAAAATTTCTCTTGATATTTCTTCTTTGACTCATGTGTTATATTTATATTTATAAATGCGTTGTTTAATTTCCTCATAATTGAGTTTTTTCAGTTATTTTTTCTGTCATTCATTTCTGATTTACTTCCATTGTGGTTTGAGAGCATAGATTGTATGATTTCTATTCTTTCTATCCTGTTGAATGTTCCATGTAAGCTTGAGAAGAATGTGTATTCTGCTGTTATTGGATGAGTATTTGATAGATGTCAATTATATCCATATTATTTATGGTGCTGTTGAGTTAAATTATGTCCTTACTAATTTTCTGCCTACTAGATCTGTCGATCAATAGTAGAGGGTTGTTGAAGCCTCCAGGTATAATAGTAGAGTCCTCTGTTTCTCCTTGCCATTTATCAGGTTTTGCCTCATGTATTTTGATGCTCTCTTATTGGGTGTATACACATTAAGGATTGTTATATCTTCTTGGAGAATTTATCCCTTTATCATTAGGTGATGCCCCTCTTTATCCCTAATTATTTTCCTTGCTATGAAGTCTGCTCTTTCTGAAATTAATACAAATACTCCAATTTTCTTTTGATTCATTTTAGCATGGTATATCTTCCCTCATCTCTTTACTGTTACTCTATATATGTCCTTATTTTTTTTTGTTTTGTTTTTGTTTTTTTGTTTTGTTTTTTGTTTTTGTTTTTTTTAAATGTCAATAGTATTTTATTTTATTTTATTTTTTAATAGTTTATTGTCAAATTAGTTTCCACATAACACNATTGTTGAAGCCTCCAGCTATAATAGTAGACTCCTCTGTTTCTCCTTGCCATTTATCAGGTTTTGCCTCATGTATTTTGATGCTCTCTTATTGGGTGTATACACATTAAGGATTGTTATATCTTCTTGGAGAATTTATCCCTTTATCATTAGGTGATGCCCCTCTTTATCCCTAATTATTTTCCTTGCTATGAAGTCTGCTCTTTCTGAAATTAATACAAATACTCCAATTTTCTTTTGATTCATTTTAGCATGGTATATCTTCCCTCATCTCTTTACTGTTACTCTATATATGTCCTTATTTTTAAAGTGAGTTTCTTTAAGTCAATCTTTAGCTGAGTCTTTAGTTTTGATACATTCTGATAATCTCTCTCTTTTAATTGGTGTATTTAGATTATTAACATTTAAAGTGATTACTGATATAGTTGGATTAATATCTGCCATATTTGTTGCTATATTCTAGTCATTGCCCTTGATAGAACTCCCAGAGGTAAAAGACTGAACTCCCTTGAGGTTTTTTAACTCTCAAATTTATCCACCCTTGGCCTTCAACAATTTAGTTGCACTTCAGGTTTTTCTATCCAGTACTAGCTTAAAAATAATTAGTAAAACCTCAAAGCAGTGGTTGGTTAGAGACTTTGTTTTACAGTGTCATTGACTAAAAGATGAAATTGAAAGATGGTTCATGTTGACCGATGACATTAGTATGGGAACATGCTATGTTCCCTGTCCAGGGAACATTCTCCTTTTGTGGTAAGATATCTAAAAACCGTTTTTAGCACAAACCTTTAAGCAAATTTTAACAAGCAAGAATAGTTTCATTCAAATATTCCCAGAAATCAGTTTCATGGTTATAAATTTGACTTTTAGATAGAAATGGGCTTTCTATCTTTTAGGCTATGTTTAAAGAAGCTTATTCTAGCATATGGCTAATAAGACATTTCATACCATGGCTTGTATGTATATGGTAAATAATAAAATGCAAGGAAAAATTCCACAAGAACAACAATAACCAACTTTTTTATAATAATATTTTGCTAATTTGAAGTCATGGCAGAGACCCGTCCCCCTGGGTCATGAATCAAATTGCAGTCTAGCTTTATTTCATGGTTGTCCACAGGTGGGCAATGGTCTGGCTGCTGAATAGATTGCTAGGCTGAAGTTTTGGAGCTGGGGGAGACTTCTGAATATCAGTGACCTCCTTACTGTTCTATTATGCAGCTCTAGAGTTTGAGGACAAGGGCATGGTGGAAGAAAAAACTTTGTAACTGCCATGCTAGACTTGCTGCAAAATCCCAAAAGCTGACATGGAAACTTCCCAAAGAGCCAGGCTCAGACTCTGGTTCTAGCTCCCCACACAGTAAATTCCCTGAGAGCAGATTACTTACAGGCCTCCTTTACACCCTTGAGTAAAGGCCAGATGAGTTCTCAGTTCCATGGAGGCCAACTACATGCTAGCAGGTTTGATACTCAGAGCAGCATTACTATTCCAGTCATCTATGAGTGGACCACCCAGACAAAATAAAGGATATACAGTTAAATTTGAATTTCACATAAACAACAAACAAATTTTGTGTAAGTATGTCCCAAATGTTGCATGGAACATACTTATACTAATTATTATTTGTCATTTATCTGAAATTCAAGTTGAACTGCACATCATGTATTTTTATTTGCTAAATCTTACAACCTTACCTATGAAGTAGATCTGCCCTCATACTGAACTACAGACAAAGATGCTCACTGGTGGTTGGGCTGCTGCTCTGGATTTCTCTTATAAAGGGGCAGACAGTAGGTAATATGATGAAAATTCAGACCCTTTCCTTTAAACCACCCCGTCTTAAGTAACTCATTGATTAGTCACAAGTATTTGGTCTGGTGTCCAAATAATTAGGATTTTTGAGATTTTTTAATTATTTTTTTATTTCTAATTTAGTATACCATAGTTATAGAACATAGCCTCTATAAGTTCAATCTTTTGAAACTGGCTCCAAATATGGCCTAGCTTTGTGAATGTCCCATGTACACTTGAAAAGAAGCATAGTCTTTTGTAGCTCTTTGTACATTCTGAATGCAATTTCTTGGAGATATAGATAGATAGATAGATAGATAGATGTATATAAACATATTTTCCTGGTTTGTGGCTTTCTGTTTTTCTCTTTTTATGTTGTTTTATGAGTAAAAGCTTATACTTTTCCTAAGGTGTGCAATTTATATGGTGTTTAAGAAATTTAGCTTATCCTCAGGTCATCATGAAAATTTCTATTTCTTTTAAATAAATTATAGGGGTGCCTGGTGGCTGAGATGGTTAAGCATCTGAGTCTTGATTTCCCCTCAGGTCATGACCTTGCAGTTCATGAGATCAAGCCCTGCCACAGAGTCTGCTTGAGATTCTCTCCTCCTCTCTTTGCCCCTCTCCCTGCTTGTGTTCTCTCTTTCTATATATAAATAAATAGATAAATAAATAAATGTCTTCTCTTTCACATCTNTATAAAAATATATACATATAAAATACAGCTAAAATTGAATTTTGTTTATGATCTGAATTAAGACTCATGATATGTTTTTTTGACACATGGAGAGTCAGCTGACCTTGTAGCATTGTTGTGCAAAGCCATTCTTTCCCTATTGCACTGCAGTAGCAACATTGTTGTAAATCAAGTGAGTCTCTATGTGGTTTGCCTCTAGATTCTATATATTGTTCCACTGGTCCATTTTCCAACATTACAGTCTTACTTAGTATATTTTTATAAGTCTAAATATCTGGAACTATAAGAACTTTGGTCTCTTTCAGGATTTTTTTAATACTATTTTAGATTTTTTTTCATTTCCATACACATTTTAGAATAGGTTTATCAATTCCCACAAAATCCCAGCTGAAATTTCATTGAAATTAGTTTGTTTTTTGTTTGTTTTACTTAAACTCAAGTTAGTTAACATACTGTGTAGTCTTGGCTTCAGGAGTAGAACCCAGTGATTCATCTCTTACATATGAAATCCAGTGCTCATCCCCAAAAATGCCCTCCTTAGAGCCCATCACCTCTTTAACACATCCTTTCACCCACCTCCCCTCCAGCAACCCTCAGTTTGTTCTCTGTTTTTAAGAGTCTGTTATGGTTTGCCTCCATCTCTGTTTTTATCTTATTTTTCCTTCTCTTCCCTTTTGTTCATCTGTTGTGTTTCTCAAATTTCACATATGAGTGAAATCATAAGACATCTGCCTCTGAATGAATTATTTCACCTCTAGTTTCATTCCTGGCTCTCTCAAGCTGTATTTGAACCAGCTTAAGAAGTCTTCTCTTCTCTCCCCCTGAAAGCCACATTATGTGAGTAGTATATTTTCATACCATCTTGGTGTGTATATGTGTTGTCATCGGTATCAATAGTTGAATCAAATTTTGAGTGGAGATCCATCCTGCCTCTGTAGGGTGGCTATAATAATTGGTACTGTGAGCGGGATGTCTAAATGATGACTGTTACCACTCAGGTCCTTCTTTTCTTGCTTTGCGTTTTGTAATATAGCTCTGCCATCTACTTGCAAGCATGTAGTTTGAGCTACTGCATTTTTTTGTTTTGCTTTAGTTTTATTTATTTATTTTTTACAAATAGTTTATTCTCAAGTTGGTTTCCATATAATATCCAGTGCTCATCCCCACAAGTGCCCCCCTCCATGCCCATCTCCCCTTCCCCCCACCCACAACCATCAGTCCTCAGTTTGTTCTCAGCATTCAAGAGTCTTTCATGGTTTGTCTCTCTCCCACTCCCCCACTATTTCTCCCCTTCTTCTCCCCCACGGTCCTCCGTTAAGTTCCTCCTAATCCTCCTATACGTGCAAACATATGGTATTTGTCCTCCTCTGCCTGACTTATTTCGCTCAGCATAACACCCTCAAGGTCCATCCATGTTGCTACACGTGGCCAGATTTCATTTTTTCTCATTGCCATGTAGTAGTCCGTGGTATAGATAAACCACATCTTCCTGATCCATTCGTCTGTTGATGGACACTTAGGCTCTTTCCATGTTTTAGCTATTGTTGAGAGTGCTGCTATGAGCATTGGGGTACATGTGCTCCTATGCATCATTGAGCTACTGCATTTTATCTAGTGGTTATTTGAGTTGTGTTTCTGCTTGTTTTCAAACTTGCACTTTGAGCTGTACTGCTTTATGTTATATTTACTGAGTTCTGGGCATCTGTTATAGACTTAACTGACCTATGCAGAAGTTTCAATAATTGTCATTTAAAGATAGGAGTATGGGAGTAGGAACCTCCTAAAATGGCATTAGGTCATGCACTCAGTCAAGACCTATCTGTGTGTCTCATATTGAATTGTGTTCTCAATTCTCCCATTAACAATGACTGACACTAAGATTAAGGGAATGACTCTTACCCTGTGATCATTAGTGTGTGTCTCAAGCAGGTGTTAGTCTCCATTCTGTGAAGTGCTCAAGGGAAAGATCAATAACCTGTGCAATATATGGTCCCATCAGGTGGTCACTCATGTGGAGAAAGAGTAGTTACTGTGTGGCATACTGAGGCCAGACTCTGAAAGGCAGATAGTTTACTAGGACCCTGCAAAATGCCTTTGATGTTGCTACTGCTTTCCATGCCTTTATTGCCAAAAAAAGATCCTCTTTCTTAGGTATATATAGGGGTACACATATGTTATAGCTGTGACACAACTATAACTCAACTATTTCCATGAGAGAACCCCCAAACCCTGATGATACCAACTCAAGGCTCTCTGGAGAAAGACATTTATAGACATGAGCAAGGTAGAAAAAAAATCCTTCTCCCACAAGTATATCAAATAAACACAGTGAAGAAAAAGAGCAAGACAGAGAATAGGAAGGGAAAGAAGAAAGGAGGGAGGGGAGGAAACAAGGAAGGAAGGGAGAGACAAAGAAGAAAAGGAAAAGACATAGAAGATAAAAGAAAGAATGGAATGAAAGAAAGAAATCTGGAAACAAGGAAGAAACAAAGAACTGAAACACATCTGATGCAATTGGAAATTCAAAAGTTACTAAGAGAATTTATGTATCAAAATGATTTTTTTAAACAGGGCATGGATTGGCTTTGTGCCTCTAGCATATAGGTTCTGAATTAACTTTAACATCTGAAATACACCAATTGGCACATCTTCATGGCCTTAATCCATACTGGAAGTCAAATTACATTTATGCCTGGAGTCTCACTAAATTTAAACAAGGCACCCCTGTAATCATGGGAGAGTTAATGAAACCAAAATAGAGAGCAGTCATACCTCACCTTAATTAATCAGAGATACTGACTTGCCTAAATTTCATCCATGGCTCCCTAAAACATCTCACAGTGGTCATGCACATTCAAACAGACTAAAATTAAATTAAGCCATTGACACTTACACATTGACTTGACAAAATGGGTCTCCACAGACCTTCCCCTATATGTTCCAATGTATATTAGAAATGGTCTTTCAAAGAGTGAAACCCATTATATGGGATCTATTTAGAGAAGGGGGATTATGCTTACTATTCCTCCATTCAACAACCCAATTTGGCTTGGTTTTAAAGTTGGAAAGAATAAAGAAATCCCATAGTGGATTACCATAACCTTAATGTCATTGTCGCCCCCATTAAGGCCCCCTACCCAATATTAATGGAATTGCTGACTCTACCCAATCAGCAACTGGTAAAGACTTTGCTTTTATGGATTTGGCTAACAATATTCTGTTCAATACCCATTCCCATGGCCTTTCATTCATAGTTTGTCTTCACCCTTGAAGGGGGACAACACATCTTTAACTCAGATGCCCAGGGAATGTCTCCACAGCCCTGCCATTGCACACAATCTTTGCAGGCAAGATCTTAAGTGCATCTGACTTTCTACAGAAGCACAAGTATGATATTACACTGATGAATCCCCCCTCTGAAGACATCACTGGACACGTGCATTCAGGACGTGCAAATAGAAAGCAGCTCACAAAAACAGAGGATTGAGCCATTGCTCCACACATAGTGCAAGTTCCTACCATCTCAGTTAAATACTTCAAATTATCTGGTCATCCAAAGGCTGCCTGGACACTGTCAAGAAATAGCTATTGACCCCTTTAGCACCCACAATACTAGAACAAGCCCAATGTCTTTTAGGCTTTTTTTTTTTTTTTTTTTTTTAGTTCAAGGCAACATATTCCTTATTTACAAATCTTACTTAAGCCCGTTTCTGCTATTACCTGCAAATCAGCCCACCCTGAATGGGGCTCCTCTTCAACAAAAGGCTCTAAAATCTGTCCAAACTGTAATACAATGGACATTACCATTCATGCCCTTCAGAGACTCCTTCATGCTAGAAGCTTTAGCAACCACCTTTTGTGCTTCTTGCAGTCTCTGGACCAATCATAATGGCCACTTTGCCTTCAAGGTCATTCCGTTCTCCCTATGAATCGTCAGAGGAACCAATCACATCTGGACAGATTTACCCTCATGGGGTCTCTAGGCTGGTTATAAATCTTGAAAAAAATAATTCTGCACAATAGCTTATATTATAAAAGCATTTTATTGAACACACTCTGGAGGTAGTTAGAACAAGAACAAAATTGGGATTGGGAAGGGAACCCTGTTCTGAAGATTTAGATACCAGAAAATTTTGGATTCTTTTCACATCAAGGACCATGCTATAGAGACCTAGAGGCTGATTTGAAGCAGAATGTAGAATCATGACATGGGAGACTAGAGACTGGGGATTGGACACTTTCCAGGAACCAAAGAATGCAATTCTGCAATATGCTTGTCTAGACTACACTCCAGAAAGAGGAAAAATTTGGGTTGGGCAACCACCTGGAAGAGGCAGGCCATGGGGTCTGCTGGCTGCACTTGGGAGGCAGTGACTTGCAGCAGGCTTTTAGCTCTTGAAGCTCTTCCGAGAAGAGGAGGTGGTGGATACAAACTTGACACTGGAGCTGCTGCCCCCGCCACTGCCAAAGCCCACCCCCAGGCCTCGACCACTGCCTGCACTGAAGCCAGAACCCCCCACACTGAGCCCACTGCCGAGGCCGACTCCTCCACTGCTGCTGGAGTAGAAGCTTCCACTGCCACCTCCTCCAAAACCACCGCCAAGACCACCGCCAAGACCTCCACCGAGGCCACCGCCAAAGCCACTGCCACCTCCATAGGCAGAGGACACGCTGTTTGTGATGACAGCTGCAGAGAAAGCAAGGAGAACTTGGTGAGACCAACCCACTAGATTGATCCCACACGTCCAAGTTATTTGATCCTGCTAGTACCTGCACTGTACCTGGCCCCTTTCACAAAGTAGCAAATGAGGCTCAGAACTAAGCTATTTAGTTAAAGTCCCTAACAGAAAGTTGGTGAGCATAGAAGACAAGGGATGATGCTAAGTTCTCAGCAGATAAGGACATGAGGGGAAAATGTTACAAGATGTATAGGATATAAGGCCTACCCTTTAAGAAACAAGACATGAGCCATGTTGGTTCATGTCTCTGTGTTCTTTCCCCTCTACCACCTGCTTCCCACTAAGTGTATTAAACAAATCATATATTGGGATGTGAGGTACTGGTATCTAGAAACAGCAGGATTCTGAGTTGGCGCCAAATATCCCACATTATCATCATCGTTAATGTCTGTTCAACTTTACTTACAGATGTTGACTGGTCCAACTCCTTCTCCACTCAGTCTAAAAAAAGAAAAATTAAATTCAGATTTAAAAATTCCCCAAAAGACAATACAAGTCCATGTGGATACTTCCCACAATCATGTTTAGAGCTTGTTCTGCAAACAAGGAGACTGAATGCCCAAAAGCTGCTTAAATTTGAGAAAGAGATAGCCCTCTAGAGTGACTTCCCAATGAAAAAGAGTTGACCTAAAAACAGGTTATGGGAGGAAGATTGTAATTTACATTCTCCTCCACCCATTATATGGAAAGTATGAGTAAGAGGCGATGGGAAATATGAATATGTATGAAGCAGTTTTGGCCTGGTAAGAGCTGACATTCTCTGGGAGGCTTGGCATGGACAGAAATATTTCTAACAGGAAGGATGCAGTAGTGTCAGAAGATTGCAGAAAACAGAGTAGTTTGGGAATCCACAGGTAAGTGAATTCAAGTCAGCTTGAGTAACATGAAAGGCTTCCTAAAGAAAGGGGTACTTGAAGAATGGGGAAGATATCTGTTGAGTTGCTAAGCTATTTGAAGGAGAGGAATCTGATGCTGGGAACAGGGTCAGAAAAATGAGTTGGGAAGTGGACCCAAAAGTATACAGCCAATTGATCTTTGACAAAGCAGGAAAGAATATCCAATGGAAAAAAGACAGNGCTGTATGCCTAGGTGTCATATTGAAATTGGATTAGTAAGGAATAATTATCATGCACAAGACAGTGGTCACTTGTTTCTGTGTGTGTGTGTGTGTGTGTGTGTGTGTGTGTGTGTGTGTGATTTACACCCTGTAGTGGAGAAGAAGCTCCATGTTATCAAATCCGAGGCCATCCTGGGCTTATGAAATGAGCCGTATGTTGCCCACCTGCACTCCTCGCCCTCCAGCAGCTTCCTATAGGTGGCAATCTCCACGTCAAGGGCCAGCTTGGTGTTCATCAGCTCCTGGTACTCCCTGAGCAGCCGGGCCATGTCCTGCTTGGCCTTCTGCAGGGCATCCTCCAACTCGGCCAGCTTGTGTTTGGCGTCCTTGAGGGCCATCTCCCCGCGCTGCTCAGCATCAGCAATGGCGTTCTGCAGGTTAGCACACTACAGAGGGAAAGAAGAGAGTGGGGGCACTTTAGTCGCTGAGCTAGGCCTGAGGTGTCTCATTCTGAGATTCCAGGGAGAAGCCAGTGCATTTGTCCTGGTCATGGTGGATGGTGGAACACTGAAATGTTGGTAATTGTTCCAGCTCTGTGAGCCTATGTTTGTGTGTTTATAAAAAGTAAAACAAAACCAAACAAAACAGAAGTCTCACAACCTTTCCCTACCTGCTTCTTGACATTGTCAATCTCGGCTCTCAGCCTCTGGATCATCCGGTTCATCTCAGAGATCTCTTGCTTGGTGTTGCGGAGATCATCACCGTGCCTGCCTGCTGTCTGCTGCAGCTCTTCGTACTGAGGCCAGAAAAGAAGAAAGATCCCAATCATGTGAGGGTGGAAACACTTTCCCAAAGTTCACAGGTAGGAGCTACCAAGAGGTGGCAAGTAGTGTAGTTATCTGGGGACTGGGGCTGGTTTCAGCTTTGTCCAGGTGGACCTGGTCTTAGATAATTTTCCCTTTAGTGCCTTTGCTTTCATAGAGACAGAGGTGTGGGATTCATAATGAGAATCTTCTTAAGGTTCTTGAATTTATATGGCAAATGCATGCATGGTTATTCCCATAAGTCATCCAAAGAGGCCTCAGCAGTTTTCAGAAGCCCTGTCCTTAGCATTTTGTTAACGGCCTGGAATCCTACATACGTGTCCATCCCCTCACTCAGGATATATTCACCACAGCACCCACCTTGGTCTGGTACCAGGACTCGGCTTCTGTCCGACTACGGTTGGCAATCTCCTCATACTGGGCTTTGACCTCAGAGATGATGCTGTCCAGGTCCAGGTTCCGGTTGTTGTCCATGGACAGGACCACAGAAGTGTCTGAGACATGTGTCTGCATCTGGGACAGTTCCTGTGGGGAGATTGGAAGTCAGTGTTAATATCAGGGCCATTCAAGTCTTGCACTTATTATGGTATGTCAACTTGAGAAAAGAAATAAGCCATCTACATCAAAAATTTAGATAAGTTAATAAACAATCCAAATCTAAATTACTCTGTCTACTTTTTAAAAACCTTAACAACTCTGAACCTCCAAGAAACCTCTATCATGTAAGTTCTCAGACTCACATCTTCTTGGGTGATACCTTATTTTAAAAGAATCTAGTTGCATGGTCTGCATGCTGGGAGAAAACAGAGAGGGGATGGCACTCCAGAAAGGGGAGGTGGCCAGGAAAAGAATACTTGCACCTCTAATAACTCACTCCAAACCTCACTCTACAAACTGACTGTTGAAGAGGTCTTTTGCTTTAAATTTGACTTTCTTTTTTTAAAGGGTTGGCTTCATAAGTAACAAAGTGTGAGTAGTTCCAAGGGGGAAGGAGAGACAGAGATGTGTCCACAGCGTAGGAACCACTGAAGTCAATCCTGGAGCCCCTAATTTCTGGTGATGCCCCAGTGGCCATGTCTCTGGGTCCCAAATAGGGGGCATTTCTTACCGCCTCAAAGAACATCTTCATGAAATTGATCTCGTCCATCAGGGCATCGACCTTGGCTTCTAGCTCGACCTTATTCATGTAGGCAGCATCCACATCCTAGGGAAACAGGAATGGTTGGCACTGGACCTGATTTTTACCCTGACATAAATGAACACCATCTTAAGACAGCATAGCCATAAGCTATAGGCTGTCTTCTACCCACGCACCTTCTTCAGCATCACAAACTCATTCTCAGCAGTGGTACGCTTGTTGATTTCATCTTCATACCTGGTGGTAAAAAGGATGGGAAGTGCTGATCAGCAGTTGAGGGACAGGTAAAGCCTGGGGTCTTTATTGCATAAAGACAACTGTGAGGTTGCCTTCCCTCTAGGAAGGCTCTTCTCACATCATATAGGCAGAGAGGGAGGGAACACTGGTAGTGTAAACTCCTGGGCCAGGTCCTCACCCATAAGGATATTGGTTTTTCTGTAACTGCTACCAGATAATCTTTATAGTATTGCTATAATTCAGTTGTTTCAAGAATATTCCTGTAAAGAAGCTGTGCTGTTTCTTCCCAACTCCACATCTAATCAGTTTCCCTAGTGCTTTTCCCCCCACAGCGTTCACAGTCTTGTGAAAAAAACAAACCCAAAACGACCAATCCAGGTGCTCATTCATAAAGACTAAAGCAATTATTTGAGCCCCTTAAGTTGGGTTATGTCATCAGTTCCTGCTTTGGGGGCAATCCGTGAGAAGTCCCATGCTGTACCCTTCCAGTGCACTGGGGAGAAAAGCCCCAAAGAGCAAAGATTACATGAGGGTTATTTCACCAGGTGGTACCAAGGGCACTGAGCTTGCTGCTTTAGCTGGTGGCTAAGTGCCTTACCAATGGACTGAACTTGGGCCTGGTACTTTCTAAACATGGACTGGATTCTTATCCCCAGTACTTCAGGTGTCCATGGAAAGGTATATGTGTCTAGCCCATGGGGAAGGCATCAGCGGCAGGCAGTCTGGTTATGAGGTACATCTGGGGCCAAGAAGACACCACCCGCCCCATCTCTGCTCCCCACAACCCACTTGTTCTTGAAGTCCTCCACCAGATCCTGCATGTTCCTCAGCTCTGAGTCCAGGCGGCCCCTCTCCCCCAGGATGCTGTCCAGCTGTCTCCTGAGGTTGTTGATGTACTGCTCAAACAAGGGCTCCAGGTTCTGCCTCACAGTCTTGGTGCCCTGCTCCTGGAGCAGAGTCCACTTGGTGTCCAGGACCTTATTCTGCTGCTCCAGGAACCGCACCTGGAGAGGGCAGAGTTTGAAGGTGGAGAAACTTGAATTTCAAGTCTCAATGATCAAGTCACCAGTTTTCCTCCCATTTCATGCTGGCCCTCCACGCCTCACCACGCTCTGTGCCTGGCCCTGGGCCCCAGGAGGGGAGGTCCAGTGTGAGGTGTCCGACCTCACTGTCCTATGGGAAAGAGTCCACACAGCCTGCACTGTGGGCACAGCTGGGCGGTACGTGGCCTGGTGCAATGGTGGCTGTGAAGGCACTCAGACTACTGCCCAATGAACTCATCTACCTTTCTATTCAATCAGCCCTGTCACATGAGGCATAGAATTCATCTCTTTGTCCCACAGTAATCAAGGAGCCCTTATGGGGTAATCTCTGAAGAGGAAGGAATAGAAGGAATAAGACCCTCTCTTCTAAGCTGCCAATCTAAGAAAATGGGCCAAAAAACCAGCACAGAGAAAACATCATAACAGCCAACTATGAAGATATTTCACAAAGTCAGAAAGATCTCCCTTCTTCTCTCTTTCTTTGGCATTTATATATATATATATTCATATTGTTTTTTTCAAAAAGAATCCTGGCTCACCTTGTCGATGAAGGAGGCGAACTTGTTGTTGAGGGTCTTGATCTGCTCCCGCTCCTCAGTCCTCACCCGCTGGATGGTGGGGTCGATTTGCAGGTTGAGGGGAGTCAGGAGGCTCTGGTTGACCGTGACCTCTTGGATGCCTCCGGGGGGGCACACAGGGAAGCCGGGACCACCAAAGCCACCTCCAAAGCCAGCGCCGCCACCGAGCCCAAAGCCTCCACCGGCTCCACCGCCAAAACCAAATCCACTCCCGGCTCCACCTCCGAAGCCATAGCCGCCTCCAGCACCTGCACCAAATCGGTTCCTGAAGCTGCCACCACTGGTGCTGATGGAGATCCTCTTGGAGCCTCCCAGGTTGTAGAGGCTCCGGCTGCCATAGCCACCAGCTGCACAAGCACCCCCTAGGCTGACCCTGCCAAAGCCGCCACCGCCACCCCCGGACCGGGACACGGAGGTGAAACTGGTGCGGGACACAGACGGGGTGATGGCAGAGGCAGCGCTGAAGCTACGGCCGCCCCCGCTCCGGAAGGATACACTCGACTGGCGAGACATGATGGCTTGTTCCTGGTGGAGCAAGAGTACTGGGCACTAGGGGTCGGACGCGCTGGCGAGAACAGAGCTCAGCAGGACGCAGAAGGCGGCTCTGTTACCCAGGAACTTCAGTCCCCCCTTTTTATCCTCTAGGACTGGGTTGGGCGGGAGAGCTGCCGAGCCGTGAATGATGAAGTGGGCTGGGCATGCCTGGGGGGCAGCTGTGAGCTCACCGTCACACCTGCACAGTGGTGTGGGGTGCAAACGCTTGCTTCCTGGCAGGCTGTGCTTGGTTAGGAATAACCTTGCCTTGCAGCGCTGATGTCTTGGCAGAAAGTTGGCGATGCTGCCAGCCAGTCTCTCTTCGCCGTGGGGGCCCGAGGCTGTGAGCACCCAAGAAGGGCACCAGAAAGTAAGGGGGCATTTGGCCGATACCCTAAGGGGTCCTTACAAGAACAGGGGTGTGATCAACTATCTCAGCACGGTGTACACTGTCCGTGAACTGGGGGCAAAGTGAGTCCCCCACTGGCAGGGATCCACTCTTTTTACTCTTTTAAGCAAGAGGTTGCTGCAGGGATCTTGGCACTTGGAAAGGCAGCTGTGACCCCAAAGCTCAGCTATGTGCTAGATGGGAAGTTGGACTTCTGTCCTTTGCCTCCCAATTCGCTTTCTTGGGGGAGGCCAAGTTAGCAACCCAGAGCCGCCTAGGCAGATTCTCTGGCAAGGTTTGCACCAGAAAGATTCCCCAAGCGCCAGGCTCCAGAAACAGAGAATGTGGGGCCTCCTCAGCCCCTGGTCTAAACCACTTTGCGCTTGCTGAGGCAGGCCTCTCGCTCTACAGCTCCTCCTGATTCAGGATTTTCTGTGGCTTTGCCCTTTGCCCTTGTTTTTTGGCCTGGGCAGGACCCTGTGAGGACTCAGCAAACCCAAGGAGCCCATGCAATCCCTCATAAAAGGTCCCTAGACTCAGCCTGGCAGTCACATCTCTCTTCAGAGAGAGCTGCTCTGCCTGTCCCCTCCCCCCCGGGCCCCCCAGGTGTGTTCCAGCAAGCCCTCAGTTATTCCACTAGGGAAGAAATGAGTCATCGTATCTGTTGATACAGGCTGAAGGCTGCCACAAACACATACCTGCAGGAACTTCTAATCTCATCAGGAACATGTTGAGAATCTGCCGGCCTCTGTTATAACGGCGAACCGCCCCGTTGCAAGCAGCGGGGACTACTGTGGTTTCTCTAAGCGCCAGCCTAAAGCTCCCTTGAGGGCCGGGAGAACGGAAAATGGAAAATCATGTCTATGGATTGTCCTGCCAGATAGGCCAGGCAGAGCAGATTTGGGGGGGCGGGCATGCAGGCAGCTGGGATAGCTCTCCGTCCCTTTGGAGACGACCCCTGCAAGCCCCCTCCGCTGTGCCTGTCCAGGGGGGCTGCGGCACTGCATGGAGGAGAGGAGGTCTGCTTAGGCTTAGCAAGTGTCTGTCGTAAACCCCACCCCTCCTTTTGGCCGCAGACCTGAGTGGGATCACCTCTCGGCCTCCTCCAAACAGAAGCAGGACTCTGAGTCAGCACAACAGCGCTGGGCCATTAAGAGGTGGGGCAGGGTGGGGGGCACCCCTGGGCTGGGGCTGGAAGTCGGGGATGGATTGAAAGCCTCAGGGCTGAGGGGCTACATTCGCAAGAGTAAAGGAATGAGGACCCAGCCCAGGCTCAAGCATCTCCAGTTGGGCCTGCGGTTGGCTCCAGGGAAGCTGGGACTGTGGGAAAATGACTGAGCTGTTGCGGATCAGGAAGATGTGCTTGTTCACCAGAAGGCTGTGATGAGCAAGCAGTGGACAGGTAAATCCAGACAGCTAGACCGATGGCCAGAACTCACCTCACCGGTCTTGGGCAATGAGGTTTGGGGTGCCTCCCTGCCTGGAGAATTCCTGAGACTCTCAAAGATTAATTTTACTGAGCTCACCAATTTCACACTTTGTTGCCTCTCAGGGAACAGATGTGAGTGTCCTGGGGGACCCGGAGACCTACTGGGGGACTCCCAGCACCTGATAGATCAGGTCCAAGCTGGCAGTGGGTGCCTGGGGAGATTGCCATCGGGGTGTGCACCCCCTCTCCCCCGCACAGGTCCTGGGTACAGTCCCTGCTGCCCTGGGGGAAGCCCCACCCCTCCTCAGACACTGGAGTATTCTCTTCTCCCCATCCCTCCTCCTCCAGGCTGCACTGAGAGAAGAGAAGGCCTCGGTGGAATAGGAATGCACTCTGGCCAGTCTGAGAATCTCTAGAGTGTGCCAACCTAGAATTCAATGCCAGGGACCCAGGGTGTGTGGGTGGCGAGTAACTGTGGCAGGGAGTGTTTGGGTGCCTGACTTGGGGTGGGGGAGAAGCGGCACTTTTCTGTCCAGGCTTTGTGGGAACCCTCCCCTAAGCAGGTAGGCAGCCCTTCCTGCAGTGCCAGACTCAGACAGCTATAAATAAGGGGGGAGCCAAGCACCAGGAGCAACGCAGTGTGGGAGAGTCCCTCGCTTGCTGGCATTTTGCTGTGGCAGGAAGAGAGGGATTACAGGGAGCTCACTGAGCTCTGCTGGGCATCCACAGAGCGAGTTGCCAAGTATTGGCAGCATACGTCACTTAGCTTTTCCCATCAGCAGAAGACAAATGCAGGACTATGTGAGCCGTAGTGGCTGGCCCTGCTGGCCTCCCTGCAGAGAGAAGGAGGCAGGACACATCAACCTCCATCATGGAGGCGTGCAGGGACGTCACATATGGGTAGCATTTCCTAAACAGGACGTGCCGCACAGAGTGGGCAGGGAGAAGCATAAATCCAGCTGTCCACAGGCAAGGATTAGGCTAATCTCATGATTCCAGCCCAGGTCCCCCTCCTCAGAGTCCCACCGCAGTCTGGAAGAGATGTGAGGAGTAGAACATACATATAACAGGAGATGGTTTGCACACAGCCTCGAGGTCGCACCAAGCCGGACACTCCCCAGGGTTAGGGAACACCCCTGGCTCACCTTCACCTTGCCACCACACGCTCTGCCCAGCCTTACACACTGGAGGTGCTCAGCAAACAGCTTTTGAATGGAACTGACAAACATAAGGGATCCCCTCCCTCCACTTCTTTCCCAGATCTTTGTGTGTGGCTCTCCCTCGCCCCATGCCAACTCCCAGAGTCCTGTCCACCTGCCTCTGTCCCCAGGTCCATGTTCAGAAGGTGGTTCCCTTTTCTCCTTCAGCATGGGCACCCTCTGTCGACAGAACTCATGACTCTTCATTCCATGGACTTTGCTCCGTTCCTGTCCCACCACCCTGGCCCTAAGAGCACCTGAGCTCACTAGCAGCCCCTGTGCCCTGCCCCAGCCTCTACGTCCCCCACTGGGAGAAAGAAAAAGTTGCAGTGTCCTTGCCTTTGCTTTTGCAGACTTTCTATCCCGTGCGTGTTCAGCAGAAGAAGTGGGGAGCCATAGTTGAGGCATGAATCACTCTATTCACTGGGCAATGGTTGGCAGCCCTATCTGGGAGCGCAGAGCCAGATCCGGCGGGATGGGGAAGGGCAGATGCACCGCATGCCAGCCACAGCGCCTCTGCACAAAGCCCTGCCTCAGGGAGGAACTGAGGGAAGAATTTCCCTGCCTCCACCCAAAGTCAGCAGAATCTTGCCCGCACCCCACACTCTGGGTCCCACCTTTGATCTCCACTGGATTCTCAGCATTGCAGGGCCATAGAGGACTGGGGATCCTGACACCCCGCCACTCCCTCCTGTGGCCACGTGTGCCCAGGCTTCCTCATGCTGCTGAGACTGTCATACCCCACAGCTGCAAACAGACCTGGGGAGGGATATGAATGTCCACAAGCAAGGGCTCTGGTTGGTTCCAGAGGTGGGGCCCTGTTGCTGTTATTTGGGTCATGGTGACAAGTGGGCCCTTGGCGTTGACTTTTCTGGTGCAAGGGCTTCACGCAAATTGTGAGCTGCAGTTGGAGTTGTGACTGCGAGCTGGCTGGGGTTGGCAGGAAGGGTGGGGCCGACATGCAGGGGGCCCTGGGGAGCAGGCGATGGGCGCCTGTGGGACCGAGCTCTGAGCTGCCCTCCGACAGGCCCCTGCAAGTTTGGGGAATGTTCTTTGCTCATTTGAAGGGTGTTTTGCCAATGGCATACCAAAGCCTTTGAAAATCCCCCTGGGTCGATTGAAACTATGGGCTGGAAATCAACAAATACTTTAATTAGTCAGAGAGTCTTAAAAAGGATATACAGCAAAACCCTCTGTGCTTTGCTTTCTCATGGAGGGCGGTTTTATTTTTTTTTAAGTGAACATTTTTATAGTCCTTCCCACATGCAAGGCACTGTCCTATGAACTTGGCATCTGTGCATCTGAAATGGCGAAGAAGCAAAGAAGCACTTTTCCCACTTTCTTGGCATTTGCTTTGGTCCTTACATGTGAGTGTGAGTGTGTCTGGTACTCTGGGAAACTGCAGTACCTTCTCTACGAAGGAGAGGCAAGGACACGACTCACTGATACCAGGCTTCTATCCTGACCGGGTCCGAGGCTGCAAGGAGATTCTCTTGCATCCCTAACCTGCCCTGTCCCCTTCCTCCCTGCTCCTTCCTATGCCAGGACTGGGGCAGGGAAGGCAGAGGCAGAGGCTGTAGCTGTCCTCTGCAGGCTCTGCCGGGTGCACTCCCTCCTTGTCCTGCCCCAGAACAGGGCACGGGGACAGAACCTGGTTTCCATTTGCTACACAGCCCCCCTGACCTAGCTACCTGATCTAGCTAGCTGTAATCACATGGGGTGAGTGGGCACAGACTATGAGGTTGGGGAAGAGGGGTGAAAAAAACCCAGGGCCATCTCTGGAGACAGGCTGGGGGTTGGGCCAGTCCTGGAGGCACACGGACTCCTGCCCGGCCCACCCACACCCTCTGCACACTCATGGACCCTGCCTTCACACCCCGTCGGCACAGAAACTGTGGGCCTTGCTCACCATCCACTGGGACTGACAGTCATTGTCGAGGGCTCATGAAAACAGGTTAGCTTTTTCCAAGAGAGACACAGTGTCCCCAGCAACCAATCATTTACTCATTTCTGCATTCACAAGTGCTTTGGGCAGTTGTGGGGTGTCATGCACTGGGCTGCCTCCGTGGAGGTGCAGCTGTGAACAGGACAGACCCGTGGGGAAGACACAGGGTCTGAGGACAGGGCTGGGTCTCCCTGATCTCCTTGCCAGGCCCAGGACGGTGACCTACATTCACCCGCCTGGGGACAGTAGGTGGTCGTGCAAGGGTTGGGAGAAGACTAGCCTCTGAGCCAAAGTCAGCACCAAGGCCCCTTCAGCCAAGGCGTCTGCCCGTGCCAGGCCTGGACCCTCCAGGCTGTGGGTGCTGGTGCCAGGTGGGAAGAGGAGCAAATGATGGAAACCTCTTTCTTCCTGCCCCCCTCCCATCCCTCTTCCCACCAATAGAAGGATTGAGGATCGCATGTGACCGTTTGCCTGTGTCTAGACCACATTATGCCTTCAGCTGGCTGTCTACTCAAATCCATACCCTCTGGAGCAGTTTCCAAGGGCTCCTGTTGTCCCTCATCCCACCCAGTCTCTGGGTTCCCGTGGCCACTCAGCCTCAACTCCTCTGTCCAGCCACGTGGATCCCTCCACACCCCACCCCAGGGCCTGGCTTTCATGCTAAGAGGGGCCATTACACTGAGGGTTGCCTCTTTGTCTCTGTCTCTCTGTCTCTGACTCTCTCTGTCTTGGTTTCTCTGCCATAAAACATGAAGCAAAGATCCAAAGGCTTCTCAGGCAGTGTGTTCCAAATGGGTGTCTGACCATGGCTAGCTGGGTGCCTCTCTGAAACTTTCCATGATCCCAAAACAGTTCAGAACGTGGGCTGGGCCAGTGCCCATGATGTGTTTTGTGGTGTGATAGAAGACAATAGCAACAGGCACAATTCCACAATACTGACTGAGTGCCAGGCACAGTTCTGGATATAGTAACTCATTTAATCCTTACACCGGCATGAGGTAGGCCTATTATTATCCTCATTTTACACATGAAGAAATTGAGGCCCAGAGACGTTAAGTCGCTGGTAAGTTACAGAGCCTAGATATGAATGCACGCAGGTATGACTCCAAAAGCCCTTGTCTTCACCATTGTTGACATTCAGGTTGTTGGCTCACGACCCTGACTTGAGCTGATGAGGACTTCGGCAGTGGCTCTGGTCTCCGGCCAGCCTGTGAGGGCAGCAAACACAGAGGGCCTTAGATACCACTCAGCAGTCAGCGTGTGTCAGTATCCTGCAGCAGCCTTGGGGGAGGGGAGGCTCTAACCTTGAGTAGGGATACGGGGTGGGTCTTTGGGGAGACCCCCCCCTCTGGACTGCCAGAACCTAGGGTGGGGCAGCTGGGACTCTGGGGCAAGACTCCAGTGGATTGGGGTCATCCTACACCATGTCCCTGGGGAGTGAATCTTGGGGGATCACCCACTATCACTCTTCTCCCTATGTCCCTGGCACCAGACACGGGGCAAAGGCCCAGATGTGTCTGCAGCAGTCTATCCCCAGATGGCCCAGATGTGTCTGACAACCACCTATCCAATGCTACATGCGTGGTCTGATGTCTTGGTTCAGTCTTCAGCCTTTCCTTCTGTTGTTCATTTTTCCTACCCTTGAAACCCCCTATACCAGGACACCCAGACAAGGCCCTCCAGAACTTTGCTCTGGATGAGCAAACACCACAAAGAGGAGCAGATAAGAAGTGATGACCCAGCCTGAGGATTAGTTGGCATTTTTGAGTCTTTGGGATGGGCCAGGCTACCAAGTGGACCTTAGGGAGTGGACAGCTCCACCCAACTCAGAAAGGAGATGAACCCCATCTCACTCGGATATGTAGCCTCATTTCTTTTGGTGACATTGAGTCTGATTTCCTCCAGCTCTTCTCTGACATTAATGGGTCTTGGAGTCTCACTGTCTGCCTGAAATTGTGCTAAGATTCAACACGCATTGCCTCATTTACTACTCGTGTTACCGTGGATAACCAGACTATTGTCACCCCTGTTTTCTGAATCTCAGAAATGACTGTGTCTTGTCTAAGGTCATACAGTTAGTAATGTCAAACCTGAGACTGGACCCCCAGTCTGGCTGTTCCTAGAGCCCATGTTCTCAACCAGCACATGAGTGGTGGTGCCCAGGGGACCTGAGGAGCCAAGCACCTCCATGATCTCCATCAGCAGCCCACACGCTAAAGCCTCCTCAAAGAAACATACCATCTAAATGAAAACAGTGTGCTTCTCTGCACAGCAGCTCTGAGACAGGTCTACTGTGCCCTTGCCTCTTTCCAATCAGATCATAGTCCTTAAACCCTAAGCCCTAATCATGCAGAAATTCTGGAAGCATCACTAGGGCCATCAACACCATGATGCCCCCACAAGGTGGGACTTCCTGACTCTCTGTATCCATGAGGCCTGAGTGTTCTCCACTTATCCATCAGCCTTCCCAGACACGGTATGTGCCAAAGAATGAACAAAAGCTCTATTCACGATGACCCCTCCTCCTCCATCATGCCTTACTTCCCTCCTCAGCAGCCCAGGAGCCCAACCGGTTTGCATCTGCCCCAAGGCCTTGTCCCACCCATCGACCTCCTCACCCTCCAGATCTCCCTCCAGCCTCACCATTCAGAGCTAGGGAGACACTTGGTAGCAATCGATGCCTCACTGCCAGAATGTCATGACCTATCCAGCCTCTTGGGCAGTCCCCAATTTCCAGCTGACCTGGGCATCCCCGAGGGCTGGGGCCCCTCACTCTGGCGCCAGCCACAGCCTCCTGCAGGTTGGCACACTGCCTTCCACAGAGAACAATAACGTGTTATGGTCTGCAAGACCTCAGACATAACATGGCTCCATTGTTCAGAGTCTGGAAAATGATCTCACATTATTAACCCTGAGAATCAAAGTTATCCCCAGTCACTTGGTAAAGCGTTGCCTTCCTTTGCTCAAGAACACACAGTAGCTTCCTAATGACCTATACTCATCTCCTCATTCCTCTGAATCCCCCTTTCTCACCATCCCTACTACGATGTATCATGGGCTCAGGTCCATTCCCTAATTCCCACAACCTGGACTATGTTATGCTACATGGCAAAGAAAAATTAAAGCTGCAGAAAAAATTAAGGTTGTTAATCAGCTGCCCTTAAAATTGGGAAATTACCCAACATAATCCCAAGGGTCCTTAAATGTAGAGAAGGGAGGCAGAGGAGAGGTCTGAGTGACGGTAAGCAAGAAAAGCCTGACCACTGTTGCCATTTTTGAAAAGCAAGGATGGGACCCATGAGCCAAGGAAGGCAGATGGCTTCTAGAAGCTGCAAAATGCAAGGAAAAGGATTCTCCCCTAGAGCCTCCAGAAGAAACACAGACCTGCCTACACCTTGAGTTTAGCCCAGCTAAAACTGTGAGATAATAAGTTTGTGTTATTTCCACCAATGAGTTTCTGGTAATTTGTTACAGCAACAACAGGGAACAAATACACTGTCTCTATCCAGATCAGCTTTGGCCAAGGAACCTACTCTTTATCCTCCACACCACACCCAGGTAACCCTCTCTCAATCCCCAGACATTGCCCCTGCCTCCTCCGCCTAGTCCTGCCTGCCCCTCCTACTTCCTGGGTTCCACTCCTCACAGGGCACCTCCAAGGTCATCCACGACAGAGAGGGCCACCTCCATGTCCATGGAGCAACAGTGACCAGGCTACATTCAGCATCCACTGTGGTTCCTCTGCCAGATATATGTTCTTCTCCTCCAGGGTTTGTAAACATTCTCAGGTTTTGTCTACTGCTCTCAGGTGAAGAGTTCACTCTGGATTGGTCCCTGTGTCCATCTTCCTCAGTACTGACCGTTCCCTCCCAATCCCTCCACATTTCCTTGCCCTAAGGTCCAGCAGGAGCAGTGCTGGCTCATGACAGCTGCAGGTTCTCACTCTTTGGCTGAGGGTAGGAAGAACCTAGGCTGGAATTAGACCCATCCTTTGGTTACTATTTGATGAGTGTGAACCATGAAGTTCATGTCTGCTCCATCCTGGAGCCTGGAGGGTGGAGGAAGGCTGCTTGGTAAAGAGCACTCCGCTTTGCCAGGTTGTTTTGAGGGGATTGATCTTTGATTTTGGCAACTCAGTGGCCTCATTTTGTGATCACCTGACTTCACCCATTGCTGCTTTTGTTCACCATGGATTCTCCCCCCGTTCAATTACCACCAGCCATAAGTTGTCACACTGGTGTGGCCAATAAAGGCAAGATGGCAATTCGTAGGCAAGAGTCTCTGACAGTTGATGAAGAATGTGTCTGTTCTGGAATATGACATCACAACTGGTGTCCTCCCTGAGGACCTTGGCCTGGTGGGCAAATGCTGACATTTCCCAATGGTCCAGTTCTTTGCGAGGGAGGCAGGGGAAATGGCCCCACTCTTTCCCCAGACAGTCCCCAGAGGGACATTCCCCAAACAAAATGGGCTCTGTCCATCTTCCCAAAGGCCCATAGTCTTCTTGGTTTGCAGAAAACAGAGAGTACCCTTTGTATTAGGATTTGGATGAAGGTTCTACTCCTTGAGAATGGGACATGCCTAATAGGTTTGTATCATAATGACCTCAGCTGGGAGTGCAAGCTACAGACAGTCCTTCACTTGAAAATAGCTCTGGCTCCTCAGGAATTCTGCCCTCCCTGTCACCTTGCACCCTCTTGGAGATTCCCACAGCATGTGTGCTCTCCACATACCTCCAGAAAAACGAGTGTGGTCAGCTCACAGCTCTCCCGCTGGTGGCAGACAGCCTCAGATGGAAGTAGGAACAGAGTAAGTGATGTCTCGGGTTTGCTCCCTGAGGAAACCCATGCAGCATGGGTGTCCTTCCACCCAAACATGGGGCTCAGATTGCCAAACTGGGCCCCACCTCATGAGTCAGTTGGGCAGATACCTCCAAAGGCCTCCAGCACCATCAATTATCTGCCTTGGTCAGGTGTGGGGATTCAAGCTGGGCCTCAGGCTGGGCAGCAGTTGGCCACGTTCTTCATTCTGACAGACTCAGCTCCAGGCTGTGGTTGTTTCCCACGGACCAGAATCCTGAGATATCTGAGGCAGGGTCTCCATGCAAGCATCTCCTGAGGGCTGAGGGAAGGAGCACCTTCTGTCATTTCCACAGAGCCTCACTCTCCTTGCTCTTGTTCATTCCCAGCAACCAGAGTCGGCCTCACCCAGCCTGTGGAGCATCTCCCCTCAGGCATGCAGCTGGGCCCTGGGAACACAGGCTGTGAGCCCCATAGTAGACCCTCTCCTCAGCCGCCTCTGAGAACATGGCAGTCTCATCTGTTCCCCCTTGCCTCTTTGGAGAGTCACACTGTCTTGCTGGGAGGAACCAGAGGGGGTGCCCTTCCCTGGCCCTACTGGAGACTAGTGTGGGGACCACTCTCCTCTACCCCAGGGCCTATTTTCAGACAGTTTCCATCAGAAGAAACCCCTTCCTCACTGTGAGTTGAAATTGCGCCCCCCCCCCCCCATGCTTCTTGGCCTTTGTTCTGCTCTATGGAGCAACACAGAAGACGCTCAAATTTCTCTTTCCTCTGGCAAATTTCTCCATATTTGGGGACATTTCTGAGTCACTACCCCTTCTCTGATTCAGAGGACACTTACTCCTAACGAGAAAAGATATGGTTCCATCCCATGCTATCTACACTGTAGCAGCTTGCCCAACGGTGTGCTTCTCACAGCCCTCAGAAGCTGGCTCAGCCCTGGCTGCCAACACAGACCCAAGCTGGGATTGCTGGCCTCTCCAGCTAGTGCCTGTTTGCCCCTCTCTAAAACAAATATGACTCCTTAAATATTTCCCCAGCTGCAGCCATTCAGGTACATGCCAGGAGTTTGCTCATACCTACAAACAACCTGGACTATTACTCTCTGTAATATCTTTCCTTTAGATTGGCTTGCAAGTTTACCTAATATATTTATTTTATAAGGTGATTTTTTAACTATTGAATGACATCTTTTCTAATACACATCAAAATAATGTCAGGACTATAAAACAGGCTATGACAGAGCCTAGAATGATTTTGTGCACCGGCAGAGCTGTCCTCTCTGCTTTGGGAAGCAGCCTTTCACATGTCTGCAGGGAGGGAGCTGTGCTCAAGGGTCCCTTCTGCCCATCTCATCCCCTTCCTCAAGCTTCTGCCCCAGACTAACTTCCTTACATGCCTCTGGTTTCCTCCCTCTGGGGTTGTCCAAAATAGGAATAGTCTTTTCCCTCTGTTTTCTGGCTTCCTGCCTTCATTCTCCACCACAAGGCTGGCCTTGCTCACTGCTCTCAAGCCTCCTCTACCACCAAGTGAGGAGGAGACCCCTCTGTGGCACTTAGGATGGGACAGGGGCAAGGGGCTGATTTATGTCTTCAGAACATCCAACTGCAAACCTGGACCAACAGGTACACCTGACCTAGAGTCAGGGAGGTGGCAAGTCCGTTTCTATAATTATACCGTCAAGTGTCTAGAAACCACAAATGAGCACTTAGAAAGCCAAATTACAGTCCTTACAGGTAAGGAGGGTGCGTACAGCAAGCAGCAGCCTCTGGTCAGGCAGTCAAAACAACTGAGGCTGTGGCCGATTCAGCCCCGGTGTGTTCTGGGGAAGAGGGGGGTGGCTTAGGCACCTGATCCCACCCCCACCCCCCTTGATAGGTAGTGCCTTCCTAGAGATACTGAGAACCACTGTCACTAATCTCAGGCAGAACCCCGGAGAAATTCCTGAAAAGCTTCTCCTCTGGAGGCATTTGCCCCCTCCCCAGCACACCAGGCTCATGATCATGGCCACACTGGCTATCCCCTAAGAACAACCTTGACCATGTGGACATCCAGGCTCCTTGAACATATCTGGCAGTCCTGCCCAGTTCACAGTGCTGGTTCCAGCCTCACCGCTCACCCTCCCAGACCCATACCATTGGCCCCACACAAAGTCCCCAGTTTCTCTGGAACATCTCTCTCAATAGCAGTGTTTCAGACCTGCCTCTTAAAGGCAGAGCCAACCCCTGGAAAAAAAAACAAGAGGGGGCAGTGAGATTTCCTCTGCCTCCTCCCTAGCACACATGCTCCATCCAGGTAGGAGAGAATGTGGGGGCCACTTCTGATTTGTGACCCCAAGCGAGTTTCATAGTCTCTCTGGCCCTGCGTTTTTTTATATCTATAAAATGGTGTTAGTAGAATTGTTGATGAGGATTTAATAAGGAAGTATCCTTAAAGAAGCTACCTCATGGTCTGGCACCCAGGAAGCCCTCAACAGACAATAGCTATTATCATCATTCCTACCTCCAAAGTTTCTCTCTGTGTATATTTCCCATCTCCTTGATGGGCCAGGTGCCGCCCCTTTGTCTGTTTCACCTTCCTATCCTTTGACACCCACGGCTTGGCCTAGGTCTGCCGAGGTCTGCCCCAGTTGGTGTCCCAAGTGTGGGTCCTGTGTCCAGGAGTACCCTGACACTAGGTCAAGGGGGACCCTGCCCTGGACCCTTCTTTAACAGGCCCTGTTTTGGTCCCTTCCACCTTTCCAGAGCAAGGGGTCTGTAAGGTCACTGGGACAAGCTTATCTGGAGCCACACTCTTCTCAGGCAACTAAACCCCTAGAATCTACCTCTCCCCCAGCCTCCAGCCCACATCCAGCCCTGTACAGTCCTCTTCTTCTGGAGATCCATCCTCTGGAGCACAGACTGCCTTGCTGGTTAACGCCCGTCCAGGCTGTCTGCAGTTGTAGGCCAGGGTTAGTGTGGGGTTCTTGCAGTGAGGACGGAGCCAAGGGTTGGAAGAGAAGGGCAGACTATAGGGGCAAGAGGGGCCCTCTCCGTACTGCCACATTCAGACCTGGAACCCTGAGGAGTCCAAGAATACTCCAGTTGAGCCTGGCTTGCCGGTCATTCTGTTGAGGACCCAAAGCCTGGGTGCCTCAGCAGGTACAAGATCACCTCCATCAGCTTCTGTACCACCAGCCTTGGTGTGTGGAGGGGAGGAGGCTACCTGGGGTGCTTGGGGCTCTCAAGAGGTCAGATGGGAGCCTGCTGACTGTATTCTCCTTGGTACTTCAGGTCTGTGAGCCAAAGATGGGGATGCAGAGAAGAAGTTACTGGGGTCTTCCCCACTGACAGCAGATGCAAAGCTGAGATGTCCAAATATCCAGACCCTTTCTCAGAGGCTAATATAAACTACCTATTTAATCAGATGTTATCATTGTGTTTTCTTAGGCATTTCATAGTATTCTTTCCATATTCCATGCCGTTTTCTGAAGACACCTTTCTGAGACTCCTGGACCCACACATCTGGGAATAAGTTGTTAACTGGGATAATTACAGGAATGTGTGAGTTTGGGCACAAATGCATAAATTATAAATATGCTTATCTCTATAGAGTCAAGTTGCCCTGATTTGTCCACCTGCTAGTGACCATAGGCAAGGTGCTTAACATCTCTAGTCCTCAGGTTCCTTATCTGATAGATGTCTAGATAAATTCTAGGAACATTTCCACCTCTAACACTTTGGTGTTTATCCTATTTGCTCTTCCTTCCTTATTCTGCAGTCACACCAGGGTAATCATCTCCTTCTCAAAGCGTCCTTCACATTCTTCCCTCTAAAACCCAACTTCATCCAGGAAGCCACCACTGCACTCGTCGTATGAAAAGACCCACCTTGGACCTAGAAGTGTGTTTCTCATTCAGCACACAAGGAAACTGAAGATGAAGTGAGAGGCAATGACCTAGAGACAGAACCAAATGCCCTTCCACCTCTCCACCTCTGGGGTCCACAACCCTCAGGGCCACCATTATAGTTTGCACAAATTATTGTTTCTGTGAGCATCAGTGCCTCGCTTCCATCACAAGACTTCTGAGGGCCAGATCATATTCCCACCCTCCCTGCCCTGCACCAGCCCTCCCACACAATCCCTATGCCAGATGGGATCTCAGTGTTTAAGTCAGGGCTCTTCAGATAAACAGAACTCATAGGAGATGGGTGGATGGATAGATAGATGTAGTTACTCATTATAAGGTGTTGGCTCACATGGTTAGGAAGGCTGAGAAGTCTCAAGATCTGTGGTTGGCAAGCTGGAGACCGAGGTGAGCTGCTGATATAATTCCAGTGGGTGTTGGAAGGTCTGAGAACTGGGATAGCTGATGTGCCAGTTCCAGTCTGAGAAACAAGACCAATGTCGCAGCTCAAATAGTCAAGCCAGCAAAGTTTCTTCTAACTCAGCATTTTTGTTTATTTGTGTACTCAATTGATTGGATGAACCCACCCACACAGGGGGTGCTGGAGAGGGGGAGGGAGGACCATCTCCTTTACTCAGTCTCCAGATTCAAATGTTAATCTCATCTAGAAACACCCTCACAGACACACCTGGAATAATGTTTGACCAAATGTCTGGCACTCCATAGCCCAGTCAAGTTGACACATAAAATTCACCATCACACTCAGTAAATGTCTGTTTAGTGCAACAAAGAAAAACTCATCTTGATTCCTGCCAAAAACCCACTGTCCCATTTGAAGGCTCCCTTTATTCTTATCTCGGACTGTGGTCATTGTCTCAATAGCAGTAATGAGAATAATTCATAATAATAATAATAATAATAATAATAGCAGCTAACATTTACTGTGGGCTGGCATTTTATGTCTCAACCGCAAAGGTATCAGGAGATAATGATTCTTCTTACCCTTTGTGCAGAAGAGGAAACAGACAAGAGAAGACAATGAACTAGCTGTGGAAAGCAGCATTTCCAGACAGCACCCAGGACCGGAGCCCCAGCCCCGCCCTCCCACACGGCAATGACCTTGCCTCTGCAGTGCTGTCACCAGCATCATTTGAACACCCATGCTGCATTTCTACAGGCTTCCCCTTCATTTGATGATTTTCTAAATGTCGTGTAGTTGACAGAGTGGTTTTATTCTTGTTGTTTAGACAAAGACACTGGGACGCAAAGAGGGTGCAGCTTGAAGCACTTTTCACTAGTCTGGAGCTAATGGGGAAAAAGAAGGGTAGGGCAGCAGGTTTTCACGTGGCTAACTATTTTTTTATTTTTTATTTTTTGCTTCCATCTTTTTAATTGCTGCTTAGTGCTCCATGGTATAAAATCTATTTAACCAATCATTATCGCTTTTTTAAATAAATATAATTTATTGTCAAATTGGCTTACATATAGCACGCAGTGCTCATCCCAACAGGTGTCCTCCTCAATACCCATCACCCATTTTCCCCACTCCCCCTGCCATCCACTCTCAGCTTGTTCTCTGTATTTAAAAATCTCTTGTGGTTTGCCTCCCTCCCTCTCTGTAACTATTTTTCCTCCTTGCCTTCCCACATGGTCTTCTGTTAAGTTTCTCAAGATCCACATACAAGTGAAAACGTCTTATCTGTCCTTCTCTGACTGACTTATTTCACTCAGCATAATACCTTCTAGCTCCATACACGTTGCTGCAAATGGCAGGATTTCATTCTTCCTCATTGTCACGTGGCTAACTTTATTTAGTCTAAAGGACTGAGCTTAATTCTGCGAGGTGGCCTTCCTACTGTGAAATTGTCTTTTTCCTTTATGAAATGATGAAGGTAGTGGATGCTGTGTGTTTCTTTCCTTTATGTCCCATTTTGGCAAAATAAAAGGCTGGCAGCCCTCGCCTCTGATTTGAAATCCTAATTGATGGTGGGCTGTCAGGGTCCCGCCCTGCTGGCCTGGAGCCCGGGGTAGGGGGCTTGCTGGGAGCTCTCTCATGGCACACCTCTTCCTGGGGTGTGTGGGGGGCATTTACTCAGGTGCACTTTTGCCCCTGAGTAAGTATGAAGGATAAGTTGTGCCCAACCTGCCTCCTACCAGTTGGGAAGATGCCCTCCATTGCCCTTGCCTGCGGAGGAAGGTCAGAGAGGACAATGGGCCTGGCTGACCTGCTTGCTGAGAACGTGTAGAGGGAACACCCAGTGTGTCCCGGCTACAGAGAGTGCAGTATCCCCACCAACCTTCGTTTTCAAATCTGCCTCAGCTTGCATGGGGCCCCTTCTCCCACACCCATCTGATGCTCCACTCGCTTGCTTGCGGGGTTGTGGGGAATCAAGCAGAGATCATCCCACCAGCCATCCTTGGCCCATGCATCCTAAAAGCTACGATTCATCCAACTCTTCTTTCTTTTGAGGATTTTCCATGGCAGCCTGGAGGCCTCTCTCTCCAGATTTTGCTAGATTCCAAGACAATCAAAGAGCTATTTGAGGAGCACATGGATGGCTCAGGAGTTAAGTGTCCAACTTTGGCTCAAGTCGTGATCTCACAGTTCATGGGTTCGAGCATGGGTTTGCGTTGGGGTCTGTGCTGATAGCTCAGAGCCTGGAGCCTGCTTCAGATTCTGTATCTCCCACTCTTTCTGACCCTCCCCTGANTAGGCGCTCCTTGTTCTCCATTTTTGGATGGCTTTTTCTCCCTCCTCCACCAACACTGGCAAGAGACAGCGTTTGTATTCCAGTCTAGAATGGGGGACCGAGAAGTAGCTGAGGCTGAGGAAGGGAGAGACTGGGAAAATATTTTCTTTCTTGGAGCTGTGTTGTGATAAGCCCACAGCCAACTGAGGGAACATTAGAGAAGCAGCCAGCGAGGCTGGGTGACAGGACCTGAGAATCTCCACCCCTGAGAAGGCCAGCCACTGAGGGAGCCAGACAAGAAACAGTCTTCACTGCTGGGCAAGGCAGGCATGCATGACAGGGAGCCGAGGTCCCGTGTAGCTGGAGGGACGGTGGTCAGACCTGAAGCAGAACTTTTCTAAGGCCAAGTTGTGAGGCACAAGGACTCCGGAGTCTCCTCAGAAGGTACTCAAGAAGAGCGGCGATGCCTTTACCACGGACCGGCCACTGGACCATTGTCTGGAGAGAGGACAGTGCCCAGAAGAGCCCACCTGCATGAGCAGGGCCACCTCCTTCACGCTTCTCTAGATTCTTCTTGCTGATTTAGGATTCCATTTTGATACTTCTGCTCCCAGAGCCCAGCCAGCTTCTCCAGACAGAGTGACCACCCTGGTCTGCCTCAGCCCTCCCCACACGCTGGGTCCACGCCAGCCCACAATAACCACCTGCTTGAGGCTTCCTCCTCGCCCCCTCCTGCTCCTTCTCCAGGGCCAACGTTAGCAGCTTCCTTGGCCACTTCTGGTGCAGGAGACCAAGGCTTCAAGGGGAGCTGGATCTATGTGCTGCTTTGCCAATCCTCCCTCAAACATTGAGGGGATCAGCTTCTATGTCTGCAGGTGACAACACGGCTGCAGCCTCAGTGGGGAAATCTGAGATGGGTTACATGGCAATCCATAGGCATAAAAGGAACCCAGCCCAGTGCCTAGGACATGGAGGTATCAGTCTTCAGCTGATGGAACGTGATGGCAGCAGCAGCAAACAGTGGGCAGGGAGCCCGCAGGACATCAGGGAAGGGTGGGAACGCACAGCAGCTGGGTGGGCAGAGGCAGATGGCTCCCACACCGGGAGGCAGGGCGGTGATGTGGAAAGAGTGTGGGCTTTGGAGAGACAGACCTCATGGAATCCTGGCTCCGTGCACTGGCTCTGTGGCCCTGGCTGCAGCAGGTCTCTGTCTTAGGAAAAACAGCACCCACCTCAGAGAGGTGATGCAGGAGGCGTGCCCAGCTCAGGGAGAGTCTGGTCCACAGTAGGTGTCCCATAAAGCTCAGTTTCCAGTCCCTCATTTTGAACCCCTGCCTGGTACTCTAGGCCTAAAGCATAGGAAAGGGCCGGGAGACTGAGGCTTCACAGAAGGAGAGAAGGAGCAGAGTAGTGATCAAAGCCAAGAGGCCTCAGCCCCCTTGGTGGGCACCCCAAGTTCGGTGTGGGACCCCTTTTGTTCTCCTCGCCCTCCAGAGATGGTCTGAGGGTGCCAACCTCCACATCTATGGCCCACTGGACCCACGGCAGTCCCTGGGAGCCCCCCAGCTGAGCTGCCACATGTCTGGCTTGGCTTGCTGCTGGGTCCCCTCCAGTGGGATGTCCCAAGGAGCCGGGAGTCAGAGTCCCATGGGGAGGGGTAGTTAGTCCACCAGCTTATACTCACTGCAAATGCTGTGCCAAGCACAAGAGTGCAGAGGTGAGGACCATTCAGACCCTGTCACTGACTTTGGGGGAGGTGATGGAAAGTACAAGTAAGTGGGTTGGGGACTTAATCCATTTGCACCAGCTTTTTCTCCACCTGTGTCCTTCCTGAGTGGCTCCTCCTGCCTGTAGGATCAGAAGCTTCCTGAGTGCGGGGATTGTAACTTTGCTTTCTCCTTCTCCTGCATCCACTCCACAGAGCATCACATAGCTATGAGGAGAGGAAGGCAGCACAGTGTCACAGACCCAGAGGTAAGACGTGAGGATCATTGTTATGCTCTTACACACCTGTGACCAGTTCCCTTTCCTGCCCTTTACCCTCTGTTGTTGCCCTGTAACACCTGCCACCCTGTCCCTCAGCACATAGCCATGTTTTTACCTGACACAAGTCTGGGATATTAGGTGTAGGTTTCCTCAGTGCCCCAACCCCATGTCCCTTCCAGAGCTCACACTGCCATCTTAATGCCTTGACCCCATCTCTACTCACTCATTCTGAGATCTTGCTACATTTACTAGAGTTTGGACCTCTTTCTCCACTGATTACATTCTCAGCTCAGGACGTTCACTAGAATCCCTTCCCTAACTTTTGAGAGATACCATGAATGCCTGGGCCCTACTCCAGTAGACCACCTTAATTGGTTTGGGGTGGTGGCTCAGACATCAGTATTTTTAAGTTCCCACATTATTTAAAAGATTTTTTTAATGTTTATTTATTTTTGAGAGAGAAAGACAGAGTGAGAGTGGTGCAGAGGCAGAGAGAGTGGAAGACATAGACTCCTAAGCAGGCTCCAGGCTCTGAGCCGTTAGCACTTGAGCGGGGCTCAAGCTCATGAACAATGAGATCATAACCTGAGCTGAAGTCAGACGCTTAACCAACTGAGCCACACAGGCACCCCTCCCAGGTTATTTCTGTGCCTGTGTGAAGAGCTACTGCTCTTGGTAACGGTGATCAAAAGAACACCTAGACTCATGTGACTTAAAGGCCATCCTACCTGTAAGCCATTAGCATTATTTCCTTTCCTCGGAGCCCTTGCTTGTACCCCAAGCCTTCCATCAACTCTTGCCTGGTCTGTAGTCCACAGCCAGCTGAGACCCCTTCCTCTGGTACCTGCAAGCTCTGTAACTCAGGTCCTTACTGTGGACCTCAGTGGGTCCTCCTGACTATCTCCTGCAGGAAGCTCCCCTCAGCCTTCAGCCTCTTGATCTGCTGCTCTAGAAAACAGACTCAAAATCTAGGATAAACTTGCCCACCTGGGAGACCCCTGTGAGCCCTTGGGCACAAAGGGATGTGGGAGAGTTCTTTACTTCTCCAAATCTGAGTGAGAAACCAACAGCATCTAGAGAAGCAGCCTCGATTCCCCGCATTTGAGAATCTAGAATTCTTCTAAGCCTCTCAGCTGGAAAGTTCCTTCCGTTATCCCACCTCAGTTCTTACTGCTGCAAAGGTAGTAGAGGTAGCAGGTGTATGTGGATCCTTTGCTGAGGAACTTATGGTGTCTCTACCCAGTTCTTAAAACACACACACACACACACACACACACACACACACACAAACTTCAGCTTGTTGACCGGTGAAGCAAACTTGCTGCTGAGTCTTGATCTGCACATCCTCCTCTACCCACATGGTGGTGTTAACTTCTAAGTTGAGAGAGGAGAGAGGCTATAGCTGATGGCCACCTCCTGGATGGCAAGGGCTTGAGCCTGGCCCCGGTGGCCTTGGCCTAAGCCTCAACCACTACTCTGAAGTTCTGTCTGCCAGCCAACCCAGCCCATTCATCCCTTTCTCCAATCCCTCTACCTCCAATTTTGTAAGCTCCTCAGGCCCCCAAGGACTTCCTGACAGGTTTGCCAGCTCATGCTGGTCACTGGGGGGGTCTGTCTGTCTTCCTTACGCCTCTCCTCACCCTAAGGTAGACAGACATATGGGCAGGTGCCAACTGTATAGTCAATGATGTTTGTAGCCTACCCTGACTCCCAACTCACTTCACCCAAGTCCAGCCTCAGGCTTCAAGAACTTGTTCCCTATTTGAACATCCAACAAGCTCCAAGTGTGGGGTCCCCATCAGCTCCACCTTCCCTGAGTGACCCCTCCCCCATAAGGCCAGGCCTCTGAGCAACAAGGAAAGGGTTGAACAAACACAGACACCTGCCTGGCAACCCCCTACCTTCCCTCTAGGAAAGAACCAGTTCTCAGATGAAGGCCAGGGTCTCTGTCAGGAGTAGGACCACATCCGTCAGTAGACACAGGTAATTCTTTTGTTGAAAGCCACGAACCATGCTGCACACACCCGTTTCCTGTGTTCCTCCTTACTTCTCTCCCTTTTTTCCCTCCTTCCTCCCAAAGTTAGCCCACGCTTCATTTCCCTGCAGCTCCAACACTGCCCAGCCCCTGGGCCAAGTGTGCTCTGAGAGCTCCTTTTCCTGCTCTCTGGAGAAAATCAACATAGAAATGTGGGCCATGCAGGCAATAAGCAAGGTGTACCGTATATGTCTGTGTGTGCCTGTGTGGGACCTGCTCGGGTGAATACTGAACGGAGTACGTGTACACATCTTGACTACTCAGAGACCAAGCCATGAGACTGTGCTGTTTATTGAGAATGCAATAGGAGGGTCTCTAAGGAAGAAAGGAGATGCAGAGGGGTCTCCTCTTCTCTGCTTCTGGACACAGGAGAGTGAAGAGAGACCCTGAGTTGTACCGGGTCCCACTCAGAGTGAGCCATGAGATGGAGCCAAGGTGGGGTGGGGACTGGCTTTTCTTGGTTGTTGTCCTTCAGTCCTCCTGGCCTTGAACACAGAACCAACCACTAACATAGGCAGGAGCTGGGACAGAGGCCCCAGGGAGCCCCTCCAGCAGGAGGGGGCCTCGGTGTGAGCCTCAGAGAGCCAGACAGAGTAGTTAGCAACTGAGCTGGAGTCTGTGTAGAGGGCAGAAGGCTGGGAGCCTGGAGCTGAGCTGATGGCATGGTTGGGGGACCTCAGCCAAGAAAGTGAATGCCAGGCATATGCCAGAAAGAATTTCCCCAGGTGTAGTCATCCACACCTGTCCAGGCTCAGGAAGACATAGGCTGGGAGAAGCAGGGTGGCCAAGGCCAGCGCTGGAGGTATGGGAGCAGGGCTGGGTAGAGATGGGGCTGACAGTGGGCTAGGGAAGAGCGCGTGTGGGAGACAGCCGAGGACACACTGGTGGCAGGAGGCCTTGGACAGCCCTCTCTACCTGCTGGCTTTCTTGGAGGACGTACTCTGGCTGGAGCCCTTCCCCAGGGTATCCTTGTAGTCGCTGGTGCTGCCCCGGCTCCTGCCCTCCCCACCGCGGACGCTGCACACGCCTGAGATGCAGCTGGTGCTGTTGGCCACGTAGCCGCCACTGACAGAGCTGGGCCGGAGACCATAGCCGCTGCTGCCGCTGGTGCTGCTGATGATGGCTGCAGAGGGAGAGCGGGGTCAGCTTGCCTCAAGGGGCAGGACCAGAGGAAGCTACCCTTCTCTGGGACAGAGGGGGCTCTTGGGACAATGGGTTAGCCACTTCACGTGGCTGTAACCCCCAACCCAGGGAAAATATCCCAAAGACAGCTTCCCCCATGTCCTGCCCTTGCCTTGCACAGCTTAGACAGGCTAATTCTTAATTTCCGGAGGCCCATCCCTTTGGCCCAGGTACCAGTGCACCCACCTATGTTCTAGATATACCCTTCCCCCTTCTATTAGCCTTTTTACTAAACTTCCTAGCGTCCAACCTCTCTCTCTTGCTAGCTGTCCTTCAGATGACATTTTTTGGAGGCTCTGGTTTAATTCTTAGTCCTACTGAAATCCAGAGATCCAATACTGTCAGTTTAGCCTTGGAGGTCCTGTTTCCCTGATCTCCTGAGCTCCCTCTAATTTCTCAGTCCATGGCTGGTCACAACTTGCAGCTCATCCTTTGTTTCCCCTTCCCCGTAGCCATAGCCTTCCTAACTGCCATCTCCTGGGAATGAGGAGATAGAGAGATAAGGAGGAAGCAGTCCTGGGCTGGGAGCCAGGAGACCTGATTGCTGGCCATGCCTCTGCCATCTGGCTGTGTAATCTCAAAGTTTTTTGCTCTCTGGTCCTTAGTTTGTTCGTGTATACACACAGAGTGGGACTAAGGCCCTCTCTAGTCTGCAGATTCTACAGTTTTAGGTCCAAGAATACAAGTACTTACAGATGCTGACAGGGGAGGGAAATTCTCCTGACATCCTGTTGGGGAGAGAAATAAAATAAGAGCAAGCAGCCACCCAATCCACAATCTATTGACCTCAAGGTTAGCATCCCCATCAGCCTGAATTGGGTTTCTGAACCCAATGGACACCTGTGGAAATTCCAGGGCTTCTTTGGCACAAGTAGAGCTTGGAAAGCTCTGGGTGCTGTCCCTGAATCTTTGGGGTAACCGGGCAATGACCTAAGTCAAACCATAGTCGGCACAAAGTGCACATGTGGGGTGTCATGCACACTTCCCAAGGTCAGGCACTGAGTCTTTCCTGTCTGCTGAGAACAGTGGGAAAACTGGAATGGCTGCCCTGGGACATCTCTGACAAGTTCATCTTGTACCTGGACAGATAAGGAAGATGAAACAAGAAGGCCTAACATAGTGATGGGTTTGGGTTTGGGCAGGGGGGTTGGTTTGGGAGACTGGGTAGTGTGCCTTAGTACATTCAGGGAAATTGTAAGGATGGAATGAGCTCATCCCCAAAACACTGGTGTGAAGTGAGTGCTCACGCCAGGGCAGGTATTATTAATCACTGTTCTTATTCCCATCATTGCCACCCTTTCAGTACTAAGAATGCGTCTTTTCTGGATGAGGGTGTGCTAAGCTTTCCCGTTTCATCCTTCTCAACCTCCCAGGGCTCTCCTGTCAGAGCAACCCCCACCTGCACTCCTCGCTCTCCAGCAGCTTGCGGTAGGTGGCGATCTCCATGTCCAGGGCCAGCTTCGTGCTCATGAGCTCCTGGTACTCGCGCAGCATTCGGGCCAGCTCCTCCTTGGCCTGGTGCAGGGCGGCCTCCAGCTCGTCCAGCTTGGCCCGGGCATCCTTCAGGGCGCTGTCGCCCCGCTGCTCGGCATCAGCAATGGCCGTCTCCAGGTTGGAAATCTATACAGGGAATTGGAGAAGTTCAAAAACTGGAAGGGGTGATTAGAGTCATCCACATCCAAATCTCACTAGCGCTTGGAGATTCTTGGGCGGAGATGCCCACTTCCATGCTTCACACCTCCTGCTCCTCTTCTAGGCGAAGGCCCCTGCTGGAGCTGGCTATCTCCACTCGTGTTTAGGCATTGGTGATGAGGAAACATAGTGCATCCTCCCCTCCTGCGATCGCAGCCAATTCAGTACCATGTCAGTTCATTACGAAGACATTTACTTGGCCACCCATACGGCCATACAAAATGAGTAAGAGTAAAATTGACTTTCTGCTCTGGAGTTGTTTAAAGTCTGGGAGAAGAGAGCATTGGAATATGGTGTGGTAGGTACAATGACAGTGGCCACCCAGATGCATAGGACCACAGACAAGGGGTGCAGGGAAGGAGATTCCTCAGAACCAACTATTATTTCCCAAGTGCTTACCATATGCCAGATACTGCACTCAGCCCTGTATATGCATTTTATGTATCTTAGTTCGTGTAGTCATGTACAGAAAGGATAATGAACTTGCCCTACATCACAGAGCCACTAAGTGTTAAAGCCCACAGGGAAGTGGAAAGATCACTGGACTAGGAGTCACCGTTGGTTCTGATCACAGCTCTGCCACTTGCCAGCTTGCAACCCACTTAACCTCTCTGAGCCTCAGTCTCCTCATCTGTAATAATGGGCAACGCTTGCCTCTTAGAGTCTTTGGGACGATTCAATGTGATAAAATGATAGGATCTGCTGCCATTGTTATTATATAAATGCATCTTGTCTCCCCACCTAATGAGACTGCAGTGTATATTCCTGGGAGTGTTTCCAAGCCAACCCTTAATAAATAGCCACAGAAGGCATGCTTAATGGGTGCTGTCTGAGTCCACTTATCAATCATTTAATCTGAAAATGTTTATTAAGATGCTACTATGTGCCAGGAACTGTGCTCGATGCTGGGAAAGCAATGGGGAACAAAGCAGTCAACTCCCTGAGTTCTTCAAGTCTAGTGGAAGATGGGACAGGCTGGTATCAGGCAATTGCTGAAGTGTGATGAGGTAAGAGGAGTACAGGTGCCGGCAGAACACGTGACTGGGAAAGAGGGAACAGGGATGTGGTCCTAGCCCATCCTGGAGAATGAGAGAAGACTTCCTGTGGGAGGGACTTTGAAGCAGAGGTCTCTGGGTTGAGTAGGAGATGAGATGCGCTGGAGATGTCTGCTCTAAGTATTCAAGGCAGTGACCTCATTGGCTCCTTTCCTCTCGTGGGCAGAGATTCGGGAGGCTGATATCCTTGGCCAACTCATCTCCCCTCCAATTTTGCCCTCCTGCCCCAGGCCATTGGCAGCCGGTCCCCTCACCTGCTTCTTCACGTTCTCAATCTCTGAGCGGATTCTCTGGATGAGCCGGGTGAGCTCCGAGATTTCGTTCTTGGTGTTTTTGAGGTCATCCCCATGCCGGCCGGCTGCCAGCTGCAGTTCCTGGAACTGGGGAACCCGAAGTACAGAGCCATGGGTAAGCATGATGTGTATGTCATGGGCATACATGATATCTGGGATTGGTGATGTCATGGGGGAAGGGCGTGTTAGACACTTAACGGGACATGGCCTCTGTGCTGGGAGTGTTCAGGCCCAGCCCTCATGCTTGCTGGAGTTGCCCTCCCTGGTCCTGCCTCAGCCCAGCTCACCTTGGTCTGGTACAGGGCCTCAGCCTCGGCCTTGCTCTTCAAGGCGATCTCCTCATACTGGGCACGGACCTCGTCAATGATGCTGTCCAAGTTCAGGTCCCGGTTGTTGTCCATGGACAGGATGACAGACATATCGCTGATGTGGGACTGGATCTGAGCGATCTCCTACATGGCAAACAGGGCTGGTCTCAGGACTTGACTGTAGGAGGCCAACACTGCCCCTCACCCCCACCCCCAAGCAAGGTTAGCAAATCCAGGAAATGCTAACTTGGAGGCCCTGAACCGAGGCTCTTGTTCCCTGGGCAAAGTGAGTTCCCTCCAGGCCCCAGACAGATTGCTGTCACCATGAAGCCAGGACCTGGACTATTTCGCTCCCACCCAGGGGGTACATAAGGGACTGGGAGCCCCTTACGGCTGAAATGGAAGATGAATGGCTAACCAGGGGACCTCCCTGAAGCAGGGAGCCTCCTGAGTCCCCAGAACAGAGTTTTACCCACTGGCTGCCCTCAGAGAGGTGGGTGGAGAGGCAGACTTACGGCTTCATAGAGGCACTTGAAAAACTTGATCTCCTGATCCATGGAGTCTACCTTGGCCTGGAGTTCCACCTTATTGGCATAAGCGGCATCCACATCCTGAAAGATGCCCCCACCATCCCTCAGTCACTGCCAAGAAAGAAACACCCACCCCGGCCTGGGTGCCCTGCACATGGAAATAGCTGACCTCTTCTCCCTGAGAGGTTCATGGGGAAGGAGAGGAAGGAGCAGAAGGGCCAGCCCTGCCCCATCCTGAGAATGTACTCTCTCAACAGGAATGGGGCTCCCCTCTGAGGAAGGAAGCCCCAGCCAGACAGCTGGAACCCAAGCTGTCTGTCATCCTTCTGACATCTGAGTCAAGCCCTGTGGCCCCCGGGGAGCCCCTGTGTCATCCTCTGCTGTTCTTCACTGTGGACAAGTCCTGTCCACGTGAAACACTTGGGAAGGCCATCATCGTCTCTGCCTTTTCATTCCCTCTCTGGATAGTCCATCTTGGCTTTCCTTGGCCTTTTCCTCATTATTTTGGAATCGCCTCTCTTTCACTGAGAGCAGAGCACACTGGTAGGCTCAGCCTTCCCTGGTCCCAAGCCAGCCCTGGACTCAAGGCCTGCCTTTCCCCCTCACCTTCTTGAGCAGCACGAATTCGTTCTCTGCAGCTGTCCGCCTGTTGATTTCTTCCTCATACCTGCAGGAATGCCAGGGCTCAGCTGGTCAATGCATCTCACTTAGAACCCTCTCACTGAGAATGCTCATCACTCTGAGCAAGAGGCAGTGTGCCCATTTGGGGGACAGATGCTAATGGGCCACAGAGTACTGGGCTGCTGGGGCCACCAGGCAAGGGAGGCTTCCGGGAGGAGGGTACATGGTGATCAAGTTTTGAAAAGGAGATTATTGAAGACCTAGGTACAAAAATGAGGTAGGAACATGTGGAGCAAATGTTCTATGAGAAATCTCATATGGAGCAAGAAGCAAATTTGAATAAAGCCTTACCAATGAAAGGGAGTGTTTCCTTAGTTACTCCTCATAGCCATTCTGGAAGGTGAATGAATATAAGTCCTCATTTACCAGTGAGGACCCAGAAGCTCTGAGTGGCTTACCCAAGGTTTGCCTCACCCAGCCAGACATAATCCTTTGACCACTGTCGAGCTAACAGGATATTTGTCCTAAGTGCCAGATCAGAGGTTGGAGAAGCAAGTTCTAGGGTTTTGTCAGAGTAATTCTGCTCAGTATGACAAGAAACATGGCCCCTCACCTCCAACACCTTTATGCTGGGGTAGATGCCACTCCTACAGAACGAGCTCAGAGGGAAAGGGGACAGTTGTCCAGCTGCAGGGGGATCCCTCCCCACTCACCTCTTCTTGTAGTCCTCCACCACGTCCCGCACACTCCTCAGCTCCGAGTCCAGCCGCACCCTGTCCCCGGACAGCGTCTCCAGCTGCTTCCTCAGGTTGCTGATGTAGCCCTCGAGGATGGGCTCCAGGTTGTTCTTGCAGTTGTTCAGGTCCAGCTGCTGCAGCAGCTCCCACTTGGTCTCCAGCACCTGGTTCTGCTGCTCCAGGAACCGCACCTGGGGCCCAAAGCACAGAAACCATTGAGTCCCCACAGAAATAGTCACACCTGTCATTCACAAGGCCCTGTGCAAAGTGATCTGCTGTATTTTCTCTTTTACTCCTCACAACAGCTACACTAGGTGGTCAAATTATAAATGCCACTTAATGGAAAAGAAGCTGAGCTATAGAGAAGTTTAGCCTCTTTCCAAGGTCCAAAGGTTTGGTAAGTGAGGGAGCCCAGAACCAAATTCCATCATGTGTCCCCATAACTCATGCACCCAGTCACTCAGAATCCACTATGGCCAAACTGGCTCAGAGCAAGTGTGTGCCTAAAAAATACCAGGACAGAGCCAGGTTGGGTCAATCTTTGGAAAGGTTGACTCTGCTGAAGAAGGAAGTTTGCGCTTCATTTTATATCATGTCAAGTTCAAGGAGGCTCAATGGGCTTTTGGGTCATCTAAATGTCCCCAGCTCCTTCATTGCCCATGGCGTCTTCCCTCAGCCCTAGTTCTGCCTCTCAGAACCATCTTCCACAGGACCAGCATGGCACGTGGGGCAAGATAGATGGACAGTGATCCCCATGCCACCATGGTCACAGTGGGCCAGGAAACTGACCAGAGGGAGTGGATCTACTTACTTCTCGCTTGTGTGGTTTGGGGCCGTACAATTTTTTAAATGTGACTTAATCCACATGAGCACAGCCAGTGTCTAAATAAAGTTGTGTTCCCTATCGTCATAATCATGGGACCTCAGAAAATTGTCTGGGATTCAGTGTTAAGGTGGGATCAGTCACCAAACTGCTTGCCCCCAGCAGATCATGAGCCTTGCTTTGGTTTAACCAATCTGACTCTTTCATGTAAATTCTTAAGACTAAACACTGACCACAGAGTAAACCCTACACTCAGGATGCCACAATTCACATCTGAACTACATACTGGATAATCGGGACCACTGATAAGATGGATGCATATTTTCTGGGTACCTGGGGTTATGAGACTGTTGTCCTCTGGACATGGAAGTTATTTAGAAACTGTCCAGGCCTGTGAACTGGCTTCTCCCTCACTCTGGACAAACCACCTTTGTTCAGAGGTGACTGTCCTCATGAAGAAGGTGACTCTTCTTCTTTTCATGTCTCCAGACTTTGCCCCTTAATGGGGTTTGACCAGCCCTGCCAAAGGTCAGGCTATTCCCATGTGACCCCCAAACCCCAAACCTCAGAGCCCTTTGATCTTCCAAATGTGAAATGGTTTGGAGGAATAAGGAGCCACAGAGATAGTGCTGGCCCCTGAGGTGAGCAAAGGATCCTCTGAGCAGACATCTAGAGCTGGGGGACAGGGATAGGCTCTGATGGCCACTGACCACTTCAACCATAGGCTTTCTCCTGGGCTGACCCATCCTTGGTGTCTAACTGCCATGTAGGCAATATAGCCCCTCATCCCCAGTACTGAGTCTCACCTTCCTTCTCTCCCATCCCCACCCCAGATGCCAAACCCTGGCATGGCATTTATCATCATGCTTTTGCTGACTCATAGAATGGGAGCACTAATTGCTCATCTACCAAAAGTCGAGGCCTATCTGGACTGGATGACGCCTTGAGGCCTCTTCCAGACCTGTAGTTCCTGCCTTTCTCAACACCCCTCTCCGGTCTCTCTGAAGATAAAAATGATCGTAACAATAACCATCATTTGGGAGTACGTGTGTGGCACTGTGCCAAGATCTTCACATGCATTTTCTTTTATAAACTTGACAATAAACCCCAAGAGGTAGGCCATCATAGAGATGAGGAAACAGGCACTGATAAATAACTCTCTACATGGCTGGCTCTGTGACTGGCTTAGCCAAGACACAGCTGGACAGTGATAGGGCTGGAGTGGAAGTCAGGTCTGACCTCAAAGCAGTGTGGAGACGTCTTTTCCACTGCTTTCTTCTGCCTCTCAAGAGAGTCCTCAGCCAACTTAAAAAAAATGCCCATGGTCAAACCACCCAGGAATGGCCACACTCTGATGCTCCTGATCCATTGGTCAAATGACTAGTGGAGGAGACCTACTTGCAATGGATGGGGAGAAGACAAGCTTTCCTGGCTACTCTGGGGAAGATTGCCTCTCTTTTGATTGGAAGATTGCCAATCAAAAGATTGCCTTTCCCCCTGCATGGACCCCAGGCTTAGCAATGACACCAAGCTGACCCTCGAGTAAGAAGTGGGCATCTTCCCTTTGGAGCTCCTGCCAGTACCCCCATAAGCCTCTGCCAGTAGAGACAGACCTACCTCTGTCTTCTCTTAGGAAATATTATGCAGGGAATCTTAAATAAGTCACCCTGGTTAAAGAAACACCTACTTTGTGCCTCCTCTTAGCTAACCTGAATCCCTTCTCTGTAACAAAAACTCATGTTCAGAGTAGAGAGAGAAGAGAAGAGAAGAGAAGAGAAGAGAAGAGAAGAGAAGAGAAGAGAAGAGAAGAGAGGAAAGGAGAAGGTAGACCCACCTTGTCAATGAAGGAGGCAAACTTGTTGTTCAGAGCCTTGATCTGCTCCCGCTCTTGGGCACGCACTTTCTGGATCTCAGGGTCCAGCTCCACGTTGAGGGGGGCCAGGAGACTCTCATTGACAGTGACCTGATGGATGCCTCCAGGTGGGCACACAGTTGGACACACGGGCCCCAGGGCCACACTGCCAAACATGCTGCCAGCAAAGCCACTGGCCCGGCCCCGGCCAAATGCATAACCTCCACTCTTCCCGCTGCCGCTGGCCATGTTGAGGGAGATGTTCCGGATGCCCCCCAGGCTGTAGAGGCTCCGGCTTCCGAAGCCTCCGCTGAGCCCTTTGCCCCCTGCCCGGTAGGAGGATGAGCTGCCCCCTGAGAGCACTGCCGAGCAGCCGCTGAAGCCCCCCTTGCTGGCGGCTCCCGACTTGCAGGTGAACTGGCGGTTCATGCTGCTGGTGGAGATGGAGGTCAGATGCAGGAGGGGTGAAGGCCAAATCCCACACGGGCTCTGCAGGTTGCAGTGAGGACTGGCAGGCACCCTTCCTTATATGTGCTTGGCACTGGGGTTCGTGGATGGGCAGTCAAGAGCTTAATTCATGGGTTTGGCTTGCCTGGGAGCAAGAAGTCATTTTCTCTATGCTGAGCTAGAGATCAAGCCCTCCCCACCTCTGAAACAACACGAAACCATCAAATTGCTGGGCTTGCAAGCCTTGCTCATGTAATTTGGGTTTTATCTCATTAACCTGCTGTTATAGGGTAATTTGCCCCAGGCCCCAGCCTCTCCAGGGGGGTGTCACTGGCACTTCACCATCCTGACTAATCTTCTCTGCGTCGTGGGCTTCCTCCTGAGGCCTCAGGGAGCTGGAAGAGGATGGGCTGCCCTGGACAGAGTAGGATACTAGGTAGAGTATATGGGGGTGGGGGGGCTCCAACCATAAGTGTGTCTTCCTCTTTCCTGGAAAGATTCAGGCCTCCTGAATCTTTCCAGGAGACACACCCCACTGATGGCCTCTTCCCCTAACCCACAGAGGACTGTGGCTCTCTCTGCTGGGGTGCGAGGGATGGAGTGACCCTCTCCCCAGCATGGGACATGAGCACATGATGGGTCATATGCTCCTGTCAGTTCTCAAGGAAATGGGATCTCCACACTTCACCTCTCTCAAGCTCCTATAAGGCACGCTGGAGGCTGTGCAAGGCACAACTGAGGTCTAGTAACAAACACTGGACAGAGTGAAGAAAAGGAGGATGGAGTTGGAGCAGGTGGCTGAAAATTGAAGGAGTCAACTCAGAGGAGACAGGGAGATGGCAGAGAGAGGCTTGCCACGGCCTGGAGGCTTCAAGGAGACTCCTGGGTGGTCCATTTGCTCATTTCTGTCTTGTGTATCGGTTAGTAAGAGCAGGAGCAAGCTGAGGACAGGAACCACTTGTTTAGAGTTCAAGTGAAGGAACTGCTGTCCAGGTGAGACTGACCTCATATGCATCTCTCCCTGCCCCAAACTCTGCCTGCCGCTCCCTCTGTGTCAGGTACCTGACATGAGCCCCAGTCCTCCCCTATGAATGCCATTGCTGCTATCCCTGTTCTGCCTGTGGCCAGCTCTGTCCCCAGAGATTGCCTTTACCCAGTGATCTCTATTGGGACCCCAGGGTGTGCCATGACTCTTGGCTGGGTGAAGCCACAGGAGAGAGAAGAACCTGGAGCCAGGCTGGTGTGGGGCTCTCTCTCACTCTGTTTAGGAGTTGACCTGGAATCCATTCCCACTTCCTTCCCTGTACTCCTCCCCACTCACCTCACTGCCATTTTGTCTTCATAGTTCACCAGAACTTTCTTTTCCTCCCTTCTCTCCTTCCCACCTTGTCTCTTCATCCCTCCTCTCCATCATCCATCCACCCTTCCCTTTTCCTCTTTTGCCACCTCTTGCTCTATTCTGCCCTCTCCCCAGAGGTCTTCCTGGGTCAGCACATCCCAGGTCTGAGCCCCCCTCATCTCCCTTAACCCTTAGCATGTTCTTGGTATGTTCTGGAAGGACAGTAGCTCTGTGGGCAGCCCCCATGCAGTCCCTCTGAAGACTGTGTCACATGCCACCTCAGTTTTCCTTTGTAAGGAGAGAAGAGAAGAGAAGAGAAGAGAAGAGAAGAGATGAGATGTTCTCCATCCAGAGACCACCTAGCTATTCTTCCTGCCCTTCCCCCATCCCCTTCTTTTCTCCCTTTGGTAAACCTCTATTGAGAGCTTCTGTGTGCCAGGCATCTGTGCAGTGTAGGGGACATGGAGGCTTGCGATCTAACGTTACAGGTCTTTCCCCGCTCTTGGAACCCGTCCTAACACGATGTCCCCTTCGATGGCTTCGCTGGTTGTGTTTCTGTCATGTGCAAGGCAGCTCACCAGCCCAACCTTCAATGTCCCTGCAGCTGCTGCCCTTCCCTGTCCCCCTGTCCTTGCTGTTCCCTGCTTCAGCCAAGGACATCGCCCCCATTGGCCTCATCTTCAAGTGCTTCCACAGTTCTGCCACACTATATCTAACGGGACTGAAACACCTTTTCTCCCCAGCCCTTCTCATCCAAATCCTCTGCTTTTTCAAAATCCTGCTTAAAACCCTAGCTCAACCTCATCTCCTCCTCTGTGTGCTGGACCCCTCCGTCCATTGACATTTGTGCTGTTGTGTTCCTGAGGGCCCGGGGACCAGATGAGGGCCCCATGTGCCCCATGTACCTTTCCTCAGGGCCCAAGCCCAGCCTCCCGGCATCCCTTCCCAGGTGCCAGAGGACTGACGCTTGTTGGAGCAGTAGCCAAACAGCAGGGATGGTGCCTCTTTAGGAAGCCCCTGGGCTTGCATCCACCTAGAGTGACACCAGGTAGCAGCTCAGACCAGGAGCTGACTCCAGGGATCTGAATCCCACTCACCGCCCAGCAGCACTTAACCTCTCCAAGCCTCAGCTTCCCCAACACAAATGGGATAATTAACTCCTCATGGGGTAGCTGTGACCATCCCATGGGAAGCACTCCGTATGTGCCTGCTACTTAGTCAGTGTTCGATTGATGTTATTGATTACTGAAAGTATAGAGTAAGGTAGAATTTAGGAATCGAGCTGTCCTCTCTGCTTCTGCTCTCTCTCCTTCTTCCTTTCCTCTGGGAGGGGATGTCTGGATCAGCACACCTCCATACAGTGTCATCTGATATTGGACGACAAGAAGGGGCTGTTGTTCCCAGAGGTCCTAGGCTTGAGGAATAGGTCCACTCAGACCATTCCTGATAATGGAAAACTCGCCACTAGAAATAGTAATAATAATAATAATAGCCACTGTCTAACAAGCACTTGCCAAGTATAAAACTCAGTAGGAAGCACTTTTCAAACATTAGATCTATTGCTATTGATCCATTTATCAGATATTTACTGAGCACCTACCAGGTGCTGAGGGGGGCAATACAAAGTATCCTATCCTCAAAGAATTCGTTTCTGGATCCATCCAGATGCAGGTGTTCCTGAGAAAAGCATCTCATCAAGCTATTAACAAGTCATTAACACTTTAGTGTGAATTAGTTAATCAGATACTAGCCATTAGGAATGGAACACCCAATGTTGTTGCTGAGGATGATGATAGGAGAGGAAAGAGGAGAGTTCAGGCCCACCCACAGGAAGGGTGGGCCCAGGTAGGGCTCCTGGGGTGCATGTGTTTTTGCTGGAGGAAAAAGGGAGGGACAGAAGGAAACCAGGACAGAACCACAGTTCAGCAAGGTTACGAAGGTTCTGCCCTCGCCTTAATTAAGACCTGGGGAGGCTTAGGGGCAGGATGAGGCAGAGCCCCCTGCTTTGGGAGGCTGGCGGGAGGGGCAATATACAACTTCCCACACCTTGTGTCCCCTCACACCCTTCGAGGTACCAGGATCACTCAGTTTTCTAGCTGGGAATTATATTCTGAGCCAGGCATGGACATCTCTGAGCCTCGGTTTTACTCATATGTACAATGGTAGGAAGTGTGTCAGATCAGAGAATCAAACCCCCACGTTACCAGGAACATCTTGGTTTCCTTAGACCTTCAAGGAAATTTTTAATTGCTTGTTAAATAAATTATACTTGTACGGCTCTTGGTTTTATAGCCAAAATATTTTATTTACACAAATAACTTATAGCTTTTTGGGTGTTTTGGTCTCTACATTCGTGATGATCAGTTTGACACGCTTGTGATCTCTTGGCCCATTGGTTCCCTTCTGGAGTCTGATAAACCTCCAGAGAAGAACTCAGAGGGAGAAGGGAAAATCTAGTATAATCCAAGAGGGTACTTGCTGAGTGAGAGAGAAAGGGAAGACACAGAGGGGAGACAAACCCTAGGGACACTGAATCCACAAGGGCTCCCTGGAGGAGGGGGTTTGGGTTCTGGTCTATTAAGGAAAAAAGGTTTGGGTGGACTTGCAATGGGGCATGGCAAAAGCAGCCCAGCACGGCATTTGTAAGGAAAGGGCCCTCGAGCTGGAGCAAGCACTAGCAAAGGGCGAATATGGGTGACGGCCCCTAGATCCCAAGCTGTGTATGTGACAGGGAGCCATTGAAGGTTCTTGAGCCAGGCAGAACCTGAGCAATACAGTTTGAGGAAGCAGAAGGTAACTTCCGTGTGGGTAGGAGGAGCGGGGGTGGGTAGAGGCTGGAGGCACTGAGGGAGCAGGTGGTTCTCTGAGCAAATAATTGTCTCCAAAATTAGGGAGAATGAGCTGGGTCATTTGGATGACATCAGCTCATATCCTGCCAGCCCTCCTCAGCTGATGAACTCAGGAAGTGAGTGTGCTGTCTGTGCATCCCCCACGGGTCCCTCTCGTACCCGTGTAGCCCCTGCGGTTTCAAGCAGGTGGGACATTCAGCCCCAAGGCAGCGGCAGCTGCATGGAGCGCAGTCCCTGGGGGACTTGGCCACAATCAGAGCCACCTCTGGGGGCAGGACAGCTGTTCGGCTGGTTTGCAGCTGGCAAGGTGGAAGTGAGCTCACCGCAGAGGAGCTGGAGTATAAAGGATGGAGGAGGGCTGTCCCGCCAGGGACTCAGCTCCACTCCCACCCTGCAGTGTGACCGCCAGAGAGGCGTCCTCCTCACTCAGCTCTGTGGCCAGGAGCATCTCCCTTGAGCTTTGCCGGCCATCTCCTTCCACCACCCCTCTCTTTCCACATCTCTAAAAAGGGGGATGCTCGCATGCACTCCACCTACTCCCAGAGGTGGACGGGAGACACCTCGTAAATAACAATGATGATGATGGTACTGATACTACTAATAACAACTAACACAGGCTGTGAGCCCTGCCAGGCACTGCTCTAAGCAGTCCGTGTGTAGTAGCTCACTTAGTTGTCCCACAGCAGCCGTGCGAGGCAGGTGCTGTTATCACCCCATTTTACAGATGAAGATACTGAGGCACCAGGAAGTTAAGCTCGTAAGTAGCAGAGCCGGGGTTCAATCCGGGCAGCATGACAGCCATCTGCACTCTTAGTCTCTATGCTGGGCGGGCTTTCTCATGTACAAATGTCCAGCGCAGATGCCTGTCCTATTCCAGGTGCGCGGGGCCAGCTCCAGCCTCCCCCCAAGTTCTGGTTCGTAGTCCCTGCTGTCCCTCTGTCATCTCAACCTCTGTGAAAAACTGAACTTCCCAGGGTGGATTTCCTGCTGCTCTTCTTCCTCCCACAGACCCTCCGGCCTGCCGGATCTGAGCCCTTGATCCCCTTCTCAGCCTTCTTTGTTCTTCTGAAGAACATTAGTGTAGTGTCAGGACTCAGGTGAGGGTATGGGGGAGCGGCGTTGCTTGTGAGGTGGTAACATGCTTCTCACACTCATCAGCTTTTCCCTGATGTCATGTTCTGGGCTGTTCTCCCAGCCTCCCGCCCACCAGGGCGGCTTGTCCTATCCTTTATTTATTTATTTATTTATTTTACAAATAGTTTATTGTCAAATTAGTTTGCACATAACACTCAGTGCTCATCCCCACAAGTGTCCTCCTCCATGCCCATCTCCCCTCCCCCCACAACCATCAGTCCTCAGTTTTTGTCAGCATGAATGTGGGGGGTGAAGAGGGATGGCATGGAGGAGGACACTTGTGGGGATGAGCACTGAATGTTATGTGGAAACTAATTTGACAATAAACTATTTGTAAAAAAAAAACAAAAAAACAAATCAAGTGAAAAAAAAAAAAGAGTCTCTCATGGTTTGCCTCTCTCCCTCTCCCCCACCATTTCCTCCCTTCTTCTCCCCCTTGTTCCTCCGTCAAGTTCCTCCTAATCCTCCTATACGTGCACACATATGATATTTGTCCTTCTCTGCCTTGTCCTATCCTTTAAAACAAACCACTACACACCTCCTCTAGGTAGCCTCCCCATAGCCCTTCAAGGTCGGTGGTGCCTCCCTGCACTCACCCTATTGCCCATGTCCTGGATGCATCCCTCCAAAATGACCTATGAGGTCCTTCCAAGGCCAAGGAGTGCTTTTTTTGCTCCTGGGGCTCCAGGCTCCAAGGTTATACCAGCTGACAGATGTGCTCCCACATGTGTCAGAGGACACGTGTGGGAGCACGTCTGTGCGTGGGTGGTCGTGAGCATGCACATGAGCAGAATGGGTGTCCAGCCAGCTAGCAGGGAGTGGCCCGGCTGTCCCAGTGGTGTGTGGCTGACCTCCACGGTGATGGGCTAGTGCCTGACAGTACCAGCTGTTACATATTTTGAGAATCTTCTGAAGACATGGGTCTGTGGGCCAATGAGCCTGTGTCTGTGCACGTATACACTGCTTCTGATGACAAGGGTCCCCTGATGGACTAGCTCTCTGCTCCTGTCCATTGGTGGCCCACAGGTGGCTGTCCCATTTTCATGATATTCTTTTTTAATAATAGCCTTGGTGGGGGGGGCATGGTGACTCCCAGCTGATGACCATTCGAAGGAATCAAATTCATTCCTTCCTTGAACATCCCTGAAAACATGAAAGTAGAAGTTCTGGCTAGTTGGGCCTGAAAGCACATTCCTTCCTGGGAGCTGGGGGCGGGGGGGTGCGGGCAAGAGAATGGACAAGGTGACTTCTCAAGGCCACAGAGCATCCATTTCACAGAGATCTTCTCTGCCAATGCATGTGGCTGAATCCATGAGAGCCGTGCATGATACCAAGTTTGGAATTGAGGGAGAATGTTCGTGAAGATGAGAAAATGGGAAGATTCCAGGCAGAGGGAAAGGGACAAGGGAGGGGGATGGGGAGGAGCGGCCTCAGCTCCAGAAGGCAGAGAACACATTGTGACTTCCGTCTTCTTAGCAACCATGATGGCCCAGGCATTGGCCACATACCAGGGACAGAGGAAGACAGGCTAGCAAATCCCCCAGGCTTGTTCTTGGCCAATCAAGTGGAGGGCTAGTTATCTCTGCCCCCCTACTGGGGCCAACCGTTCCCCCATCTTTATCCCAGGTTGCTATTTACCATATGGTGGGAAAGGCTGGAAGTAAAGTCCAGGGACATGGTTTCTTTGTCCTTTCCTTTGCTACCCTCCATCCCAAAATTTCATTTTTTATTGGGGGTGAGATTCACATAACATAAAAGTAACCACTTTAAAATGAATAGTTTGGTAGCATTTGGTGTATTCACAATGTCAACTACCACTCTGTCTAGGTCCATGCATTTCGTCACCCCAAAAGGAAATGCACTATCCACTGGCAGGCTCTGCTCCTCCCCCAGTCCCTGCAACTGCCAAGTCTCTATGGATCACCTATTCTGGACATTTTGTATGAGTGGAGTCACACAGTGTGGGACCTTTTGTGTCTGCCTTCCTTCACTTAGCACCATGGTTTCAAAATTCATCCACACTGTAGCGTGTATCAGTACTTCATTCCTGTTTATGCCTGAATAACATCCCATTGCAAAGAATATAGCACATTTTAAAAAATCCATTCATTGTTAGACATCTGGGCTATATCTTAGCCCTTTCAGGCTGCTGCAACAACTATAACAAATACCACAGACTGGTACCTTATAAACAACAGAAATTAATTTCTCACAATTCTGGAAGCTGTGAAGTCCAGTCAAGGTACCAGTATGGTTGTGTTGTGGAGAGGGCCCTCTTCTTGGTTCATAGCCATCAACTTCTCACTATGTCCGCATATGGTAGAGGGGCTAGGGAGCATTGTGAGATGTCTTTTATTAGAACACTAATCTCACTCATGAGGGTTCCACCCTCATAACCTAAGTACCTCCCCATCTCCTAATTAGGCTCCATCTCCTAATCTCACCATCTTTGGGGGTTAGGATTTCAATATGTGAATTTGAGGGACACACAAACATTCAGACCATAGCAATGTGTTTCTGCATTTAGTTATTGAGAACAGTGCTGCTATGAGCGTGCATGTACATGAAATTGCTTAAATGCCTGTTTTCAATTCTTTAGGATATACACACCAAGGAGTTGAATTGCTCATATGACAATCCTATGTTTAACTTTATGAGGAACTGCCCAGTTGTTTCCCACAATTAATGAACCATTTTACATTCCTACCAGCCATGTACAAAGGTTCCAATGTCTCCTCGTCCTTGCCAACTCTTTTTATTTTCCATTTTTTTATTACATCTTTTCTCACTGGGTGTGAAATGGAACTTCACTATGGTTTGGGTTTGAATTTCCCCAATGACTAATTGTGTTGAGCATCATTTTTTATGTGTTCTTTGGCCATTTGCATATCTTCTTAGAAAAAGAAAAGTCCATTAAAGTCTTTTGCTCATTTTTGATTGGGTTGTTTGTTCTTTGTTAAGTGCTAAGAGTTTCTTATATGTCCTGAATACTAAATCTATAGCAGGTATATGATTTTCAAATATTTTCCTTCATTCTGTGGGTTTTCTTTTCATTTTCTTGATAGTGTCTTTCATGTACAGAAGTTTTAAATTTTGATGAAGTCCTACCTCATTTGTTTTTCCTTTAGGTGCTCATGCGTTGGTGTCATATCTAAGAATCCTGTGCCAAATCCAGGGTCTTGAAGATTTACTCCCATATTTCTTCTAAAGTCTTTATGGTTTTAGCTCCTATATTTAGCTTATTCATCCATTTGATGTAATTTTTGTATATGATGAGAAGTGGGTATCCAACTTCAATCTTTGGCATATGGATAGCTAATTGTGCTGCACATCTAGGCACGGTATTGGCATCCTTGTCAAAAGGCCAGAAATGCATGAGTTTTACTCCCCCAAATCTTTTGAACATATTTGTGCTAGGTAAAAAGATCCTAAGAGCATTATCTCCTAGGTATCTCTGTTAGGTGAAGCTCCCTTAAGTGTAGGGCCCAGAAAAGAATAAGGCCAGTCCTTGGCCTTGAAACCCCCAAGTCTGACACTGATAGAATCAGGCACACAGAGAGATCATCTCAATTACATATGGAAATGTCATACTGGAGGTAAGCATTGGGCACCGCAAGATCCTAGAAAATAGGCTCTCAGCCCAGCCTAAGGATTCATAGAGGTTTCGAGAAGGAGTGGGTACCTGAATGGAATCTCAAAGGAGCAATGAGAGTTGCCAGGTGATGAAAGGTGTGAATGACAAGCCATGCACAGAAGCCGTGAGAGTGTGAGCATCACCTGGGTAGATGATTCAGCTCCTCAGTGGATCTTCACTGGAGGTCTACACAAAGCAAGTCAACCAGATTCTTACCCTCCCAGACAGTGTAGACACTCCCTCACTCCCCTGAGCTGCTCTCCAACCCAAACTTCCATGCACACCCATTCCTTCTGGTCTCTTTTCCCTGTGTGCTAAAGTCAGACCTATGGAAGAGAAGTTGGTCACCACTGGTCCTACCTCTACGATTTCCCCTCTTGGGCTTCAAAGGAATCTCCAAATTGAGTTCCAAAGCAACAGCACAGTCACCCTTGCACACTTCTCAGGATCTTAATTCAGCCCCAGATGACAGAGAATCTCTCCATTTCTCAAGTGGATAAACTGCAGCCAGAGGGGCTGCCCCTCTACCCTCTTCAACACCCTGGCACAGGCAAGTTACCTCAGTCCCTCAAAATCACATCTACCTGGCCTCTGGGCACAGCACCCAGGCCTCACCACCCAGTGGTCAGAGGTATGCCTGCACTGTGGCCCTAGAGGACGTAACCCCATGAATTTCTCATGGGTTTGTCTAAAGGCTGTTTCAGGTTATGGATCCCATCCACCCACACCCTTCTTGCTAGGTCACTGGGAATTTGGTCTTTGGGGAAAGGCAGAGCATCAGTGATGGGAAGGGCTTTAGGGTTTTCTGGTCCTGGGGTTCATGACCCACAGAGTCCATGGACAGGCTTTGTGGGTTTGCAAATCTCTGGACATGCAGACATACTTCTGTGCCTTTTTCAGGGGGAAAGGTCCACAGCTTTTATCAGTTGGTCTGAGTGCAACAGGTGATGGTTAGTGGCTGAGCTGGGACAGAACCCCCATAACTCCCAGGGCACTATTTCTGGTACCCACAGTGACGACGGCGGTGACACCAGAGAGGCATTTGGGCAGAAAGCCCAGCAGACTTTTGGGCTCTTGTGCTTCCCAAGGTTTATTGCAACTCGGCGCACACAGAAGGGGACCTCCTTAATACACCAAAGGCACAGTGAGGTCGATGGAGGTGGCAGCTTGGGACAAGAGGCCCCACCCTCACAAGGCCTGTCCGTTACCCTGAGGGCTGGAGGGGCAAACATGTCAGGCACACCTATGATACTAGATGCATCAGAAAGCCAACCAGAGGGCTGAATTCTGCAGACCAAAGCTGAGGGACTCGGAACCCCACTCAGCCCCACTGCTCACTTTAGAAAATCTAAGACCTCCCACCCGCTCCCCACACCAAAATAAGCACAAAAAACTGTCCTCAAACCTACTATGATGGTGTGCTTTAAGTTCTCTCTCCAGGATGTGCCCATCTTTCACATCTTTCATCCTTAGTTTCTGCATCCTGGTCTCTTCTCAGCATCGCTGCATGAGGCTGCCATTCCCTGATTTGTATGAGGACATGGCCTTGCATGTATGTCTGTCTCTCCCATCAGCCTGAGATCACCTCCAGAGCAGCCTGCTCTGATCTGCCTCCAGACTCTCTAAAGGCTTGTGCACGTGCATGGGGTGGGGCCCACAATCATTAAGGGTAGGCAATTTGGTGAGATTGACACACCGACAAGAGTGTACCTCTGATATCACTCAAGGGCAGTTTATTGAATATACAGCAGGAATCCAGAGTCCTTAACTCAACCAAAAGAGGAACTGGGTGTCACCATTTTCAGGAATATTTACATCAACAGCCATGGCTCTTGAGTTGGGCAGTACCACCAGAGATAGATAGAGCTCCCCTCACTGAGCTCATAGCAACAGGAATCGAGAATCACAAGCAGCAGGATACAGCCCCAGGTAGAGGACTCAAGATAAATCACATAGCCACAGGCCTTGACCAAAAGGCAACATAATCATGCTGCTTGCATCGAAAGAACCATGGGTTTCAAAAAATTCCCTTTGGGAAACAGGCAGTGATACACCATGAAAAGAATACACCATGGAGTCAGCCAGACCTGGGCTCCATTCCTGGCCCTGGTACTTTGTGGGTCGCAGGGACAGGCTCTACAGCCTCTCAGAGGATGGGGCTTCTCCTCTGTCCTGAGGATGCTGATTGAATCCACCTTGCAGGTTGGGTAAGAAAGACAGGCAACACATGTGGGGAGCCTTGCACATAGCAGGGGCTTAGCAGATGGGAGTTGCTATTACCAGTAAGGGAGGAGTGGTGGGTGACCCAAGGTGGTGGGGGGTCCCTATGTTTTCTGTCACTTGGCTCTGTGAAGACAGGTACAGCTGGTGGTCTGAGAGTACACACATTTTCTCCTAAATAATGGAGTCATTTGGCAAAGAACTTTCTGAGGGGACAGGCAAAGGCTGGCTGACCGCTGGCCTCCTGGGTGCACGTCTCCATGCTCACCCCCGGCACTGGCAGGGAAAGGAAAACCTCCCAGGCAGCCTCTAGCTCGGCCTCAGTGCACAACAAGGCTATTCCCCCTCCCCTCCCCTCCTGATTCCCCTGCTCTTTTCGTCTCTCCCTCTGGGAAGGACGGGAGCTTCCCAGTGCCAGGAAGGTAACTGGAGCCTGTGCCGCAAAGCCTCTTGCCAGCTGAAGGCAGCAGGGGAAACAAGGAGTCACAGAGTCCAGGCGGCACCTGAGGAAACGGGACAGTCAGGGAAGCCACGGCACAGGTGGCCAAGTGCACTACAGACAGTTCCAGGGCTCAGGGGTGGAGGGTGGGGACAGCAGACTCCAGGCGGGGTGGCGGTCAGGGCATCTCTTCTCCCAGGTGCCGGGGGCTTATCGTGTGGCCTTCTTGGTGGGAGCGCTGGCAGGGGTGCTCTTCACCCCAGCATCCTTGGGCTCTCCCACTCGTGCCCCTTTGGCCCTGGACTGCCCGGCCCGAGTGCTGCAGGAGCCGCCCACCAGGCCGCCGGGCCCCACGTCGGAGCTGCCAGAGCAGCTGGGGTGGTAGTAGCTGTTTCCACCGCTGCTGATGACAGCTGAGGAGGAAGGGCCAAGAGCAGAGAAGAAGGGCAGGGAGGGCCAGTCAGCGAAGGAATCATTTCCCCTCACCCCCCAGCAACCCTTAGCAGCCGAGGAACATCACAAAGACCAACAGAAACCATGTGATGTGCTAGGGTCCAAGTGAGGCAAGGACCACATGGGACAGACACAGTTCCTGTCCTAGAGATTCTCGGACCCTTTGGCCCCCAGTGCACATTCTTTTTTTTTTTTTAACTTGTTATTTAAAGTTTGTTTGTTTGTTTGTTTGTTTAGAGGGAGAGAGAATCTCAAGGAGGCTCCACACTGTCATTGCAGAGCCTGATGCAGGGGTCGAACTCACAAAGTGTGAGATCATGACCTGAACCGAAACCAAGAGTCAGCCACTTAAACAACGGAACCACCTGGGCACCCCTGTACCCGTGCACATTCTTAACCCCCTCTCTGGATGGCAATGCCCTGGGAAGAGACAAGAAGGAAATGGGGTGGGCATGAATCAGTCCCTGTTTCCATGGGACAAAGGGAAATAGGTTTCCTTTGAAGCCAGAGAAGCTTCAAAACACACTTGCAGAAACTCCCAGATTGGTGGGGGGAGAGGGGAACCGCTAGTGGAGGTGGCATCGCCCTGTCCTGGTGTCCCCAGCTTTTCCGTCCAGCCAGGGTCCCCACCCAACTCATATGTCAGGGACACTTACCGATGCTCACAGATGATGGATTCTCACCAGACATCCTGTAAGACAGAAAGTTAGAGAAGGATAAAACCTCAGGGAAGTGTCTACATTCAGCCAAACCTTGATGGGAACCTGGTTTAACATGTAGATTATTTTCATTCATCCTTTAAACAATCTGGAGTATAATCCCATTTTACAGGTGAGAACATAGAGATGCAGAGACTCTAAATGATTTACCAGGACCACAGAGCCCGTGCGTGGCAAAGCTAGTGATGAAACCCAGTCCGGGGGTTTCTGTGTGACCCCCACCTGCTATTTTCACAGCACGCCCCCCCCCATGCTGTATGCTTCATGTTTGACCTCCCTCACAGGAAGGAAGGGAAACTGAGCTCCCCAGTCAAACCACCACCTTGTGCTCATGTTATTCATCTTCCACTTCCCAAAAATCCCCAGCCCAGCAGAAGCCACCCACAGCCCCTTATCCCCAGTTTCCCTCTCTCCCTCTACCCCCACCTCACCTGCATTCCTCGCCCTCCAGCAGCTTGCGGTAGGTGGCGATCTCCATGTCCAGGGCCAGCTTCGTGCTCATGAGCTCCTGGTACTCGCGCAGCATTCGGGCCAGCTCCTCCTTGGCCTGGTGCAGGGCGGCCTCCAGTTCATCCAGCTTGGTCCGGGCGTCCTTCAGGGCGCTGTCACCCCTCTGCTCAGCATCGGCAATGGCTGTCTCCAGGTTGGCACACTGAAAGCCAAAGAATAGGGAGATATCAGAATGCAAATTAGTTTTTAGATCTTCTGGGTTAGGTAGCACAACCCCCATTCTTTACAGATGAGGCCCAAGGTAACAGCGATTAAAGCCTGCAGAGCCAGCACTAGATCCTGGGTCTCCTCTATTTTCTGTTACAGATGGATATTTACAGGAATTGTAGTGAGAAGCTGTTGAAGCAGTGACATTTCATGAACATAGGAAGAAATGAAGTTTGCAAAACTGTCTAGTCCCTAGGGTCGGAGGCCACCAATGGCTACAGGTTCGAAGGACAGAAGGTCCAGAAGAATCATGCTGAGACCCCAGCCAGGATGCCTTTAAGGACCAGATAGCGTGCCAAGGAGCCACTGTAGTCGGATTCCTGTCTGCAGGACAGCTCCCAGTCGGGACCCTTGCTAGAGCTTCTGGACCACTCCAGCACTCTGCAGGGAGAGTCTAGCTCAGAGCTCCCCTCTTGGCAGCTTGAATTGGGTGAAGGAGGCTTCCCTTAGAGCAGGAGGTTAAAGGCCTAAAAATCACACCTACAACCTCACAAACTGGACTCTGACAAACATCTAACAGCACTGTGATGCCATGTACTGATGGAGAGAAAAGCTGTCCCTGGGCTCCCCCACATTGCCCGGAGGGGAGGTTGTAGGGCCTCAGAGAGGAGAGTAGGTTCTAATCTTTCAGTTTTGTAACCCTGTCACTAGCAGAGTTGACCTGGTTCTTTGGGGAGGACCAGGACAGGAAGGATCCCCCACCCCCTTAAAATCATCTCCCCACTGACATGGTGTTTAAACTTTGCTGCTTCCAGGTGAGACAGGCTTCCCTGGTGGAAGTGGACACACTACGTGGTACAGGGCAGGGCCACCCAGGAGGGCTTCATCTGCTGTTGTCCCTCCCTCAGTCACCAGGACTACGCCCCATCCAGAGGGCAGGAACTTAAGGTGGCCATGGAGGGGCCTGGGATGCATCCCCCCCCCCCACCTCATGTGTGTTAAGTGTCCAGTGGGAGGAGGAGGTGTGGGACCTGCCATCAGAGAGCACATCTGAAAGGGATGTACAGCAAGTTTGTTGCACACAGAAAAGGTCTGAGAAAGAGGGGGGTGGGGAGGAGGCAACTTGATTTCTAATCTTGGCTCTATTAAAACAAACTGGAGACCTTGGACAAGTCACTTTCCCTCCCCAGCCCATCGTCCTTATCTGTGAACTGGGAGTCAGATGAAGTAAGCTCAAGGCATTCCCAATTCTGAGCAGAGTGCCTGCTCTGACCACAGGAGTACAGAGGAAGGTAGGAAAGAGGGACAGTGGAGAGCTGAGGTTGCTCCCAAGCCCAGGTTGGGGGATTTGCTTTTAAGGGTGGGCTCCAGTTTCTCCATTGCAGAGGATGAAATTGAACTTCACAAAGAATCTGACATTCTTTGTGAGGCTTCTGCCCACCTGCTTCTTCACACTGGTAATCTCACACCGGATCCTCTGGATGAGCCGGTTCAGCTCTGACATCTCGTTCTTGGTGTGTTTGAGGTCATCACCGTGACGGCCAGCTGCCAGCTGCAGCTCTTGGATCTGGTTTCCCAAAGATAGAAAGTTGGTTATGAGGCAGAACTACACCCCCTGCCCCTCGACTTGAAGTAGGGGAAGGGTCCTGAGCAAACAATCCCACAGCTGGGACCAGCCAGAGGAGGTGGCTCCTGAGCAGGAGGTGATGGAGCCGGGGCCTGGGCACCCTTCCAGCTGTTTGGTGATGGTTCTGGCCAAGAAGTCCACCCCCTTCTCTAAGCAGAACCTGTGTGCTGGGCCCATCCTTTCTCATTGCCCTGCCTACAGTCTTTCCTCAGCTGGATGAAAGAAAGATGCAAGTCACATTTCTTAAGCACTTTTGAAATGTAAGAAGAGATGCTCATTTAGCACATCTCTCCAGAAGCATCTGCAGAGGCCAGGCTCTGCTCCAGGTACTGAGGATGTAGCAGTGAACAGGATAGGTGAGGTCCCTGTCCCCACAGAACATAAATTCTCCCATAGCCCTTTCTCAGTGACAAGTGAGGGCCAGGAAACTGAGGGTCATGTGTACCCTTAAGATGGTGGAATTGTTGGTTCAGGGCCTGTAGCTCATATCTTCCCCTCTCCCCTTTCCTAGTCCTCCAGAGAAGAGGGGATGACATAGCCATGGAGAGGGGACAAGGAACCTGTGATCTTTGCTGTTGGTGGGATTTAACAAACGTGAAAAGGGGTGTCAGAGCACAACAGGTGTGAAACCCTGGAGAACACTCAGGTAGAGTCTTCTCCAAGCATAATTCCCATCGCCCAGAAGACTCCTAGACTTTCACTTCTTCCTCTTGAAAGTCTCCCCACACTGATCAGGAAAGAGCCTGGGGCTTCCTCTTCCCTCCCTTCCCTGCCCTGGGTCTCTCCTAGCTACTCTCCTCCATATCTGTTACTCTTCTTCTGCCCAATGGTGACATGCCCTAATCCTTGGAAACACATTTATTTTACAGCAGGAACACCTCTCTTTTTTCTTCCGTCAGTGGATTGCCTGTGCCTCTCTGTTGAATATGCCCACCCACACCAGTTTTATGTTTTATCTTGGATAATAGCCTCTACTAAGAATTCTTTTTGAGTAGGATGTGGCTAAAGCATTGGTTGTAACCATTCTTTCTTTCAGCACATCTACAAAGATGGCTCTTGAATTTACTGGTGGAGGTGTCCGTTCCCAGGAGAGGAGAGGCTAGTGGAGGACAGCGATCCCTCTGGTGCCCACCTTGCTCTGGTACAGGGCTTCAGCCTCAGCCTTGCTCTTCAGGGCGATCTCCTCGTACTGAGCTCGGACCTCAGCAATGATGCTGTCCAGGTCCAGGTCCCGGTTGTTGTCCATGGATAGGACGACAGAGGTCTCGCTGGCATGAGTCTGGATCTGGGCCATCTCCTGAATTGAGAGGTGAGGACAGAGTCAGGGTCCCCCAACCTTCCTTTGCTGCCTATTAGTCTTTTGGGGTGAAGTGGTGGGAAGAAGTGCCTGCCCCAGATCTGTCTATTGGAGCCGAGGGAGAAGGCTCACAGCCACAGGGTACACCCCATATGCGGAGCAGGCAGTTGATGGCATTTCCCATAATTCACAGGGTTAAGAATCTGTGCTTGAGTAGGACCTCATGGGGTCCTTTTTTCCTGGCTGCGCACAAGGTCACTATCATAGCCCAGGGGGGATCGTCTATTATGTACATGGCTTCTGGAGATCAAGACCCTATACTTTCGTGGTCTCACAGTGCAGAGTTTTGCACCTTTCTATCAAAACAGACTTCATTATGTTTATCTTAAATCCCTCTTATTGACATTCAAGAGAAGAGTGAAGTGAAGCCCTTGGCTGGCAATAGGCAGGGTTGGGGAAGGGCAGGAGCATCCTCACCGCATCATACAAACACTTGAGGAACTTGATGTCTTTGTCCAGAGAGTCTACTTTGGCCTGGAGCTCCATCTTGACCGTGTAGGCTACGTCTGCGTCCTGCCAAGAGGCACCCAGAACAATCAGTCAATACAACTCCCATCTCTCAGCTTTCCCTGTCCCTGCTCCCAGAGCCATCTGATTTCCTTTTTTTTTTTTTTTTGCCTGCAAATGGATGAATAAAATCATTCAATATTGCTTTTTCTCATACCCACTGACTCTCTGAAAATAGGAAAAAGGGAATGTTGCTTGTCACATGGGAGAAAACAAAGCCCAGAGAGGTAGAATGAGTTTCCCCAAGTCTCACAAGCTGGATCAGAATTTCCTGACTCCCAGGCAAGAATTCTCTGCTATCTGTCTCTCTGTCCATTGCCTGGGTGTGTGTCCTGCCTCTCCAAGTTGCTAGAGGCCAGAACAATGACTCCATCCCCACTCAGGCATCAGCCCCTCCCCAGGAGGCCTGGGCTGGAGTCCTGAGTGGAGATGGTTAGGATGGGGGTGCAAAAGAGACCAGAGTCCATAGGCTCTTCTCTTCCTTACCTTCTTGAGCAGCACAAACTCATTCTCAGCTGCTGTGCGCTGATTAATCTCCACCTCATACCTAGGAGCAAGGAGAGAGGATATCAGAAACCTCAGTCCCCCTGGCCAAGTAACCTCCCCTTCCCACTAGCTGGGAAAGTGCTCAGATGCAGATCTCCTAGAGTTGCACAGGTTGGGAGTGGCAAGACTATGCCCCTGAGTTGCCTCATTTATATTCTACTTGCTGGATCCTAGGAGGATATCCAAGTGGCTCTTAGGCTCCCTAAACTGGCCACTGAACCAGTCAGTGGATCAATGAGCATGGAACTCCTTCCTATCAACCAGATAGGAAGTTCTTACCAAATAGGGCAGGCTGTTCCCCCACAACCAGGGGAGGGATGTGAGCCCCTGGCCCTGGTGCTTGCTCCCTCCCCGCTGAAAAAGTGGCACAGAGGTTGGATTAGCCCAGGAGCTTTTGGGAACATGAACTTTGACCTTGGTGGGCTGCGCTCACCTCTTCTTGTAGTCCTCCACCACATCCCGCAGGCTCCTCAGCTCTGAGTCCAGCCGCACCCTGTCCCCAGAGAGCGTCTCCAGCTGCTTCTGCAGGTTGGTGATGTAGCCCTCAAGGATGGGTTCCAGGTTCTTCCTGCAGCTGTTCAGGTCCAGCTGCTGCAGCAGCTCCCACTTGGTCTCCAGCACCTGGTTCTGCTGCTCCAGGAACCGCACCTGGGAACACAATGGAGGCTATCAAGTCCATGGACATAGACAATTGACTCCCAGGTTATAGAGATTTTTCTAAAGCCGTTTGGCTTAAGTGCTGACTCTGCACTCATGGGATTCTATGCAAACTAGACCCTTTGCAAGTGCTCATTCCATAACTTTCTGGACAAAACCAATCCCCGAAATCTCGAGGAGGAAGGAAATTCCATAGCTTTCTTCCATTGCTTGACCCAGCACCTCACGCCCCCTGACGACTTAGCCAAGTGTTTCTTCCATACCATGAGCCCTCTCCTCCCAATAGTGCTGATCCTACCAGCTACTTCTTTGTCTTCTTTAAAGAGCTAGAGATTCATCCAGTTGTCCTTCAGAAACCCAACACTTATTTCTCAAGGTAGCACCACACTTCACTCAATTCTCCACCCTTCTCTGCAAAATCCCCCAAGGAAGCAACACATTCATTCATTTCTTTGTGCTACCTAGCTTACAAGATGTTATGATCAGGGAGCCCTTCCTGCTGCCCAGCTACCACCTTTCTATCCACAGTACCCTGTCTACTCCCAAGCAACCAGGAATTGCCCCCATCTCACTGGACTGTCTCACCTTCCCTCTGTGAGACCCACCTTGTCAATGAAGGAGGCGAACTTGTTGTTCAGAGTCTTGATCTGCTCCCGCTCCTGGGCACGCACTCTCTGGATCTCAGGGTCCAGCGCCACGTTGAGAGGGGCCAGGAGGCTCTTGTTGATGGTGACCTGGTGGATGCCCCCGGGTGGGCACATGGATGTGCACATGGGCCCCGAGACCACACTGCCAAACATGCTGCCAGCAAAGCCAGTGGCCCGGCCCCCTCCATACCCAGAGCCATGCCCAAAGCTGTAACCTCCAGTTCGAAGGCCACCACCAGCCATATTGAGGGAAATACATCGATTTCCTCCAAGACTGTAGAGGCTCTGACTGCCAAAGCCAGCCCCAGGTCCTTTGCCAGCTGGACGGTAAGAAGCCACACTGCCCACGCCCTTCCTCAGCACCATGGCTGAGCGTCCACTGAAGCCACTCTTGTCACCACCAGCCTTGCTGTTCAACTGCCGACTCATGGTGGGGAAGATGGAGTTGACAGAGCTGGAGAGAAGCAGTCACCAATGGATAGAGAAAGCTCTGATGGAGCTCCTGGAGTGCTGCCTCCTTTTATCCTGTGAAGCCCAGGACACCGGAAAAGGGCGTCTCTCCACTATCTCCTTTCCTAGTGCTAAAGGGCCAGGGGCTGTGGGCAGTGTGTAGAACAGAGATCTCCAACCCTTCCTGGCAACAAAGGGTTTCTGATAGCAAGCAGAATATGCTGTCCTTGCAGACTGGAGTGGTCTAATCCAGCATTTATCTGTGTTCTTAATTAAGGACCTGGAGACTTATCGCCTTCAGAGATCTCCTAGCTTTATTTTTCCAGGGCTTCCTCCTTCTTGTTTATCTATCAGCAAGGAGCAAGGGCAATGTCCAGCTTTATCCAGAGAGGGATCATCTGAAAACGCAAGGTGTCCTCCCAAGAGAACCTATCTCCCTTTATCCGGTCGGTCGTGGTGAGGAGCCGAAGCATGCTTCCCGGGGAAGAGGAGACTTGAAAAGAGCAGAAGGGATGTCTTCAAAGATCCAGACCCAAGGCACAAGTTCCAGGAGTCACTCTTTGGGTCACTGTGAGGACCCCAGCTGTTATCAATGGAATGAACCATAGGAAGATAATGGAAATGACCACAGAGTCTGCATGGCCCTCAGCAGGGGTATTGTCTGGAGCTTTCCGTGGGCAAAGCCTGAGGGGGTAGTGACTTTGATGTTGCCTTTCCAACAGTGAGAACCTTATCAGGCAGCTGGCAGTTCCTGCATCCATGTTTTTGCTCCTGGATAAGGTTGTCTGCCCCATACTTGGAGCTCAGACCTCAGTTCTTCTCTCCTTGGGGAGAATGCCCCCCTGCCAACTCCCTGTGCTCCCTGGAGAAACATTCTATACTCCCTGTGTTCCCTGAAGAAGCATTCCATACCCAGGGACCATGCTGCAGGAGTCTCTGAGGTCGGGGTGGGCTGTTCTACCAGTTTCCTAATCACCCCAGGAAGCCACTCAGTTAGGGGACAGGAGAGAGCAGCTCTTTCTGCTCAGATAGTCCTGGTCCGGTGAAATGTTATGGAATTACTTCAAAAAAAGGCACCTGGTAGCCATCCTGATGCAGGACTCTGACCACCTTCTGTGACTCAATTGGGCAGCCTGGACACATCTGGATCAGCCAAAGATTGGTAGAGTGGTGCTCCTGATGCTAGAGAGGAGGGTGGAGATGGTGAGCTGGACGGAGCCCGGAATGCTCTTCAGAGGGCCTTCCCTTGACACGGCGTTCTCCTCGAAACCCGGAAAGCAGCAGCGGAAGCTCCTTCTCCAGGGACCCTGTCTCCTCAGCCCCCCACCCTCCCATACCCCACCTTCCCAGCAGGGCCTAGCCCCAGGGCATGGGAGGGCATACTGTAAGTGGTTTCTTGTGGTTTTCTAAGCCACATTGCAGGTGCTGGTGTATGAATGAGTCCCTTGACCAACACACAGCCCCAGCCATCAAGGAGCTGCGCACCAGTGAGAGGAATCTCCATGAAGAACTTAATCTGGGGCCAAAGCTCCAGATGGAAGAGGGTTGGGAACGAAGGACTTGGAGGCATGCTGGGAAAAACAAGCTAATTTCAGGAACCTCCAGAAGGCCGAGCTAATACCCCCCACCAGCACGCATGGTGAGGGCTGGTTTGGCCCAGCTGCTCCCAGGCAGTGGGGACTGATGTATGACTTGTAGTGGCAGCGATGGTGGCAGCAGTAGAACCCACCAGAGTAACAGCGACAGTGCTGACAAAAAGAGTTCACATCAATCGTTCACAGTGCACATGCCAGGCATCGTGCTGAGGACTCCCAGCATTTCTACTTGAACCCTGGCATTCTGCACTTTGCTCAACAGGTGAGGAAACAGAGACTTAGGGATGTGAAAGAATTTGCCTGTAGTCACTCAGGGAGTATGTCAGGGCTGGCACTGGAATTCGAAGGTGTCTGGTCTCAAGGCTGTGTTCCAAACCAGCATGTCATGTGGTAAGATGTAAGCTAGAAGCAGAGATGCAGGGCTTTCTGGGCTGGGGGCTGGGCAGTAAGGAGGGCAGTGATGGCCATGGTGGTGGTGGTGGCTGTGCGCTGGGCATAGTGATGCAGAAGGAAGAGGAGGAACCAGAGGGGAATTTCCTGACAGGTGTCATCATTGCTGCCACGCACGGGTGCCCCTCCCAGCGGATTCAAGGGAACGTAATTGCAGGGAATTGTCTCCCGTCTACACCGTGGGATCTCTGACAGTCCCCATCTTTGCTGTGTTGGCCACTTTCTAATCAGCCACCGCGCTCCACACCCCAATATTTGAGTTCCCTGGGCTACGGAGCATCCCAAGGCCTGAAGAGACCAGTTCATTCAATAGCTGTAAAATTGAGTTCCTACTGTGTGTGCTGCTCTCCGCTGGACAGTGAGAGAGAAACTCATCTTTCTCCTCTAAGAAACTGGAATTGAAGTGGAGGTGACAAAATATAAGCATGTGAAATTTGTTTGGTTGTCGTTTTTGTAGTTTTAATGCCATGTGCGCAGTGGATTATGACTCTGACAAGCAGTTACTGAAATTCTGATTTAAAAAAAATTCAGAATAAAATACACAGGGCTTGGGGCACCCAGGTGGCTCAGTCAGTTAAGCACCCGACTTAGGCTCAGGTCATGATCTCTCAGTTTGGGAGTCTGAGCCCCACGTTGGGCTCTGAGCTAATGGCAAAGAACCTGCTTGGGATTCTCTCCCTCCCTCTCTCTCTCTCTCTCTCTCTCTCTCTCTCAAAATAAATAAATAAACTTAAAAATATACATGAGGCTTATTGAGGTGGGGGTTGCGAAGTGAGAGGTGGGCCGGGTTGCACAGGGGCACAAGGGAAAGACAGTGGAGTGGGTCGAGACACTCCCTTTTCCCTGCAGACACTGCAGCATCACGCGAGGGTAAAGAGGAGAAGAGACTTCACACTTTAGGTTAATGAGCAGGCTCCGTGTTCGTTCCATGAGAAGCGTCAGGGAGACAGATACCTCGGAGAGCCCTCAGGGAGCTGAGCCTGTCTGCACCACCATCTCCTGCCATCTTGGTTAAGGATACTTCTGGAGGGTAAGAGGCCCACTATGAAGGACACACCACACTGGAGGTAAATTGAAAGCAGGGCCTTGAATAATCCCAAATGGACACAACCAAAGTCCCATCTGCTTGGCTTGAGAATGGATATTGAAGGTCATTTTCCTCTAGTCCATTGGCCTTTGGACTGTGCCTCAACAGTCTAGGGAAGCAGTGTTCTGTAGTTAAACGTCATTAATGGAGAGAAGAAGAAACCTCAAGGATCCTTGCACTAACTTTGAGGCGACAAGAGTTGGGGACAAACCACAGCACCTTAGAAATGGGAAGGGCTTGAAACTGAATTCTCTAATTTCCCTTTAGAAATGAGCTCAGTGTGGAAACCTAATACTCTCGACCTGTCCCAACCAGTTTGAAAAGAGGCTGTTTTTCCATCCTCGTCCAAATTTAGCTGGCTCAAACAACAGAGTTCATCTGCTTCTCTGCCATCCTCACCACACCCCTTCCCAGCACTCTTCCCCTCTCTGACATGAAATGCTCTGTGTCCTGGAGTACCAAGTCTGACAGCCAATGGGACATGTACCTGCGAGGTGGGGCTCAGCCCCCCTGCAGCAATCGGGGGCTCCAGATACAGGACGAGAGGCAGAGGGGCAGACGATGTGGACGGAGTGAGGCAGAAAGTTCTGTGTTAGGAAGAAGGGGCACAGGATATGAGGTAGAGCACCCCAGACAGGACAGCTGGGGGTAGCTGAAGACCATTTTGTAGGGTGACCAATGATCTCAGTTTGCCTGGGACAGAGAGGTTTTCCAAAACATGTGTCCTTCAGTGCTGCCGCCCGGGCAGTTCTGAAACACCCAGATGGTTGATCACTCTAGCACCCTCCAGATCGCACAGTACAGAGTAGAAAATTCCCCAGTAGTTGCTTCTTTCCTGTCTGTAAAATCTCAATATGCAAGCAATTCTCTGGTCTCTCTCTCTTTCTCTCTGCTTTCTGCTAACCGCCCCGCCCTGCAAAAGCCCCTACCCAAGTGTTAGCATGAGTCCCTCCCCGCAGATTATTGAGAAGACAGGTAGCTAGATGACATAAAGTTATTTTTTTAAATTTTTTAATGTTTATTTATTTTTGAGACAGGGAGAGACAGAGTGTGAGCAGGGGAGGGGCAGAGAGAGAGGGAAACACAGAATCAGAAGCAGGCTCCAGGCTCTGAGCTGTCAGCACAGAACCCGATGCAGGGCTCGAACCCACAACCTACGAGATCGTGACCAGAGCCGAAGTCGGACGCTTAACTGACTGAGCCACACAGGCGCCCCTAGATGACATCAATTTAAACTCTCCTCCACACTCACTCACTCAAATGCTTGCCCTATTATAAGGTGCTGTGCTAAGTGAAATCCCAGACAGGCCATCACCACGGTCCCCACTGCCATTTCTTGGCGGCACATTAGCATAGAAGACGTTGTATAGGACGCCTCTACTGACTACAACCTAACAGAGGATGTTTAGTGACCTGAAACTTATCTCTGCTAGTTCTCACAGAACTTTCTACAGGCACGGCCCTGCATCTCTCCACAAACAGCCTTCTCTGAGTCGAGGGCTCCCCACGTCCCCTCCTCCCCACCAGCAACTCCTTCCTTCCCCCTGCTGCAGTCCGGCTCAGGAGGTGCACCACTCCTCCTTCCTTCCTCAGGAGAAAAGCCTCAGGACAGTTTAACCAAGTGGCCGCAGGGCTCTTGCAGGCAGCCTGTCGCCTGGGTGCACCACAGGGTTCCAGCCCCACTGGCCCCGGTGCTGGGCACCAGGCCCCGGTGCCGGTACCACCCTTGTGGTCCTCAGGGCAGCCCTGGTGGCTTGCCTGAGTCCCAGGATGGGCTCATGACCTACCGGTGAGTTGGAGCCTCTGGCCAGAAGTCCCTCCTCCCAAGGGAGGGTCGCCAGAGAGTCCTGGCTTCCCTGTGAGCTGTGACCCGCTTCTCCGGGGCTGGCTGGGCTCTGTCGTCCAGTCCCCCGGGTCTCTGAGCCCCTGAGAGAGGGTGGTGACCCCCCAGTTCCCACTGTCCACTCTGGGCTCTGTCCACAGGGAACTCTGTCCTGCCCTCCTTCCCTCTGACCTGTTCTGCCGTCGGGTTTTCAATTTTGGCAGCCTGAGTACCCTTTTGCCTTCAGCATATCCCGGACTGTGTCTCATGAAATTCCTCCATTCTTGTCTCCTTCTCGCTCTTCCTACTCCCTGGCTCCTAAGCCTTTAATGGCTGAGCAGACCCCCAGCCCTTTAGTGTCGATCAAGCACTCGGTGGCTCGACCCCCCCCCTTTTTTAAAAAGAAAAGCTCTCTGAACTCTTTACAACTCCACCCCACCACCCACCTAGTCATCTCAGGGCACCTTCCTCTCAGCTCGAATGCACAGAGCTATGTGCAGACAAGCGCAGTCTTGCTCTGGGAAGCACACATTTTCTTCCATTTGCTTGTTTCAAAATACCACCAGGCCTCCATTCCTGTATTACTTCATCTCTATCCTTACCTCAGACCCCTCCACCCCAAGCCACTTCTGGAAGAAGTTTGTAAGGTACTTCCTGGCCCCCTTTATCGCAGGATTCTTTTTTCTTTTCTTTTTTTGAAAGACAATGGAGAGGCTGGAGCAAATGAAGTGCCTTAATCTTTTGATCATGACTGTGAAGTTGGGCGCTTGATCCACCTCTTCCTTTGCCCATTTCCAAAGCAAACAAGCCGGGCCCTGCGGTGGGCTATAATTAAACCAGTCATCACTAATGACATGCTCTCTATCTCCCATCGGAGCATGGCGCAGCCCTGCCCACACAGGAGGGCAAGCCCGTCCCCACCCCCATCCGGGTCCTAGGGAGAAACAGGAGTGAGTGGTGGGCTGGGGGGGCACCTGCTTCAGGTGTGGGAAGAATGGCCATCTCTCTTCCCTGTGCCCTAATCATAGCTGAGCCTGTGGGGTCCTGGGGGAGGGGACTGGACAAGAGGAGAAGCATCCAGGCAGAACCAAAGCATTAGGGTCCTGGGTTGACCGCAGGCAAGGTAGGAAGTGGGGAGGGATGTAAAAGTGGGACATCTGGAAAGAAGTACAAGAAATAAGAAACGGTGTTTTAGGAAAAGGAAGCTGGAAAAGACTGGGTCAGTGGGGAGGGATGGGTTGGCCCTGGGGGGAGGGGCTAAGGCATATAGAGAGGGTGCAGGAGGAGTCCTTGGAGGCAGAGGCTTGAACTGAGCTCTCCGCTGTTCCACAAAAGGCATTTCCATCCAGCCTCAGCCTAGGTGGAAGGGGAGAGTTACCTGAGGGCTACTGTGCTGAGGGACCCTAAGCACCACCCTCCGGGACGCCAGCCTGACATGGACATAGGGCCTCAGGCATGTGGGGGTTCAGTGATGCCCAATGTTGGCACCTGAGGCTGGGGTCAGAGCTCCATTCAGAACTGAGACCCAGGTGAAGCCGCTTTATAAGATCCTGTCAACCCTCCCTTCCAGACCAGGAGGACTCAGGCCCCAGGTGCCCCTCTCCCCAGTGTCATGGGCCCCCACTGAGGCACGTGAGACTTTATGGCCAGGCTACTAGGTGCGACACACAACTGTGGGTTCGGGAGGCAGGCTGTGAAATGAGACTGCAGATCAGAGAGTGGCGGGCGGTGGCGCACTCCAGGACAGGAGCAGTCTGGAAGTGGGAGCCAGTGAGCACAGGAGACTGGGGCATACTTGTTCCCATTAGGGCAAAGGAAGAGCTGGGCAGCATGGAGCAAGGGTGGGAGCTGCATATCTTAACTGAGAGCCAAGGAGAGGGTTGAGAAGGACCAGCAGCCATGGGAGAGAACCTTCTAGAAATGGATGTCAGCTAGAAGGGCTGAAGAGAATAAGATGGGGAAGAGCTGCCGGCCTGGGATCAGAATCCGGCAGGGAGCTAGCCTGGCAGCTGTGCTGGGGTGTAGACAAGGAGTGCTCACTCGTTGAGGGCTTGCTGGGTACATTTTGATCCATTTCATCTTCACACCAGTCCTATAGGTAAATACTTTTATTTTTCCCACTTTACAAATGAGAAAACAAAGGAGCAGGGAGACAGAGTTGCCTAAGTCACGGTTATATACATGGCAAAAAGCCCAAATACTCAAGTGGCCAACTGGAGACTGAGCCCTTCCACACAGGGTGACTTCCTGCACGAAGGTGCCCTCTAGCCTGGATCCACTGGGCTATGGTTCAGGTCACTGGCTGGGAGCAGCTTTAATCTGGAACTTAGTGCTGCATCTGGAGTTTCAGCAAAAAGGGTTTAGACCTCCTGAGAGCCCTCTTGGGGATGGATGGATGGATGGTTGGATGGATGGATGGATGGATGGATTGGAAGCAAAATGGAAGTATTTAAGCAATAAGCCTCTATGAGGGACCACATCCATACAGGGGTGTGGCGTGGACATTCACCAGAGGGCAGGGATGGGCAAGGCCATGGAAAGTGGCTCACAGGAGAGGAGAGACTCTCACTGTTTCTGGTGGCTCTGGCAGCACTTGCCAAATAAAGTGAGTGTCCTCCAAGCAGTTGTCATCCTGAAGGTGGCAAACGTGGTGGAGGCCCTGGAAGAAAGATTGAACATCACCAGCAAAGCAGCTGGAATCTCAGAGCAGCTGCCAAATGTGACATAAAAGGTCTTTAAGATGCTCCCTGTCTCTAACAGTCCATGCCCTTTCCACCTCCTCCAAGAAGCCTTCCCAGATTGTCTGTGTTCAGCTCTGATCTCTTCTTTCCTCTGTTACCCCTTGGCTGTGCCTTGTCAGTGCCTCCATGCCTGTATCATCTACCAAGAGAGACAGAGACAGATCTCAGAGGGGGCCACCCTGTGCCAGGGCAGGGGTTTGCACACAGTGTGGATGGGGCTGGGGGAGAGTATTGCTGAAGGATGGGGGTCTCACTCCCAGGACCTCCAGATCAGCACCAAGATTCTCAGGCACTCCTTGAGGAAGAGCTGGCTGGAAGCCCCAAGTCGTCTGAGTAGAGATGAGAAGGTTCAGGCATGGCAGCACTGGTACCCTTCACCTGATGTGAGTGAGAGGTCGGAGAGGAGAGGGAGGGGACAGGAGCCAGGGCCTGGGCAACACGGAGGCTGGGGCCAGGCACGCCAGGGAGTGAAACAGCTTCTCCTCCAGCTGGCATCCTGTGGCGGGCACAGAGCCTTGTCTGAGATCATTCCACACCCTCTGCACTATAGGGAAGTCTCCTCTGGGGCCATGGGAAGGAAGGTGCAGTACCTGGGGCTGCTGGCAGAGGGCAGTGTGTGCACAAAATACAGACTCCAAGGAGTCTTTCTCCTGCTTAAAAATCAACAGTTCGTGACCGCATGGAAATGTGTTTCAATGAGAAGACCCAGTGCCCTCCATCCTGCACTTAACCCCTCTCAGCCAGGTCCCTGGGCACAGTCCTGTGGATCGATGGGTTGTGAACCAGTGTAGAGCCGACATAGAAGGCCCCTGAACATGCAATAATAATTATTATGACAACAACTAACATCTATTGACTACAAACTATATTCCAGGCACTGTAGTACTTCCATGATCCTTTTTCACATGTTCATCACTCCTCTACAATGAGAATCTTGTGAGTAACAAAGTGTCCTGCCTGGAAAAATGGGCCCTGCAATTGGGCTGGGGTTCAGTTCCCAACTCTGCCATTTACCAACTGTGTGACATCGGATGGTTTCTTATACTCCTCTGAGCCTCAGTATTCTCATTAGTAAGATGTGCATTATGGTCATTGCATCTCGTGACAATAATACCTATCAGATTGTTGGAAGAATTAATTGAGTTGCCAGACATAGAGTGCTCAGAAGAGTTGGGGTCGAGAACAGTGCCTGGCACGGGGAGTGCTCAGTGATGGCCAGCTTGGGTCGATCCTATCTTGCAAGGTCAAGATCTTACACTAGGGTCACAACTAGCCATTAGAAGAGCCAGGAACGGAGGCCAAGCTTATGACACTCAGCTGGTGTGCTAGTGGGGGGCCCTTTGCCTGAGACAGACCTGGCTTATGCCTGTCATCTGACGATCCAGTTTAGCAAGTGTTCAGATCCAAAGTGTTCCAGATAGATTGATAAATTATATAAACATCATAGACATGGATGTCTGTAAAACTCAAATTTGTTAACACAAGTACGTTTTACTACTCACAAGCCATCAGGACACACGTGTATAGCCTAAGCCCCTTCTCCCCAGCGAAGGTGGGCTAGACTAAGCCATGCATTCCTGCAGCAAATGTATATTGAGTCCTCACTGTGAGCCAGACTGGGGACCCTGAAACAAGGGGCTGAGAGGGAGTGGGGGAAGGTGACAGGCGTGTGTGCAACTGCCAAGACACCAGGAAAATAAAGCACCTACTATGATGCAGATTCTGGAATGGTGCTGTGGATACGTGGGGCTGTGAACCCAGGTGGAGCCCAGAGCCATCCAGGCCTCCACTGGCTGGCCTACAAAGTGAGGAGACAGGGAGGGATGCCTGGGTGGCTCGGTGAGTTAAGCATCTGACTCTTGATTTCAGCTCAGGTCATGATCTCACCTTTCGTGGGATCAAGCCCCATGTCGAGCCCCACGTTGGGCACCATACTGACAATATGGAGCCTGCTTGGGATTCTCTCTCTCCCCTCTCTCTCTCCGTGTCTCCTCTACTCATGCTTGCTCACTCGCTCTCTTATTCTCTCAAAATGAATAAATAAACATTTTTTTTTTTTTTTTTACAGTGAGGGGAAAGGGAGAACTGTCTGGCCACCAGCTCTAATGTTCCCTCTCATTTAAAGTTCAATGTCTTTGATGGAGTCTGCCTGGAGGGACCAGAAAAGGCATGAATGTGGGAAGTGGCTCAGCTGGGCCACAATGGATGAGCGGGCTTTCACTAAATGGGGCATGGGCACCTGCAAATGAAACATCTTATTTGCAAAGATCCTTGGGTGTGACAAGTCCTGGCCCACTGGAAAGAAAAACCAAGGTTAAGAATAAGGATGGCGTGGGAGGAGAAGGCGTCACAGGCACCTCGAATGCCCCCCATCAAATGAGGCTCATCCCTGGAAGGTGGTCTCACCCTTGAGGATTCTTCTCTTCAGCACCTTGCTCAAGCCAAGTGTGGGAACTGATTCTGGGAAAACAACACCTCTGCAGAAACACACACACGTCTCAGACAGTACACTTCTTCCTTTACTTAATCTCCACTCCTAGCAGTAATATGACCATGTGTTATGGATTTCTCTGTTAGTTGCTTATTTTCATTCTCCCCATGGACTATAAGCTCTGTGAGAACAGAGTATGTGCCTGTTTGTTTGCTCTGCTATTTCCAGTACCTGAAGACTGGTTCCGAGAGCCACTACTATATGTACACAATAGATTGATACATCCAGAAACATATACAGGCAAGCTTCAACCTTTGGGGTGGAAAAGAATCGGCTGGATTAAAAGAGAAAGAGGCCCTTTGTGGGGGAGCGGGCTTCAGGTGGTTTGGCAGGAGAGTAAGGAAGAAAGGAAAAAGAAGGAATGACCATTCTGGATATCAGAGGCACCTAGTGTGGGCACCTTTGAGAACCAGAGCGAGAAGCCACCCAAAGCTCATGTGCCTGAGCGTCCTGGCGTGACCAGGCTCCTCACTGAGCGCGGTGTGAGTGTGGTGTGAACCCATCTGTAACGGGGGTGATAATGCCCACCTTTCACCGTGTGGACTAGATGCCCCAGGGCCCCGAAAGCACTGAGCCTGCCCAGCAGCAAGTCTGAAAGAAACCTCAACTGTTGAGCAGGAGCCTCCCTCAGTAGCACCTACCTGGCCAGAACCGGATGGCAGAAACCCATGTCCGGCCAGGCACCCAGAGGGAGGCAAGAATTAGACCGAGAAACGTTAGAAGGGGTGCTGCCGATGTCAACATCCTGGGCAACAGATTCAATACTGGGAATCAAATGGCACTGATCATTTATTGCAGGAGAGGCAGACAACCGGACATGACCTGAAGCAGAGGACAGGCAGAGCCCCTGGGCTGCAAAGGCCCAAGAAAGGCAAGGGGACAGAGGGGGTCACCACCTGGCCACAGGCAAACATCCTGTGTAGATGTGTTATCTCTGCACCGGGGGCAGCGACCCCATGATAAATGGCCAAGAAGGTCACCGAGAGCACCCGTGACCGGACTTCCCACGAATGAGTGTGCACCACCCAGACCACAGGGATTGGGGCTACAGAGGAAGCACCTCAGGGCTGGGACAGAGTGGGGGCGGGGGGAGGTGGAGCAGATGGGTCCTGCAGCCTTCTGCGCACAAAGCCCACTGCCGCCAGCCCTTCATCTCGAGGCCTTTTTGGTGGCGCAGCTGCTGCCTGAGGTCTTGGGCAGGGGATCCTTGAACTCGCTGCTGCAGCTGCCTTTGGTTTTGGTGTCCACGGCCGCGGGTTTGAAGCTGTAACCGCTCGAGGCGCCGAAGCCCACGCTGAAGCCGGCCCCTCCTGCCCCAACTGCAGTGTTGCTGATCACAGCTGGAAGGGGTGAGAGAAGACCCCTGGCCTGTGGCATCCCAGCCACTCCTCTAATTCCCTCCCCCATGGGGACGGATTCTCTCTGCTGTGTACTTTTAGTTTACCAAGAGGTTTTCAGCATCGCTGATCATTTTTCAAGTGTCTGGCCGCACATATTTGACTCTGTTCTATTGGTCCATGGTCATCCACCAGCATCGGCCTTGGAGCTTCAGCAAGCTGTGTCAGGGACCTTCACCCACAGGAGCAAAGGCCCTTCGTGGAGGACCGTGTGCAGTCCCCAGGGAAGGGGCTGCTGGAGTACCCGCCCCCTCCCCCGCAGTAGCTCCCTCGTGCTGTCTGTAGCTTTCCTGCCTGTTTCAGCTCCTTCTACAGTCCTGCCCTCAGGCTCCCCCCAGCCCCCTCCTCCCCCAGCGNTCTCTGACCCTCCCCTGCTCACGCTGTCTCTCTTTCTCTCCTAGAAATAAATAAAAAAACATTAAAAAAAAAAAAAAAGAAAGAAATAGAATGTCGCCAGAAGTCTCATGCTTACAAGAGGCTGTTGGGCATCATTTGATCTTTCTGTAGGTTGTGCTTCTATATTATTCACGGTATTATTATTTTTCTCCATCCACTGCCTCTCATGGCTTCTCATTGGCTGCTAAAGCCTCTTCGCACCCCTACGTCTGTCCTGAACCCTCCCTGCTGTCCTGACTTCTCTCTGGTGTCATGGAACTGGTGGCTCGGACTTCTGGTAGGTGACCAAGGGCAGAACCAGGTCCTGGTACTTACAGATGCTCACTGAACTGGGGTGTTCTCCAGACATCCTAGAAGGGGGAGAGGCAGATAAACCCTCTGTAAAGCAGCACTACATTTATCCAGAGGGTCACAGGGATGCCACCCCATCCCTTCTTCCCACACACCCCAGCGGGACCTCTTGGGAAATGAACTGAGACCAAAAATGTGCTGTGAAGGCCCCCTTCCTGATCAGAGTGGCTCTGGGGTGGTCTGGCGAGTGGGGTGACTGTGTCCCCCCTCCCCGCTGTTCCGCCGGTGGTCTCACACAATCCAGGGGAATGAGCTCATATCCTTGCCGGACCCCAGGCTTTGCCAGAGTGACCTCACACTCAGACGACTCCCGGAAGCCATCCTGACCCTCCCCTACTCACCCTCTTGGGCGCAGCACAAAGGGCCAGGGATGCTCTGTCTCTCAAACACTACTGACATTAATATTTCCTCTCCCACTGCCTCTTTGGGATTTTTACAACTCAGTCTTTCCTATAGTCGAACTTTGGTCTTTCCTACTGCACCGTGTCAAGCCCATTCCCTCTAAGGTTTTACCTCAGTGGGACCTGAACAGACCCTCAATCCTATTCACACAGACCAGGAACTGCTCCAGATTAAAGATGCCCCCCACCTGCACTCCTCGCCCTCCAGCAGCTTGCGGTAGGTGGCGATCTCCATGTCCAGGGCCAGCTTCGTGCTCATGAGCTCCTGGTACTCGCGCAGCATTCGGGCCAGCTCCTCCTTGGCCTGGTGCAGGGCGGCCTCCAGCTCGTCCAGCTTGGCCCGGGCGTCCTTCAGGGCGCTGTCACCCCGCTGCTCGGCATCGGCGATGGCCATCTCCAGGTTAGAGCACTGCGGGGCAAGGGCATCGGGCGCTTTGAGCCAGAATGCAGTTCTGACCGGGGCGCCTGGGTGGCTTAGTCGGTTAAGCGTCCGACTTTCGCTTAGGTCATGATCTCACGTTCGTGGGTTCGAGCCCCGCATCGGGCTCTGTGCTGACTGCCAGCTCAGAGCCTGGAGCCTGTTTCAGTCTGTGACTCCCTCTCTCTGACCCTCCCCTGCTCACGCTGTCTCTCTCTCTCTCTCTCCTAGAAATAATAAATTAAAAAAAAAAAAAAAAGAATGCAGTTCTGAGATCCTGCTCACATGACCTCCCCTCCTTTGGTCTTGACTGAGAATAAACACTTTGGGGTCCTCCCAGTTTCTCCCCCTTTGGACATCGCTTGAGATGAATCTTTCCTTTCTCCTAACTCCGGGGATGGCTCACCTCTGCTCATGCATGGCATGTGAAGCTGGAGCTTCCCTACCTTGGGAGAGAGGAGGAAAGGCACTGAGAAGGCGAGCTACCTGGGCCTGTGGCCCCGGCCCTCTCCCTCCTGGTCTGTAACACTGGCTGCAAGATTTTAATGCCAATCCAAGGCAACAACCAAAAAAAAGGTGGGGGGGACTATTGATAATATTTCTGTCCAGTAAGCCTGCCACACTGAGTCTGGCCTCCAAAATTCTGCAGAGAATCAACCTTGGGACCATGTTCCCCAAGCAGGCAGACACCTGCTGTCAGGTGGAAAGGTAACTTGCAGTACAACACTGCAGATGAGGCTCTGGGCCATGGCCACGTGACAGCTGCTGTGGGCTTCTTGAGCTTCTTTGTCTTGGTGTGTGTTCCTATCACTTGGCCAAGGTTTTGGTAGAATCTAAGTATCTGGTGTCTCGTTTCTGGGGTATCCCCTTCCTCTGTGGTCAAACTTGCTTCACCCCAAGGAAAAGCACTGAGCCTGAGGCCAGACAGAATTCTAGACTGTGGTCCAAGTGGTGCCACTTTGGTGCCAGGCAGGCTCCCAGCCACACAAACACCCCCATTGCTTTGGGTGAGTGGCTCACAACCGCAGGACCCAGCCACCTGACCGCAGAAGACCGTGTCCCATCCTCGGGACCATGGAGGTCTAATCATTCATCATACACTCTGACCTGAATTCTGCCAAACTGGCCCCTGCTCCTTTTCTCTGACTGAGGTCCCGCACAGTGCGTCCGGGAGGCTCCTGGGTCTTGTGGATGCGGCGTGAGGTGAGAGGGCATGAAATTTGGGCATCCTTGACAACAATTATCACATGGATCCTGGGGTCACCAAATGTCAAGAGAGTCTGCAGGTGAAACTATGCGCTTCTTTGGTGGGAAGGCCAGAGGGCAGGAAAGCACCCTTGCTGAGGGCCCTCTGGAGGAGCTGCGATGGGGACCGAGCAATCGAGAGTGACCTCTGTGGGCTCCCCACAGAGGATATCGTCCCTGACCTCCCTGGTGGCATTCCGATCAAAGATATCAATTTCTGGAAATAAGTTCACCCAACTGTGAACATTCGGCATTTTGTCAGATACACATTATAATCGGATACTTGAGGGCAGCTCCAAACACTTTGTGTTTTTCTTTCATTTGTGCAGAATTTGATTAAATAAAAAAATGTGTAATCTGGTCTTTTTTCTTTCAGCTGCCAGGAGCCTGGTGCACAGAGGAAGAGTGTGTGTGTGTGTGTGTGTGTGTGTGTGTGTGTGTGTATGTGTTTAGGACACGAAGAGACCTCTAAAGAAGAGGACAAGGGGATAGGAACACTTGACTTGCCCAGAAAGCCTTTTCACCAGCCTCCACAAACTCTGGGAATCACCTGGGTTTGCTTCCTACAGATTCATATAACCCAATAATGCAACCAGGTCATGGGGTCACTCAGTGCCAGGCCACCACACACAGCACTGCCATAGTGGGATCAAACACAGAGCAGAGCCTTGGGCCAACCCTAGGTTGGGAAGCTCTTTCTCTCCCACTCTCCTAAGTTCCACTGCTGGGCTCTCCTTCCTCCAGCACCGATTCATCATCACATGAAACCTCCTTTTCACCTACTGCATTGAGTCTAAACTCCCCTGCCCAGCTTCCCCAGTGCCCATAATCTGCCCTGTGCTTCCCGCTGGCACCCTGTCCATCAAGGAACTTCTGCTTGAGCTAGGTGCTTCTCGTTCCTGCACACGATCCCACCTTGGATTCATTGCTCGTGCCGGCTCCCTCACCAGGACGCCTCCCACTCTCCTCTCTGCCCATCCCCTCCCACCTCCTGCAGGAAGCCATACTTGGGTCTTCATTCCACTCTGGCCACTCCAGACCCCTACAGCACCTGGGGTGCATGCTGCTGGGTGGGTGGAATGTTTCATCCTTCTATATGGTTTCAGACTATTCTCTCCTGGATTGTAAATGCCCTAAGGAGGGACAGTGTCTTACCCTTGTTTTATATTTAGTCTCATATCGTTGGTGCCCAAGAAACCCCGTCAGCTGACTCATTTCATGGAACCCACCTGCTTCTTCACATTCCCTATCTCTGAGCGGATCCTCTGGATCAGACGGTTGAGCTCTGAGATCTCAGCCTTAGTGAGTTTGAGGTCGTCCCCATGCTGGCCCGCTGTGACCTGCAGTTCTTGGATCTGAGGTTGGGGGACGAGAAAAGGGAGAAGAGGACAGTTGAGAATTCACCTCCTAAGGGTACTGAGCATGGGGAGATGGAGGGGGACCACAGGCTCTTCTCAGTGCCCAAACAGCAAAGGTGCTAGGAGGAGAGAGGGAGGGGAGGGAATAGGAGGGAAGAGAAAGGCATAGAAAGACTACCCCTTCCTTTCAGACAGGAAAGCTCTACCCCAGCTCAACAAGTTCCTCAAATGTGAGAGCCTTGGTGGAGTTCAGCAAAGTTGGGAATGCAAAGAAAAGCCAAGATGGATGGATTACCCACAGAAACTGTCAGAGTTTTCCCAGAGTTGTGACTCCTGTGGCCTCTGCTGTCAGCTAGGGTTGTGGCAGGGGAATGGCTAAGCCCATATATGCCCCTAACACATGCCAAGGCTGTGGCTGCCCTCCCTGGACCATCAGGAGGCATTTCCATAAGGCCCAAGACCAAGACAAAGGAGGTCTCAACCCAGCCTGATACACACATAAACACATGCATGCACACACATGCACACACACATGCACACACGAGGAGAGAGTGGCAGCTGAAGTCACTGGGCCTCACACACTCGGGACGCCACCCACCTTGGTCTGGTACAGCGCCTCGGCCTCGGTCTTGCTCTTCAGGGCGATCTCCTCGTACTGGGCACGGACCTCATCGATGATGCTGTCCAGGTCCAGATCCCGGTTGTTATCCATGGATAGGATGACAGATGTGTCGCTGATGTGGGACTGCATCTGAGCGATCTCCTGGACAATGGTTAGGAAAGTGCAGCCGGTTAGAGGACCTCCATGAGGAGAGCACATCTCCTGACCCTCCCTGGCAAATCCCTCCCTGCCCTTCCTCAGCCTTCTGCAGAGCTTACCAGTGCCAGCACCTGCCAGGTGTGAAGGAAGCACATCGGGCTTTCAGCCCCAGGGTGGGACTGCCCCCTCCATCACGCCCACCCCTGTTCCACAGTCTGCAACAATGGCCACACTTCATCCATAGAATTAGGTCTAAGCTCCTTACATGGCACACAGAGCTTTTCCAGGATCGCCAACCACCTTCCCTTCCCCAGGCCCCTCATGGTTTAGTACAGCTCAGGCCACCCATCCAGCTCCTTCAGGCTGGAGCCCCATGCCCTTCTCAGCACCCCCTGAGATCCTCCTCATCCTTCCCCAAGAACTTTCTCTGGCTGCTCAGGCAGAACTCACTGCTCCCCAGGGGCTCATCTACAGGATATTTTCCCTACTAGACTGTGACCTCCTGGAGGAAGGAAATCAGGGCCTCCTCAAAGGCCACCTCATTGCTTAGCAGACGTCGGCTGCACTGAGCTGCCAACCTTTGGTGCACACGTCCACACAGGCCAAGAGCCAGAAGCCGCTCGTGAGAGGAGCAGACCACACAGGAGAGCTCAGCAACATCCTTACCCCTTCATAGAGACACTTGAAGAATTTTATCTCATCCGTCAGGGAGTCCACCTTGGCCTGGAGCTCCACCTTGTTCATGTAGGCGGCATCCACATCCTGGGGGACACAGAAGAGCGAGCTACCTTCCCCTGCCCTCCCTCCCTGCCCACAAGGAGCATCAGGTTCCCTAGAGGCTGTACTCCCCTCTCCCTGGGCTTCACAGGGAGGCCAGGCTGCTGACAGCAAACCAACCAATGCACAGGGCGATGGCCGTGCCAGAAGTGTGCCGAACGTGTGGACTCTAAGCTGGTAGATTCTGGGAGCCACATGCATTCCAGGCAAGGGGACTTAGGAGAGCTGGGAAATTAGAACCGCAGTCACTGTTTCCTCAGCCTGCCAACCTCACCGTGTCAGGTGCTCAGGGAGCTACCTCCCTAGGCTTCCTCCAGCCCTTCCTGCTCCCCTCTCACCTTCTTGACCACCACAAACTCATTCTCAGCAGCGGTACGTCTGTTCATCTCCACCTCGTACCTGTGTGCAGCAAGAGATAGGAGGTAGTGTTGCCATTGGGATAATTCAGTTCTGCGCATACTCCCTGAGCAGTTAGTGACCACCTCCATGCCCAGAGCTGCATGGCAGTGACCTACAAACTGGGGTTCATGTACCCTTGGGGCATGCACAGCCTTCTCAAGAGGATGTGACAGCAACAGGTTTAAAGGAATCCATGTCCAGCCCCTCAGTTCACATGTAACCTACCCTGCCATGCAGCTGCCTTAGAGTGCACCTGCGGTGGGCTTCACTGTCCCTCATCCTTTTCACAACTACCTCCACCCTCGTCACACAGAAAGATGCACCTCTTCTGCCATCTGGCACCTTACTACAGTGCATTAGCCCATGGTGCAAGACTTCCCAGGCACCAAACAAAATACTATCCCCACCTTCGAGTTGTTTCTACTGTTTTTTTAATACATATTTCTGTTCTGGGTGAAGCAAGGTCTTAGAAACAGGATGCTTGGATAGGGCTGGGAGGTTCTTCATGCAGATATATTGTAGACTGAGGAGGTAAGAGTATTGATGACTCAAAGACCTCACGATCTCACCTCCTATTATTGTCAAATAAAGCTGAATAATGAATAATAATTAATGCTAGAAAATGGCTTGTTTCACTTTAACACAGGCAATCCGTTTCAGCTTTTTACTCCTTCCTAAGGCATGCCACTGGCTACCAAGGGGGGAAAAAGACCTGTTGAATGATTGAAGTAGTACAGGTTAGTGAAGTGGGTTTTAAACATGACTGGAACATTTTCTGAACCTGCTGGATTTTGTCCATCACACTGGATACAACACATAGAAAACAGTTGATATGATTTATCTCAGATTCCGTGTGGGTTATTTAAAAGACAACTGAATACTTTTTTTATCAAATTATATTATGATGTAGCTGTTTCTATTACAAGTTATTGTTATCTCACATTATTTTATAATATATTCAATCTTTCTTCCTCCCATTAACAAATATGAGCATATGCTAATTGCAGACCAATTAGTTTTTAGCTTATCTTTCTATTTCGTAAAATACACAGGAACAGTTTGACCATGATGGCTATCAAAATTAATCACATTCATTTAGTCATAATTTTTCATTATCTACTTCTAGAAACCAAACACCAGAACATACACCTATACACCCACTTATAAAGAAAAACAATGCATTTTATAGGACTGTTAACTTTAGAAATAACTTATGATTTACAAAATACATTATAATGTGTGCATAAAAGTTAAGCCACAACCAAGTGCATATTGATTTTTTTTGTTTTAGAACACAAATGTATTCATTATATTAAATCTCTATCACTTTAATCTTGAATGCTTCCAATAACCTATTGTACAAGATGTAGTTTTCAGTTTATTGCTAAGTGAATTTTACAATAGTTCCCAATTCATTTCACTTCATTATTTAATTTCATCCCCACAGTAATCCTATGAAATAGCTTCTATTATTATCACCTCCCAATTTTATAAAGGAGGCAAAGTCATAAAGCTAGTTAATAATAAAGCTAGGGGGCACCTGGGTGGCTCAGTTGGTTGAGCAACCGACGTCAGCTCAGGTCATGATCTCATGGTTCATGGGTTTGGGCCCCACATCAGGCTCTGTACTGACAGCTCAGAGCCTGGAGGCTGCTTCGGATTCTGTGTCTCCTTCTCTCTCTGCCCCTCACCCATTCGTGCTCTGTCTCTCAATAATAAATAAATGTAAAAAAATTTTTTTTCTAAATAGTAAAGCTAGGATCCCAATGACAACAGGGACACAATGTCTGAGTGTTGTCTAGCACTTTGGTTCTTTTAAGAGCTGTTAATACATTACTTTCTGGAATTATCCTCTCAACAGCTCTTTCAGATGGCGAGGCAGGCATCAGTATCTGAACTTTATAAATATTAAAGCTGAAGTTCTCAGGGGATGAGGAGACTCACCCATGGTCAACTCGACTGAGTGGTGATTCCAGGCACCTGATTTTCCAGCTCTGAAAAGCCCAGAGGCAGCATGATCTTTGGATGCTACTGACCTGGACATCTGGGCTCTGCCTGGAAATCCCCTCTTTTTCTCCAGAATTCTACTCAGATCTCCAACGGGGTGAAATTTTCATCATAATTCCACCCAACCTCAATTCACACTGTAATCACTTCCACTTCCTGGGGGCTCTCTGAGTGCGTTCTTTAAGCCCGTCCCCACAATCTGTGTGCTTTCAGAGGCCATAGACCATGCCACCTCTGCCCTCAGGACTCCATGCAGGACTCATGGCAGAGTTTGGCTTGGGGATACTTCAGAACAGGGGCAGACAGGCAGGCTAACACGGAGCAAGAGAAATCACTCGGCTCTGACCATCTCCATCCCCTTGGATTGTGGAAGAGGACATCTTTCCCTAGGATTCCTGGCACCTGGCAGCCAACTTCCACAATATCAGATCACACTGAGCCGGGATGTGTCCCTGGGCTGGGATGGCTCAACCCTGGGGGAAATTAATGGGATTCAGGAGCACAGATATGCTGCGGCATGAAACAAAGTTTTTAAAATTCTTGTTTGCTTAGCTTTCGGTTTTGTTCTGGGATTGGCATGATGGCGCACATCCTAGGTACTCCCATGGAAGACCTCTCACGCAGGAGGAGCTGCAGTGCTACCTGGGCTGTCCATCTGGTTTTGAGACAGCTCTCTTGTCCCCCATGTCTCCATTTCCAATGTTAACATGGGCACACATTTCCTAGGTGATCAGGGCACCACTTGGGGTAAATCCTTTCTTTTCCTACATCTCAAACTGTCTGGGTCTCCCTCCCTCCCCTATGGGAAAGGAAACAGTGAATGGTGTCAGCAAAGGATGTAAGAAGGCAAAAATGCTGGCTCCAAATCGAAACCTCATCTGTCATCAAGACCCTTGAGTGGTGGATTCTCTGCCTCTCCACTCACCTTTTCTTGTAGTCCTCCACCAAATCCCGCATGCTCCGCAGCTCCGAGTCCAGCCTCACCCTGTCACCTGTCTGTGTCTCCAGCTGCTTCCGCAGGTTGCTGATGTAGCCCTCGTAAATGGGCTCCAGGTTCTTCCTGCCGCTGTTCAGGTCCAGCTGCTGTAGCAGCTCCCACTTGGTCTCCAGCACCTGGTTCTGCTGCTCCAGGAACCGCACCTGGGACCCAAAGGTGGTTGTAGCTCAGAATCTCCCTGCTGCTGTTGCCTCTAACAGCGGGGAGAGAGGGCCCCCAGAAACCAAATACAGTCATCCTTAGATGGGAGGGAGGGAAAAGCAAAACTCATCAGAGAATGGATTCAGCAAGACATCCCTTTCTGGGTTTCCAAGATGAGAAATCAGATACAGTCTAAAAAAAAAAATCAAGGGGCACCGGAGTGGCTCAGTCAGTTGGGTGTCTGACTTTGGCTCAGGTCATGATCTCACAGTTCGTGGGTTCAAGCCCCATGTCGGGCTCTGTGCTGACAGCTAGCTCAGAGCCTGGAGCCTGCTTCGGATTCTTTGTCTCCCTCTCTCTCTCTGACACTCCCCTGCTCACACTGCCTCTCTCTCTCAGAAATAAAAATAAAACATTAACATAAATAAATAAAATCAGGAAGTAGGCTTAAGCAGTGCTATAACTGCCACCATGAGTTATCATGTGATGGAAGTAGCTTCTTTTGCTAGCTATAAAGGCTGCTGTTTTCAGAGTGAAGGAAGATGGGAAGGAGGGGAGAAACGGTGGGGGCGGGGGGAATGGCATTGGAAAGTCACTCTGGCGGCTAACACGTTCTCTCTTATCTGTAATCTAAGTTGCTCTTGGCTGGTTGGTTCCTTTGGTTTTCATTTCAAAATGATGTTACCACATTTTTATAAGGTTCTTTCATACTTGACCAAAGGTCTTACATCTCTGAACTCAATAACTTCAAGCCTCTGCTACTCTCTAGCCTTCCTTTTCGTCATGATCTCTAGCTTGAGGGAGAGAAGGAAACATGAGGGGGAAGAACAGACTATGAGCAGGAAAATGAGCCCTGTGGTCGGGGACAGTAGCTGTGTTTCTTCCACTCCTTTCCTCTCCCCTCCAACCACTCGCTTCCTCTTCCCGAGCACAGCATTGAGGGACATAGTCCGCTGTTGCTCTTCTATCAACCTGAGCACCTTTATTAGCCTCCCTCCATCTTGGTTTCCTCATCCATAAGGCAGAATGATAACAGAATCATGGGTTGGGTATTGATATATGGGAACCCCTTGGGACAGCACCAGGCATTGAATAACATATGCTGTTGTCAGTATTATGTCCCCTGTGACTCATGGCTTAGACCTTCTGCTCCAGGTTGGATAAGGAAGCCTACTCTTTCTCTCCTCTTTGTTCTTTGGGGTCGCTGCCTCTGAGTCATCAGAGACAGCTCCCCTTTTAACCCCTGCATGTCCCAATGCACACCTGTAACTCGACATGCCCTCCTTCTCGATCTTCCCTCCTCAGCCCCAGCCTTCAGTTTTCTGGTCCTTTTCTTTCATCTCCTCTTGACACCTTCCTGGCTTATACCCCCATCCTACTTCCTACTTTGTTAAGTCCTTCCCCTTCACCAAGCATCATGTCCTGTGATACTCTCTGGTCAGTGTCCCTCAGGTGCTCCTGGATGTGTCCCCCCATCTCCTTGTGTGATAAGTGAGAGCTCTCAGAGGGCCATTCCAGAAGTCTCCTGCCTCTGGTGCACCCCCCTTCCATCCCAGGGTCTTGTCCCCAAAGACAAAATGAAGCCTCTGTTTACTGTGGGTCGTGGGTCAAGGGCGGGGGTGCCAAGCACTGTTCCAAGCACTTTAGAAACATCCAATTCACCCTCACATCCTCATGTGGGGTAAGAGCCACAGTGTGCCCATTTTACAGATGAGCAAAGGGAGGCTCAGAAAGGATAACTGGCTCGCCCAAGTTTTCACACAGCAGTCAGTGGCTGAGGGAGCGCCACTGTGCACACTGGTCACCAGTGCGAGGCCGAACAGATGCCCGAGGACCCACCTTGTCGATGAAGGAGGCGAACTTGTTGTTCAGAGCCTTGATCTGCTCCCGCTCCTGGGCGCGCACCTTCTGGATCTCGGGGTCCAGCTCCATGTTGAGGGGGGCCAGGAGGCTCTTGTTGACTGTGACCTGAGGGATGCCGCCGGGCGGGCACACGGAC